>NW_004524639.1:7417692-7424696 GCF_000260255.1 Octodon degus
GTCTATAATATTAGTGGGTTATCCTCAGAAGTTATTGACTTGAGCCTTTTACAGCTCATCGTATTAATATGGATTTACTTTATATACCTCATTTTTATACTTATCTACAGGATGGTTAAGACCAAGATATAGCAAGACCTATATACCCAAAATTGTAACTTTTGTATCTGATAAGGTCAGCCAAGTACTCTCAGGATAAATGCAGCCTTTATCAATATTCTGAAGTTTGACCAGAGAGTCTGACCAATTAAATATGCATTTACAAAGTTAAATTGATTTATTAGACATTTGAAGATGGTTGGTAATAGAACTGCTGAAAAAGATAGACTCATGTGGTTTTTTCCATTACATGGCTTTGAAGTCAGTCTACTGTAGAAAATACTCTGACTTCCTGACATACCCATCCATCTCTTTGTACACACCTATTCTTTTGACTGTGCACCAGAGTATGAAATCACCAGCCTTTAAAAATGGGTAGGGGGGGCCGGGGAGATGGCCCAGTGGAATAAGCGCTTCCCTGGCAAGCACAAGGGCCTGAGTTCAATCCCCGGTTCCGCAAAAAAATAAATAAATAAAATAAAAAAAAATTAAAAATGGGTAGGGGTATTGGAAAGATTCTCACCCTAACTAACTATATATCCTGATACTTGTGAACTAAGCAACTGCACTGCAGATGGTAATCTGTAATAGTAGTTTCATGCTTGGTGTGCCTGTCATTCTGGTCTTCTGAATACGGGCTACTTGTCATGACATGCCAGTTGCTGCTATGATGTCGCCTGGGTAGATGGTTGTTCAAAAAAAAGGGGGTGGTGAAGGAAAGCAAGAGACAGGAAATGGAATATTGTGGGACTGTGCTGCTTCAAGTTTGTATATGGTTAGATTTTTGGACTTATGTGTAAACATAAGAAGTATATAATTCTTTATGCCTATTTTTAAAAAATATATTCTAATTTTTAAATGTTTTTTCATCATATTCTGCAGGGAATTAAAGTTCAACATATCAATACTTGATGAAAAATACCTGTTCCATGTTATGTCTAAGATGTTTGATATGCAGACAGATAGTGAGGTTAAGCTTAACAGCCTAAGTTGTATGGTAATAACAATAAGCTTGTCTTCTGGATGGTTAACAACCTAAGTTTGCAGAACAAAATTAGAGAAAAGGAGGGCCACAAGGAAAGCCAACATTTTGGCCCTAGCCTTCCAAGGTCACTTAAGACTCAGGACATATGAGAACTTGTACGTAACGTCATGTAACTCGGTAGTGTCCCAAATTTTCTGATCAAGGAGATTATGGGCCAAAGAGGAAAGTGATTGATGATGTAGAGTGTGCCTAAGGAGAGTCACATGGAGAGAAAACATTCTCTCAGACTTTCACAGAGAGCATATTGGCCAAGCAAATGGCTGTGTCTCATCCACATGGCTGACACTGACAAAGGTTCTACAATCTGAGGTACAAGATCTCAGGATAAATCCTGAGGGGATTTCACTGACCTTATCAGACCCAAAAGCTACAAGTCTTGTTGCATAGGTCCTGCTTTACTTTGGTCTTAACCATCCAGCAGAAAAGTATAAAAACGAAATATAAGAAGTAAAGCCATGCTGTTATGTTGAGCTGTAGGGGACTCAGGTCAACAATTTCTGACATTGCCAGTCAAGCGGAAGACCCAATATTATTATGGGCTACTGGACTCTTTTAGAATATTTTGCTGAGTTTACACACCTATAATATTCAAATAACGGAACTTAACAAAAGAAGGGGTATACAGCTGAATGTCCATTTTGTATCTGTGTATTCAAAGTGCTTAGGATAGATATATAGTTACATTCTCTTAATGAATACAGGGATTTGTTGTAATAGTATTTGTAAATAGGATATCATGTCCGCATCTTACACAGCAATTAACCACTAGGAAGAATGTATGCAATGTGTTAATTATTGAAACTGTCCTACCAATTTGATTTGAAACTCTCTCATTGCTATTTGTTTCTCAATAAAATTATGGAAAAAATAATAATAATAAAAAAAGAAATTAAAGAAGAAATTAGATGGTTTCTACAATTCAATGGTTAAAAACATGGGTAGGGGTAAGTTTATAATTTCAAAATTATGATTCTTTCATTTTTAAGAATTAACCCTATTGTAACTTGATTGCCAATTGCTTTTAATTTGATTTCTTGACAAGGTGTGGTACACAGGACTGTAATTCCAGGCAGAGAGGCCCCAAATGAGTTGGCGCCAGCCAGGGCTACGTAGTGAGTTCTAGCCAGTTTGAATTACATAGCAGCACTCTATCTCAAAAGTAAATCTGGGGCCAGGGAGATAGCTCAGTAGAATAAGCACTTGCCTGGCAAACACAAGGTCCTGAGTTCAATCCCCGGCTCCACACAAAAAAAAAAAATAGAAAAAAAAATCTGACTTCTTTTTCACATAATCGCATCTGCCATCTGCCGTTTTTGTAGAGCTAGGCAAGAAGCAACGTTTGCATACTGTTTTCCCTCCCTCCCCCAGGTCTTTGTCAGGTTATTAGCAGGCTTTTTTTTTCATCTTTCATATTCTTAAAAAAAATTTCCTTGGTTTAGCAAGCTTAAAGCCTGCCTTAAAACCACCTCCTAAAAAAAAACAAACACCTCCTCTGCATCTATACCATTGTCAGGTTCATTTGCATTGTGTGTTACTTTTTGCCAGAGAGCCACATTAGCTATTATATGTTGTACTGTAGTTACTTGGTTGCTTTGCCTTCTTCTAGAAATGACTGGAAATAACTAATGTCTGAGTTCAACATTAAAGCAGGTGGATTACGTAGGATTTTGCTCTGTAGTATTTTATTTAGCCATCAAACATTTCACTGATCAAACTAATCACCAACTTCATGACCTGAGATCTAAATGTTTAGATGTTATTCTCTGTTTGGAATTCTCACATCTTTAAAGAGGAAACTGCATTCCTTGTGGGTTATAATTCTACCCTTGTACTCTCTGCCAAATGACACTTTTTTTTGAAGCCTAGAAGAGGAGTGCTTCCTTTACTCTTTCTGCTTACACAGGCTTCACTGAAGAAAATCTTTGGCAAGTCATCCTTTTCTGTACCTGGTTAATAAGTTAGGTTTTCTAGAAATTTTCAAGCTTATTTGCCTGGTTACATGAATTGAGAGGATAGCAGAACTCAAATTTATGCTCAGAAGTTTCAGGATAGACTCCTGGAAATGAGAAGAAGAATGAATGAGAGCTGGGAAGATAGCTCAGTGGCATAAGAGCCTAACTGGTAAGCATAAGGTCTTGAGTTTAGTCCTCAGTAACAATAACAAAAAAATGAATGAATGAATGAGAATCTCAAGGAGAGAGTCCTGGGATACTATAAGCCCCTAATGTAATTCCTGTGGTCAGGCAAGTGTGGGAAATAGTGTTTTGGACAAGGAGTAATTCTCCCCTTTATTCCAGTGCCCTAAGGATTAAAATTCCAAAGTAAGCAATCGTGAGACTTTTTTTTTTTTTTTGAGACAGGGTCTGCATATGCAGTTCAGGCTGGCTTTGAATGCTTGTGTTGGGGCAGGGAGATAGCTCAGTGGCATAAGCGCCTGCCTGGCAAACCCAAGGTTCTGAGTTAGATTTTTTTTTTGTTATGTATTTAGTACAGGGTCTCACTACATAGATCCAACTACCGAGTGATCCTCCTGTTTTCGTCTCCGAGTGCTAGGTTCACAGGCCCACACCACCACGCCCAGTCTCAGTAGCTGTCTCAGTGTGCCCTGGAGACGGGGCCATCATGACATGCCAGGGATCAAACCCAGTCCCTGCATCTGCCTAAGCAGGTACTTTAATCCACTGAGCTATCTGGCCAGCCTTGAGTTAGATTTCCTGGTACAAAAAAAGAAAGAAAGAAAAGAGAGAGAAAAGAACTCTATGTAGCCCAGGCTGGCCTCTAACGTGTGGCAATCCTCTCCTAAAATATGTTACCTAAGGACAGGGAGTATGTTTAGGCTTGTCTTCAGCGTCTTGTACTCTCTGGCACATGGTAAATTCTCAGCGGCTGCATCCTGGTACTGTGAAGACCTTTATGGAATAAAGGTAAATTCTTTTTGTATTATCTAAATCATTTTTGAGGACTGGGAGTGGTGACGCATGCTGTAGTTCCAGCATTTGGGAGGCTGAAGCAGGAGGATCATCATGAGTTTGCGGCCAGCGTGGGCTACATAGTGAGTTCAAGGCCCGTCTAAATTACGTGAGACCCTGACTCCTCTCCTCCCTCAAAAAATACTTTTTAAATGTCTTCATAAAAGAGGTCATACTGGGCTGGTGAGATGGCTCAGTGGAATAAGCGCTTCCCTGGCAAGCGCAAGGGCCTGAGTTCAATCCCCGATTCCGAAAAAAAAAAAAAAGTTCATACTGTACTATATAGTTATTACCAATTTTGTTTCTTTTGAAATTCCAGCAAGGAATGATTTTTTAAAAGATTGATAAAGTTATGTAGTCGTTGGGTTCTTTACAAAGAGGCATCTACAGGCATGGTGGCACGTACCTGTAATCCGAGCATTCTAGAAGCCTGAAGCAGGATCGTTGCAAGTTTGAGCCCAGCCTGGGCAATTTAGCAACTAATCAGGACTCTTATCTCAAAAAAAAAAATTAAACAAATGGCTGGGCCGGTGGCTCAGCACAAAGGCCCTGGGTTCAGTTCTTAGTATGAGTAGGGATAGGGGACAAACAAAAACAAAATGTGAGGCATCTGGCTGCAAGGAGTGCACACTGTGTGGGGTTGACCTGCCCTGGGCTTTCTCCTGTTGGCAGAACCAGTTTGATGTTCAGCCCTCAAGTCTCAGGAGCATATAGAACCCTTAGCCATTTGGGGCTCCAGTGTGCCTCAAAGTGTGGGTGCCTTTTCAGAAAAGACCTATTGGGAGAACAGAAAAATAAAAGCTTATGAAACCTAGAAAAGTTAGGTTAGTTTACTTACTATTTTAACGCTAATCTGTGGTATCGAGGTTATTAATTTATTTTGTTATTAAGCAATCTGAGATAAATGGAATTTGGCTAAAAATATCTTGGAAAGAATTCTTTCAAATATTCAGTCAATATGAGTAGAATTAAGAAGAATTTTTCTTTCTTTTTTTTCTTTTTGCAGAACTGGGGATTGAACTCAGGCCCTTGTGCTTGCCAGGGAAGTGCTTATTCTACTGAACCTTCTCCCTGGCCCTTAGAATTTTTAGTTTTTTCTTTCACTAATTCAACAGATATTTATTCAACAAATACTTGCTTTGTGTCAGGCTCTGTAACAGCAAATTGGCTAATTGGGAACTAAATCCCAAAGACAAGACAAGGAAGAAAATTTGGGCTGAGTATGCGCAGTTCGACTACGGAAATGTGAAGTAAGTGGGTACAATGGTGAAAAGTCAAGGAGTAAGTCACCTTTTCCCACTTGGTGAAACAAGTGAAAAGGCATATTTTCAGTCGTGATGGAAATTTTCATAAAGCCTTAAAACCATGGGGAGAAAAGCATGCATCTATACAATACTCAAATTGATATCTTGTACAAAATTAAGGCATTTTGGGTATGTAAAATTTAGTTGATTAATAACAGTGCTGCATTACGTTTCTGTCCAAGCAGGATTTTTGGTTTTTGGTTTTTGGTTTTGTTTTGTTTTTTTTGCGGAACTGGGGATTGAACTCAGACCCTTGCACTTGCCAGGCAAGTACTTATTGTACTGAGCCATCTCCCCAGCCCCCAAGCAGTATTTTAAATGTCTACCTGCTTACTTCTTTTAAGGCCTGAATACTTTTAAATATCTTTTTTTTCCCTTGAGGGAAAATCAAGACAGAAACTGCTGAACTTTCCCCCCATTTTATATTTAGTTTTGTTGGTCTGTGAAAGGCAAACAAAAACAAAAGTAAACACATCAGTGTTAAATTAAAACAAAGTTACAAAGGTTGCTTTGTTTTGTTTGAGATAGGGTCTCTATATGTTCTAGGCTAGCCTGAATTTATAATCCTACCTCAGCCTCCTAAGTGCTGAGACTACAAGCACATACCACCGCATCCAACCAAAACAAACTTGTCATGGTATTTATGCTTATGGACTTTTTTTTTGCAGAATTGAACTCAGGACCCTGATAGATTTTTTACCTTTTTTTTTTCTGAACCGGGGATTGAACTCAGGCTCTTGCGCTTGCCAGGGAAGCACTTATTCTACTGAGCCATCTTCCTGGCTCTCTGATAGATTTTTTAAAAGGATAAACATAATACTTTTTTTTTCAGTACCAGAGATCAAACTCAGGAGCTTAAGCCACTGAGCTAATTATTCTTGTCTGTCTTTCTTTTTTTTTCAGGGCCGGGGATTGAACTGAGGCCCTTGTGCTTGTCAGAGAAGCACTTATTCTACTGAGCTATCTCCCCAGCCCCTAATTACAATTTTAAGATAGGGTTTTGCTGTGTGGTTCAGGCTGGCCTTAAACTTACTACATAGCCCAGGCTGGCCTTAAGATCGCAGTGATCCTCCTGCCTCAGTCTTCTAAATGCTAGAATTATAGCTATACACCAACATATCTACACAGAATTTAAAAAAAAAATTCATAAATGAACCTGGGCTGGAGATGGGGAATAAACCGAATTTGTTATCTAAGTTTAACCACATGGAACTTTTTCTAACCAGTTTTCTAAGCTCTGAGTGTTACCCATTTCTACCTTTGGTGCCTTATCATTTTTTTGGCTTCTGAAAAAAGCTTATCTAGATTGATATAAGCTTCTCCCCTTTTCATGTTTTTATTTTCATACTTTATTATTTCCAAGTATAAACAATTTTACTTCATATGGTAATGAATGATTCTAAAGCAGGTAAGAAATAATAAAAGAAACATTTCTTTGTTTTCGAACAATGTAGGTCTAAAGTCTGTTATCTATGATTCAGAAATTAAAATGTGGGAGCTGGTGAGATGGCTCAGTGGTCTAAAGCACCTACTTAGAACAAGCTTAGCAAAGCACATGGACCGCAGTTCAATCCCCCAGCACCACAT
>NW_004524639.1:7425061-7425593 GCF_000260255.1 Octodon degus
ATAGATATAGATATAGATATAGATATAGATATAGATATCATACAGAGGACCACACAAGTCTGAGTTTTGGGATACATAGGGCCCAAAGAATTTTTGCTAGAGACTGCAGGTCTGTGCTCGGACTTATGTTTTTCATCTCTGTTCCCCTACACTGTGAAAACAGGGTAAAGGTCCTTATTTTTAATCTCTATATGTGGGATACTGTCATGCCAAGGCCTGTTAGGTGAGTTTTTTAAAGCTTAGTGAGGACAGGAATGCATCTACCAGCCAGTGAAGTGGTTCTTAAAGTATGTGTGAGACTCCCCAGCCCCCAGCAGCAGCATCAGGACAGTGATGGGGAACCTTTCAGAGCTTGCAGTGATTTCCCAGCTCACAGAACAGGCATGCTATAGTGTAGGAACTTGTTAGAAATGCAAATTGGCACCACCTGTAATCCCAGCACCTGGGAGGCTGACGCAGGAAAACCCTCAGGAGTTTGAGCTCAGGCTGGACTACATAGCAAGATCCTGTCTCAACAAGACAAAAAAGAAAC
>NW_004524639.1:7425693-7443208 GCF_000260255.1 Octodon degus
AGAGAGAGAGAGAGAGAGAGAGAGAGAGAGAGAGAGAGAGAGAAAGGGGGCTGGTGAGATACTTCAGTAGCGCAAGGGCCTGAGTTCAATCCCCGGTTTTGCAAAAAAAAAAGAATGAAAGAAAAAAAGAGAAAGAAAGAAAAGACAGACAAATTGTTGAGGGAGGGAAGAAAGGAGGGAGAAGTTAAAAGGATGATTTGTTATGCACCTATAGCAACTCCTCACAAGGAGTGTAATTGTTGTGTACTACAAACATGTACTAATCACATTCTTCAAAATAAAAAGAAATTAAAATTGCTGAGACCCTTCCATGACCTGCTGATTCAGAAAGTCTGGAGGCGGGACTTGGTTACTACTTTTTTTTTTTTTTTTTTTTTTTTTTTGCGGAACCAGGATTGAACTCAGACCCTTGCACTTGCCAGGGAAGCACTTTTTCTATTGAGCTATCTCCCCTGGTTGCTACATTTTCACAAATGCTGCAGGGGATGCTGATCCACTTTTCTGTTTGAGAACTACTATTCTGCAGGTTAAACCTGGTCAGTTGCCTCCTACTTTTTTGTATCTCTGATGCAAAACTATGTTTTACTTTATTTTTTTGGGGGGGGGGTGATATGGAGAATTGAACCCAGGGCTTTCACATGGAGTGATGTCCCCAGTTTTTTGGTTTTGCTTTGACATTCATTTTGAGGTATAGTGTCATTAAGTTGTCCAGGCTGGGCTCAAAGTTGTCGTCCTTGCCAAGGATATATATATAGTTCAGTGGCACAATGCCTGCCTGGCAAGCGCAAGTTTCTGAGTTCAGTTCCTGGTACAAAAACCCCCTCAAAGTTGTCATCCTCTTGCCTCATCTTCCCAGAGTACTAGTAATAGAGGCCTGTGCTATCATGCTAGGCACTTGCTCCATTTTTTTAAATCACTGAAAAACAAGAACAGCATTTTCTGGGCATAGTGGTACATGCCTGTGGTCCTAGTGCTCTAGAGGTTAAGGCAGGAAAATGTCCAGTTGGACCCCTACCTAGAAAACTAACTTAATAATAAAGCAAGACTGTCTGAAAACAAAACCTGAAAGATTATTGGGGATGTAGCTCATTGTGAAATCCCTGGGTTCAGTGCCCAGTGCAGGGGGTAGGGAAGCAACAGACTAGTATTCAATGATACATAAAAAGTATACGCAATTCAAATTTTAGTGTCCATAAATAAAATTTTATTGGGACATAGCTGTGTGCATATTGTCTGGGTGCTTTCATGCAACATTGGCAGAACTGAATAGTTTCAGCGGAGACCGACTGGCCTACAATGCTGAAAATATTTACTATTTGATCCTTACAAAAACAAAATTGCTGCTCCAGTTCAGTAGTGGACATTCATGAGGACTAATGACAGGGAAGGTACTGAGACCCACTTTCATCTGAACACGTCAATGTCCTCCTGAAAGAAATCTGTGTAAGGGCTGGGGAGATGGCTCAGTGGAATAAGTGCTTCCCTGGCAAGCACAAGGGCCTGAGTTCAATCCCCGGTTCCGCAAAAAAAAAAAAAGAAAGAAAGAAAAGAAAAAAAAAGAAATCTGTGTAAGTCTTAGTTTCTACATGCAAGTGTTAGGACCTTCGCATCATTACACAGCTTGTCACAGTTTTACTTGAAAATAGCCTTGTATTATTCTGGAAGGGTACCAAGTCTTTGGTGGGCACTTTAAATTTTGTTTTTCTAGAAACTATTTCATCTGAGATTCTTCAGTTTTGGGGGAGAAGATAAATTCATTTATGAATTTTTTTTCTGATTTTGTTCTGAGCTTCAACATTTCTTTCTTTCTACACAAGACTGTGTGAAGTTAGATTGTCTTGCACAGTTTGAGCCAGTTTGTTACTCCTGAAATGGTCATAAAGTCCCCGATATCCTGTGTTTCTTTTTTGTCCCCCTGTACCTATGGATTCAACCAAACATTAATTGAAAATACTTTTCAAAAAAATTGTATCAGTACTGAGTGTGTGCAGCCTTTTTTCTTGGAGTTATTCCCCAAATAATTATTGCACATGATGAGTAATCTAGAGATGGTTTAAAGTATATAATGGGATATGTATAGGTTATATACAAATACTGCACATGAATTTTTCTGAAAGCTACAGATTTCCTCACAAGACAGCATTAAATTGTACTTTAATTTAATTAATTAATTAATTTGTTTGTTTATTTATTTATTTATTGGTGGAACCAGAGAATGAACTCAGACCCTTGTGCTTGCCAGGGAAGTGCTTATTCTACTGAGCCATCTCCCTAGCCCTAAATTATACTTTTAAAAACCCAGAAGGATCTGGGGAGATGGCTCAGCGGTCAACGCAAGGACCAGGGTTTTGGACATTACCACATGCCGTGCAGGCCCCACAACCCTGGGCATGCCATAGTAGCCACTGAAATCGGGCGTGGTGGTGCACACCTACAATCCTGGCATGGAGCAGGCTGAGACATTAGGATTGCTGTGATTCCTAGCTGTGTAGTGAGACCCTGTACCAAATAAATAAATGATTTTTTAAAACCAGCAAATTTTCTGGGGAAAGGTTTATTTCGGATTACAGGTTGTAGAGATTTCGGTCTGTAGTTGGCTGGGTCCAAGGCAGGGTGGCATGGCAGGGCAGGCAGAAGGCAGCAAAGAGTAGTAAAGGTAGCAAAACCTTTACTACTTTGGTTTTGGTCACTGACCAATAAATGTCATGTAGCCCACTGTGCAGTAAGTCTCCTTCTACAATGCATTGATATTTAATCATAAATGTGTATTAACTGCTGTATTTTTATGTGTGTGTGTATGTGTGTCTTTTAATAAATTGTGTTCCTTTAGGCAACTTGTTCCAGCGATGGCATGTTCCACTAGAACTCCAGATGACACGACAAATGGCTAGCTCTGGTGCCTCAGGGGGCAAAATGGATAATACTGTGTTAGTCCTTATTGTGGGCTTATCAACAATAGGAGCTGGTGCATATGTAAGTAGAAAAGCAGCTTGTGCAGAGAAGCCGCTAAACAGCTCCCGCTGGTAGACTCAGCATCACTCTGCCTTCAAACTTTCGCAACTAATTCCCCTTTCCCCTTTTGAAAAAAATTCCAAAAAGCTTTCTTTAAAGTGCCTACTGTCTTAATATCCTGTGGGAGCCAATTTGAGAATGACAGTTTAATCTCATGTGGATTGATCTTGTGGATCCCTACTCTTTTAACTTCTCTTTTTATTCTTGAAAGCCACTATGTTTTCTTAGAATTGACTAACCCACAAAATTGTACCTGTTTTCTTGAATGTAACACTAACCTATGAATAAAGTAAAAATTCATTGCAGCTCCTTAGCACAATATTTGATTTTGATCCATCTGTCAAATATTTTATTTTTTTCCTCAGCTTGAGATTTATATTTAAAATAAAACCAACAGCAACAGCCATCAATGAAAAATATTAAGTATTCCTAAAAGGAAAACTATCCCCGGTTATCACCCAAAGACTAAGTTATAGAAGCAGGCCTAGTATCTCCAATTTTAGAATGGAATTTGTGCGAGGTGAGAAATATGCTGTTTAATTGTTGTATAGCATTAGCACAATACCTCCATAAGTGAACTTAGATCAGCTTAGCAGGTCACAGAGGAATTATTCTGTGGGTGTTTTTGCTTTAATTCAGCAGGGCTTACTGTGAGTAAGCAGCAAAGTCTGGAGTTGGATCATGAAAGTTTTTTTTTTTTAAATTATTTGTTACAGGGTCTCACTATGCAACTCAGACTCGTAGTGATTCTCCTGTTTTCAGCCTTCCCAGCACTGGGATTACAGGCCTGCACCACCCCACCTGGACTTGGTCTCAGGCTCAAAGGGGCTGGTGCCAGCGCAGCATGCAATATCAGGGATCGAACCCTGGCCCCTGCACTTGCCTAAGCAGACGCTTAGTCTGCCGAGCTATCTCGTAGCCCAGATCATGTAAGTTTGAATGGTCCAACTCTGGTCACTCCTACTAATACCCTTAGTTGAAGAATGCTGCATTTTCTGGGCATGGTGGTGCAGGCCTATAATCCCAGCACTCAGGAGGCTGAGGCAGGAGGATTGCTGCAAGTTTGAGAACAGCCTGGGCTACAAAGTGAGCTCAAGGCTAGTCTGAACTGCATAACAATACCCTGTCTCAAAGATCAAAAAAAAGAATGCTGCATTTTACTTACCAACAACAAATGATTAAAGGCCATTTCAGTGTTAAGTCTTGATCCATTGCTAAGACAGTGAACTTGTCTTTATTCCTTGGTCACTAGCTTAAGATAGGAGATGTGCATATATCTGGCTATCTGTATCCTCATACCTAACCTGACTCCCAAATGCACAAGAAGAGTAAGTAGCTCTTGCCAGCTGTTAATCAAATCAGAGTAGAAAATAGATGAGATCTGTCTGATAACTAATACTTTTCTGGAAGATACATTTTCCTCCAATCCTGGAGCAGCATTTTTTCCTTTATCACACAGAGTAACCAGAAATGCTTCCTTGCCTTTCTACTGAATGTTTCTTCATTAATGCTTAGTGCTTTTTCTATTTCCTTTTGTTTCTTTCCTGGTCTTATCTTCACCTACAGTTGTGCAGTGCCATCACCTAGGATTCCCTTCTAGATCACTAGCGTCTACAGGTGCTTCTGGGAAAGAAGGCAGCAGACTAGTATACTTCTTAATTATAGGAGCAACAGTCACGGGGGCAGGAGTTTGTTATGTAAGATACTTACACTAAAATATGTTTTGGGATAGGGTGGGTGAGACCATGGCACTAATGAAAACTTGATCCATTAAAATATAGTAAACATTCACAGCATGTGCTTCTTCTAGGCATTTATTGAAGGGACATTGTCATCCCTTAGAGTCCTCAGAGCTCACTCTTCAAACTATTGAAATCCTTTCAGATAGATCTAATATCATAAATGTAGGACCGGGATATAGTTCAGTGGCACAGCGTCTGCCTGGCAAGCGCAAGGTCCTGAGCTTGATTCCCGGTAACATCCCCCATCATAAATTTAAAGCCAAATTCTCATCATCAACCCTTTCTTTGAAATGTTTGCCAATTTCATGCTTTCTAATCATGCTAAGTTATATTGTGCTTTAGTGCTGCATATCTAACAAGACAGTCTCAAAGAGTAAAT
Organism: Octodon degus; assembly: GCF_000260255.1. Lineage (NCBI taxonomy): Eukaryota > Metazoa > Chordata > Mammalia > Rodentia > Octodontidae > Octodon > Octodon degus. The sequence goes on from NW_004524639.1 coordinate 7,430,827, forward strand.
GCTGAATAAGCCAATAAAGGTGACTTATAGCACCATTCATTTTGAATCACTTTAGGTTTTTGTGTTTTGTGGCCAACACTCTACTTTCACTGTGAAAAGGCATTTTATTGAATGCTTCTGAGGAAGTTCAAAAGCTATAGAAGTTGCAGCGTTCTCCCAATCCCCTAGCCACAGCCTCTACTTCAAAGTGAACTCACTTGGCAGTGTCCCTTTTGTAATCTTTTATTTGGTCAAACTATTGGCTGAAGTGGCGCGAGCTAACACAGTCATGTAGATTGCTTTCTTAAGTGCCTCTCATTTGTGAGTCAGATATTACCCTGTGAACCCTAACTTTTCCATTTCATGTCTCTCTCAGCTTTTCCCATCAGTTCTACCCTATTCATTCAAAAATAGATGTAAAGTGTTTGTGTTAGATATGTTTGCAACAGTGTAAACCTGTTAAACCTCTGGTTTGTGTTGCCATACCAGAGTTGCATGACCTCCATACAGTTGGCCATGCAAATTCTCTTGATGCAAAGCCACCAGCCAGGGCCAATCGCTGGTTGCTTTCTCCTGTCTTAGAAATATCTAAGAAGCACAAGTTCCTCTCAAGCCATTCAGTTAAATGCCTCATTGCCCTCTATTTGCCCAACACTGGTGGTAATAAAGCTTTTATATTATAGTGGCTCCACATTGAATGATAAGCTTTTGTCTAGGGGCTGGTGAGATGGCTCAGTGGTCTAAAGCACCTACTTAGAACAAGCTAAACTAAGCAAAGCCCAGGGACCACGGTTCGATCCCCCAGCACCACATGCCAGCCAGCCCCGCCCCCTGGTGGGCTGAGCTGGCCACACACACACACACACACACACAAATAAATAAAAATTATGTTTAAAAAAAAAAAGCTTTTGTCTACCTACAACTGTTATGAAGCTGTTTTATATGCTTTTCAAAACTCCCTGCCCCCCAACAATACTGGAGATTAAACCCAGGGCTTTCACAGTGAGCTATGTCCCCAGACCTTTTTTGTTTGTTTGTTTTGAGATAGGGTCTTGCTAACTTATCCCAGTGGGGCTCAAACTTATCATCCTCCTGCCTCAGCTTCCCACAGTGCTGGGATTATAGGAATATGCTACCATACTCAACTTTACACTTTTATTTTAGGTTTTAAGTTTTTGAGAATTTGATATGAGGTAGCTTGATGCTCATTTTCCCTCTGAAATTAGCATTAGAATCAAGAGAAATGTTAACTTAAAATCAGCATCCAGATTTGGTGAGATACACCTAAAAATTGTTTAGTATGTGTGGTAGTTCCTTGGACTGCCATAACAGTAGCAGAGACTTCCTGGCTTAAACACCGAAAGTTTATTTTCTCATAGTTCTAAAGGCTCAAGTACAAGATCTAGCTTAGATAGGGTTCGGTTTCTGGTGAGGGTTCTCTTGGTGGCATGCAGCCAGCCACCTACATGCTGTGTCTTCCCATGGTTGGAGGCGGAAAGCTTGCTAGGTCACTCTGGTGCCTCTTCCTCTTTAAAAGGCACCAGTCTTAATAGGTCAGGGCACTGCTATTAGAATTTCATTTAACCATAAGCACCTTCTGAAGGCCCCATCTTGAACCAGGGAGATAGCTCAGAGGCATAAGCACCTGCCTGGCAAGCATAAGGTCCTGAGTTCAGTCTGTGGCACCAAAACAAACAAAAAAAATTAAAAATAAATGAAATCCCCATCTCTCTGTACTCTCGTGTTAGGGGATAAGGATTCAACATGAATTAGGAGAGGACATGAATGTTTAGTTCTTAACAGTGTCCTGGCATAACTTTTCCCATTTGAGGTAATAGTCCCAATTTCACCCGACTACTTTAACACTTCCTGGACTGGGAGCTTTGTGGTCTGTCCATATCAACCCATACAAAAAGATTTGTGGCTTTAAAAAATATTACTATGACCAACAGAAAGAAATACATTTTATCTTGCAATCCATTATATAGCTATAAAGACATAAAATTTGAAACGTTTCAAGCAATGATCCTTTTGTTATATACTCCAGTATTTTCTATGTTTTTCTTAATGTTGGTCTTAACCGACAAATTGATGTAACGGCAGACTAATGGGTTGCAACCACAGTGTGAGAAAGATTGATTTGAACAATGGTTTTGCTGCTTAAAAGTAAATATAAGTACTTGATTGGCATCCATTTGCGTTTTTCTTGTTATGAATGTTTCCCTCTAGGAACTCAGGCAGATTCCCTAATCTCAACTCTCTATTCTTTTTTTGATGAACAGGGCCAAAGTGGCCTTTAGAATGTTTAGTGAGAGCCCGGCATAGTGGTGCGCATCTATCATCCCAGCGCTTAGATGGCTGCGGCAGAACAATCGCCATGAGTTCAAGGCCAGCCTGATGCCTCAAACAAACTATATTTGACAAGATTATTCAGGCCACTTGCTGTTTTTCTACTGATAGAATCACATTGCCTCAATCAGGAAACGACCTGTTAGGTTGGATAAACACCGTCATATCTATCTGTTTAGAAAAATTGTAAGCAATAATATATTCCATAAATTTCTTAATGTAACATATTTATGTCATTAATTGGAAATCTGCAAACTGGGAATAGGAACCCCCTGAGGAAATGTGACTTTTAATGTCTCCGTCAGAACATTTAGCTTAAGAGCTGATACACACAGAGCCTCATTCTGTCCATTCCTCACTAAACCTCAGGCTGTTTCTTCCTCTGCTCTTCTGTTCCTGTGTGAAGTGATGGAGAAGTGGGTGTTAGCTGGGCTTCAGGCACTTTGGGATGTGCTCTCAGTGAGCCTCGGCCCACTATCCTTTCTGTTCACTCAATGAAGTCCTTGTAGATAAAAGTCCTTTCTTGTGTTTGTGCCAGGGATTGAACCCCTGGCCTCCTATATATAGTCTACCACTGGGCTGCTCCACCCTCAGGCCAAAAACTTTATTATTAAAACAAAAACTTAAGTATGATTAAACACTGGAAAAATAAATAAATACTGGACTGTTGTATGTGTAATCTGATGCCAAGATTTTGAAACATCTTCCTGAAATGAGTGTTCAGTGAATTGTTCATGTATTATTTAGTGGTAAATTCAAAGAGCAACTATTTCCTTTTAACATATAGTACTTGCTACTCCATTTGTCTCCTGTGTTAAATGTTTGCCAGCTGACAAATGTCAGTCTCAGCCCTGAGAGTCCAGGTTCCCTGGATTGTAGCATGGCACTCAATGAACTGCTCTCAAATGGGGTATCATAGGAATAGTCTTACAATATGTCTTTGATACTTCTCTGTCTTTTCTTCAATTCATTTATCTGGGATTTTATTTGCCATACACTCACTTAAATACCTGTTTATGGGCTCTGTGAAGTACAAAAACACAACAATGTTGTAACTTAAAAAGTTACTTTGTTTACCACTTTTCAAAAAGCAGCTCATAAAGCTGGGGAATATGGTTCAGTGGTAGAGCATTCATCTTACATATATATGGTCCTGGGTTTGATTCCCAGCACCAAATAAGTATAATTTAAAAAATAAAAATAGCCCAGTTCCATGATGCATACCTACAATCCTGGCTTAGGTAGGAGGATCATAATTTCAAATCCTATGTGGACAACTTTAGCAAGACCTTGTCTCATAATAAAAAATGTAAAACTGGCAATTACTCTCAGTGGTAGGTCACCCTAGATTCAAACCCCAGTATTGGAGAAAAATACATGATATAAAAATTATAATAAAAAGATCACTTAAATTCTGGTACTATATGTTATAAAACAACAACAAATTAGTATTAATGGTAAAATATTCAATTGGAAAGAGTAGAGAAGACACTACTATATTTATAATAGGTGTTTAAGCAAGGTGTTTGACCCTTAGTAAATATCTTTGTGGAGTATGGCAGAGACTCTGCCTCAGTTTAGAAACAGGAAAGAAAAGTTACTTTTTAAGAATGGGATACAGGGCAGGTGTGCCTATAATCCCAGCGTAGGTGGCTAATGCAAGAGGATCACCATGAGTTCATGATCAGCCTGGGCTACTTAAAGAGTTCAAGGCCAGCTTCAGCTACACAAGATCTCATCTCAAAAACAGCCAAAGAAATTTTAAAATATAGCATACAGGTGGCCCCTTTCCCAAGCACCTAAGTATCTGGCAATGCCTGGAATGTCAAGGGAAGAAAACCGATTTCCTACCTTCTACTAAGGGCCCCCAAGAGTATTTTCATATCTAGTGTCCAGCATAGTCTGGAACCCATTTCTGTAAGCCCATTTAAACATGATTTAAAGTTTAGCCCTGTGTAATACTTAGTAGTAGAAGAAATTATTGCTTTGTCTATACTTTGAAAATTAAATAGGAGGGCCAGGGAGATGGTTCAGTGAAATAAGCGCTTCCCTGGCCAGCCCAAGGGCCTGAGTCTTATCACTGGTTCCAACAACAACAACAAAAAAAAATTAAATAGGAGAGGTCTTTATAGATAGCTTCAGATTATCTGGCACTGGCACAGTTTTTCATCTGCTTTTGCATAATCTTTCACACCAATTGTGTGTATGCTTGATTTTTTTTTTCTTAAGATCTTTGCCTTTAGTGATTTTAACATAGAGGAACTAACCTTGTGTAGACAAAAGCTTCTCATTTCATGAAAAGATGCTACTACTTTATGGTATAATGTGGCTGCATGATGAAGTAAACTTTCTCTGTGTTTGCATCTACAGGCCTACAAGACTATAAAAAACGATCAGAAGCGATATAATGAAAGAGTCTCAGGGTTAGGGCTGACACCCGAAGAGAAACAGAGAAGAGCTGCATTATCTGGTGAGCATCCCGTTAGCTCTGGCTATCTGCAATACAGAGGAAGTTGTAAACAGCTTGAATACTATGATTTCTAGGTATCTTATAGAAATGATGATGTCAGAGATTGTAAGCTCCTAGCAATTGAGGTATTACCCCAGAACCCAGAGGAATTTGTTAAAATATTTGGCTAGTTTTGAAAGCAGGTCTCTTTCACTGCTATGTTGAACACTACTGGTATCTGTCCCTGGGCCAACAGGGACCTCTGATGCCTTCATTATGACCTGTCTCCCTCCCCATTCTGTGCTTTTTCTAAAGGATTTTCAGGACTTCTCTAATCTCATAACTATCCAAGTTTCACTTCCTAAATTTTAAGAACTTTAATTGAAAGTTTAAATTGAAGGTGCTGTTTGTAGACTTAATCACCCAATGAAAGCCCTGTCGTCATGACAAATCCTTGAGTGTTCTCTTAAGATAATGATGCTGGTCATCGCAGCTTCAGCATCCCTTGTTTTTTGTTTTGTTTTTGTGAGTTTTTGTTTTGTTTTGTTTTTTAATGCTTGACTTTACTCTGCTGATCTCAGAGTTCCCTGGCTTTTCTTCCCTCAGTCCCTTCTCACCCTTTGCTGTCCTGTGTAGTGATTTGGTGAGAGACATTGTTGCTTTGTTGCCCATTCCACACACCCTCAGCACCACCCCTCCCCCATACCACAAATGAGTTTCAAGTATTATTATTGCAATAAAAGTGCTTTATGCTGGCTTTTCTCAAAAAAATATTTGGCTAGAATTTGGACTTGAGATTAAAAATGAGTGATGATTGGGCCGGCCAAATAGCTCAGTGGTTAAGTGTCTGCTTAGGCAGATGCAGGGGTTGAGGGTTCGATCCCCACTGTGCCTGCCAGCCCCGCCTCCAGGACTCACTGAGACAGTGATTGAGACTGAGTGTGGTGGTGTGCACCTGTAATCCCAGCACTTGGGAGACTGAAAACAGGAGGAGCATTGTGGGTCCAGTCTACATAGTGAGACCCTGTAGACACTATACTAAAATTTTAAAAATAAATAAAATAAAATTAGTGATGATTATGATTGCTTTTCTTTATAGTAGACTTGTTTTTGTCTGTTTTTGTTTATATTAGATTCTTAAGTGCCAAGCTTGGTAAGGGAAACTACTGGAAAAAAGCCATTTTTTTTTTTTTGAAGTGAGGAAAATGTTTGAGTCTGTTTTTTGGATTGTTTTGGTCCATTCGAGTCTTCAGAGATCTGAGTTTGTTGAAGTTCTGTTTGTTTGCCTGAAGCACATAGTCCTAGCCATCCCTTTCACTCCACATGATTCACTTCGTTTTTCCGAGAGGAATTTGTAATCCTTTAATAAGCCCCACAGTCTAAGTGTGCAGTTTGCATTACTTTCTTCCAGAGTAGCACTTCTTATTCTCAAGCACTGTATAATAATCCCTGATTGACCTCCTGCTTGTTCCCCCTTTATGGCTGACAAAAGGTGAAAGTGAACCTGCTATTTTTAGGGAGGTCAGCAGAACGTTGATGGGCATGGCAGAAACTTCTAATATGTAGCTTCTCATATATATAGATACTTGGTTTCCTTTTATTAAAATTGAAATACTGGTGGGTATTTCAGGCTCTTCACACTGAGCTGCATTTCCTGCCCCCTTTTTTTTCTCTTGAGACACAGTCTTAATAAATTCCCAAGCCTAGGCTCAAACTTGTGATCCTTTTGCCTCAGTCTCCCAGAGTACTGCAATTACAGGTCTACACTGCCATTCCCAGCTAGTATATTTTACAAACAACTAAATGTCTAAGTAAAGTTGTAGTTCTATACAGACCTCATAAATGATACTAGCAGCTCATTCACCCACCCCCTTTTTGATAGTTTCTTTTATAAAATGAAAAGAGAGGAATACTTTCTTCTTCCATCAGGATAGTATCAGTGGTGTTGTTTTGCAGTGCTGGCACATGCTTCCACTGAGCTGTGCTCCCAGCTCAGCAAGGGTGTTAAGCTTAGTGTAAATACTGTGTTTTCCTAGCTTTATATAAAGCATTGAGACAAGTACAAGGTAGTGTTTGTTTGTTTCTTTGTTTTGAGATAAGATCTGGTAATACAGTTCAGATAGGCCCTGAACTCATGATGTCGCCCAGGCTGGCTTTGAACTAATGGCAATCTTCCTGCTTCAGCCTCCCGTGTATTGGGAATACAGGCATGCCTTACCATACTTAGCTCTAGTCAGTTTTTCTTTAAATAGTGGCAAACAGTCATCTATGCCTTGAAGAAGATTTACCATCTCTGGCTATTGCTTACAGCTCCAGGAGAACAACCAGTTCCTCAAGTCAGTGTCCCAAGTCATGTTCCTTTCCTGCTCATTGGTGGTGGCACTGCTGCTTTTGCTGCAGCCAGATCCATCCGGGCTAGGGATCCTGGGGCCAGGGTAAGTAAGGTGCACGGTATTTAGCTTGGCACCAAGATACATAGTCTATAAGCACTTAGCTAATGTAAATACATTGACATTTGCCTCGTTGTAAATGACTTGGCTTTCATAAGCATTGTTATTTTTCTGTCTAAAGGTACTGATTGTATCTGAAGATCCTGAACTGCCATATATGCGACCCCCTCTTTCAAAAGAACTGTGGTTTTCAGATGATCCAAATGTCACAAAGACACTGCGATTCAGACAGTGGAATGGTAAAGAGAGAAGGTATATTTGTTTGTGTAAAATGGCCCTGCCTAGCACTTGCACCTGAACACAAAGAATAGATTAGGATTTTGGATTTTGCCCTAGAGTATGTGCAACTAGTAGCAAGGATAACTTGGCTGTATACTTGAGTCCACTATGGTATCCATTTGGTCCAGCTTAGTGGCAGCAAGCTAGAAAGAACATTCTGGATTCTGTTACTAGATCTACAAAGGATGGTAATTTAATGTTGGCCTCTGAAATACTAATGCTTCTTTTTCTGAGAACTTTAGATTAGACTTCACTGGTGAAGTTCAGCTTGGCCTGTGTCATTGCTTCTTTATTACTTGGCTGGACATGACTTATAAAAGCTAAAAAAGGGCCAGGGAGATAACTTAGTGGTCTAAGCACCTGCCTGGCAAGCAGAAGGACCCAGGTTCAATCCCAGGTACCGCATCCCTCCCAGGTACCTTGTGCTGTGCAGGCTTCTGCCCCAGACAGCTGAGCTAGCCACTGCAACTAACTGGGCCTGGTGTCACACACCTATAATCCCAGTGCTGGGGAGGCTGAGACAGGAGGATCACTATGAGTCCGAATTGTGTAGGGAGACCCTGTACCAAATACATAATTTTTTTAAAAAACAAAAAAACAATTCAATGGCACTTTCTTTGACACCCTAGAAGGCATTCTGAGTTGTGAGTGTAAAGTGCGAATACTATAAGAAGACCCTCTTTACCAGAATATTTGCACAAAAGTCTTGGAGGTACAGGTCTAGAAGCCTTTTCTTTAGACTCCTTATATCTCTCAATTCTGACAGGATGTAGACTTCATTAATATAAGAAAGGGATCAGAGAATTGAGGGAGACAGAAGGGAGAGTAAAAGTGATCAAATACAATATGTTTATGTACTGATCCCCTTTGATGAATGTATTGTGCATCACAAACATGTACTAATTTTTAAATGGGAAGAAGAAAAAAGATTTCTCAATTCTAGTAACATGCTCTTTGGTTTTACATTTTTTCTCATTAGTGATCCCTTAAGGAATTAAATTTTACATACTTATCTGCCTCGCTATCCTGGTTCATTTGCTAGTGGGATACATGCTTCTAATTAAGTTAGCCACTCCTAAACTAATATATCATAATGAACTCTGGGCGTGGTGGCGCACACCTGTAATCCCAGCACTTGGGAGGCTGTAAACGGGAAAATCACTATGAGTCCGAACTAGTAGTGAGACCCTAAACACCCTGTAGACCCTTCCCTAAAATACAGATTAAAAAAAATAATAATGAACTGTAGTTTTATGTTTTTGAGTTGAGGTCTTGCTGTTTCCCAGGCTGATCTCAAACACTGAGGCCTAAGAAGTCCACCTACTCAGCCTCCTGAGCAGCTGGACTACAGGCACACACCAATGTGCTTGGCTTGTTTCAAACAGATCATCTAGGAACTAGACTTTGTTTTCCATGGATTGTGAAAAACTGATCTTAGTGGCTAGGTGAATGACAGCCCTTGGGTATCCCTATCTGTCTTGTTCTTTGAAATCATCCTGCATCTAGAGCCAAGTTTCTTGACCTCAGCACCACTAACTGACATTTGGAACAGAACTTTTTGTCAGGGGTGGACTGTCCTGTGCATCACAGGCTGTTTGGTCATTTGTTTTGAGATAGGTTCTATTTATAGGCATGCTTGAGCTCATTATGTAGTCTAGGCTGGCTGCAAACTGACTGCAGTCCTCCTGCCTCTGCCTCCAGTTGCTAGGATCGTAGCATGAGCCTCCACACCCAGCTTTTTATCATAGGCTGTTTAACAGCACCTCTGGCCTCTACCCACTAGATATCATAATTATAGCCAAAAATGTCTCTAGACATTGTCATATGTCCTCTGGGAGTATGTTGGTGGCCAGTTTAGAACCACTGATCCAGAATACCTCCATTTAGTAAGTCACAACCAAGAGTTAGTCCCAGAAACTTCCTCTGGAAAATGTTCCTACGTTTTCTCCATGATGGACTTGTAATTTTACTAAAGATATAGGGGAAACCTGTAGTAGTTTCAGGTGCTCATAACATTTTCCCCTTCTTTTCCGTACAGTATATATTTCCAGCCACCTTCTTTCTATATCTCTGCTCAGGACCTGCCTCACATTGAGAATGGTGGTGTGGCTGTTCTCACTGGGAAGAAGGTAAGCTAGTAGGCTGCTGCTTTTATCAAGGCCTACGTAGATGTCAGCCTGCATGTATGGTGATGACTACATCTTTCCTGCCATTGTAGCTCATCAAAGAGGGCCAGGATTCTTCAAGGATTAATACTGCTCAGGGTGTCTGGCTGGGGAAAGCACTAGAATGAAAGCCTCCGGGTACTGTGCTGACAGAATTTTCTCAAGGATATCAGATGTCATAACCTAAAAGTGGTCACCATTTTCTCTTTGCTCTCCTGCCCATCCTACTTCTTTCTCTTTTTCCATATTAACTTTTCCCTGGGAATTTTTTTTTCTTTGCATTTTCATCATTTATGGAAAACAAACATCTGTGTGATATGTACAGGGCCAGCTCCCAGGTGGGCAGCGGGCAGGGCCAAGCTGGGTGGAGCAGAGGCAGCTTCTCTGGGATTATTGATCACATCAAATCAACGAATGTATATTGCTACAGGAGCAAAGTCCACAGTTACTAGAATCCAAAGCACAGGTAGAAGGGCTCATCTTTGATAGGAATAGCCATATTCCTCCCAGAAGGGGACATTACATGGAGAATGTAAAAATATAGGTCAGTAGCAAAACATTCTGCATTAAAGGGTCCTGTATGTGCAAATAGCACGTAGGCCCTGCCCTCTTGTGGTTTGCACTGCTGCATAGGAACATGGGCAGATGATTATAACACGTAGATGTATAGAAGATAGAGATGCGGTGTGTCATGGGAATTACTGGGAAGAGTGCCCAGTAAAGTGATGGAATCAGGGAAAGCTTTATGGAAGAAAAAAAACTCATAGAATGAGAAGTCTCTGGAGGTAAAGAAGGCATAAATTAGAAGAGAAAAGAGCATTCAAATAAAGACCACTCAAATAAAAATGAAAAGCATAGACTCAAGGGTTTGGAAAAATAAAAACAGGTAGCCAGAAAATTTGAGTTAGGGAACTACAGGAAACAAAATGCAAAGTTGTGCAAGAAAAACATGGTTGTCTCAGTTACTCTGCTCTTGTTGCTGGGACAAATACCCGACAACTAAAATGAAAGAAGGAAAGGTTTATTTAGCTCACAGTTACTGGAGGGTTCATTCCATACTCAGCTGGCTCCAAGGCAGAGCAGCACATGGCAGAGAACAGCCTTTCAAGGCAGTGGGCAAAAGTAGCTAGCCTCTCTCCCTTCCTCACATTGTAATGCAAATTACCTGCCCCAGGGCAGGTGCAGCATCCACACCTACAATACTCAATCACAGGCTTTTTTACCAAGATGGTGCCAAAGGGGAAGAAGGAAGTCCCTGCCCCTCCCAAAGCTGTAGCCAAAGCCCAAGCTTTGAAGGCCAGGAAGGCCATGCTGAAAGGCATTCATAGCCACAAAAAGAAGAAGATAACAAACTGTTACCCACTTTCCGCCATTCCAAGACACTGCGACTCCGACTCCAGAGGCAGCCCAAATACCCTCAAAGAGGGCCCCCAGGAGAAACAAGCTTGACCACTATGCCATCAAGTTCCCTCTGATCACAGTGTCAGCCATGAAAAAGATAGAGGACAACAACACACTCGTGTTCATTGTGGATGCCAAAGCCAATAAGCACCAAATCAACCAAGCTGTAAAGAAGCTCTATGACATCAATGTTGCCAAGGTCAATACCCTAATCAGGCCTGATGGCATATGTTCAGCTGGCTCCTGATTATGATGCATTGGATGTTGCCAACAAAATTGGGATCATCTAAACTGAGTCCAGCTGGCTAATTCTAAATATATACTTTTTTCCCAGTTTAAAAAAAAATCACAAACTCCAGAAGCTTTGGGGGAACACCAATCGATAAACCATAGCAATGGTCATTACAGCTTACCTTGTGCAAGAGCTGGAGCTTGACCTGCAGTAGCAAGCTGTTGGATTTTAGATGAGAATAAGACACTTGGAATAAGTTTTCAGTAGTTACTGTTGGCTGTGACAAGGATTGCAGGGGAATAAGACCAGAGAGACTATTTTAAAGAGTTTTGCAATAATCCAGGTGAGAGAAGATGAGAGCCCAAATTCAGATAGCATCAGTGATGATGATAAAGTAGCAGAAAAAGCTAAAGTTATATAGTATCTATTCTGGTCTCGCACAGTTTTAAATGTTTTATGTATGTTGTCTTTTATCTTCACAATCTTACGAGGCAGGTTTGTTTCTGTTTCATAGAGAAAGAGAGGGTTTTTTAAACAGTATGTACAGGGTCTCACTACACGGATTGGACTTGAAGTGATCCTTCCTGTTTTTCGGCCTCCTAAGCACTGGTATTACAGGTGCGTGCCATCATGCCCAGTCTCAATTAACTTCTCAGTGTGACCCAGGGGTGGGGCCGGCATAGCAGGCAAGGGACTGAACCTCTGACCCCTGCATCTGCCTCAGCAGGCACTTTAATCAGGTGGTTTTTCTTAATAAAGAAATTGTACAGGGCCAGGGAGATAGCTCCATAGAATAAGTGCCTATCTGGCAAGCACAGGGTCCTGAGTTCAATCCCTGGTACGGTTAAAAAAAAAAAAAGGACACATTGCTATTTTGGGCTAGGGAGATGGCTCAGTAGAATAAACACTTGCCTGGTGACCCAACCCATGGGTTAGTCAACGAGGACCCTGGAAGGGGAGTGGGGATGAAATAGGGACAGGAGACACGAGAAATGAAGGCAAGACAAAGGTTCTGATCAAGCCTCGTGTATTCAAGGAAGTCTCAGAGAATTTATAGGAAGCGGGGAAGAAGAGGGAG
>NW_004524639.1:7444188-7454605 GCF_000260255.1 Octodon degus
AAAAAGATTCTTACAAAAAAAAAAGAAAGAAAGAAAAAGCAAAGGTGATGAGGAGTGGGGAAACAGCTCAGGCCTGCTTAGGAGGTGACTGGACGACATATCTGAGTACGGAGAAGTGGGCCTCAACCGAGACCCATGTTATAAGAACAAGAGCTAGTTTTAGGGGGAAGAGAAATTCCAGTGCTGGAGTTACATCCTACTGTGAAGGTATCTTCTGGGCACTTGCGTATGTGACTGTGATACCCAGGAGGAGGCCAGCTCAGGTAAAAATTCAGAAATTGTGGGTATGTGTAGGAGTTAAAACCATGAGAGTTGGTGGTTGGTCATCAGCCTTCTAGGGAAGAACTTGGTTAGCGAGAGTAGCAGGTCAAGGCTTAAACCCAGGGCAGACCCAACATTCCAGAAGCAAGCATAAGAAGAACCCATAAAGGAGCCAAGGGAGGACTACAGAGAGCCATGTGTGTGAGGAGAACCAAGGACAGAAGCCAGCACTGGCAGAGAGTTGTAAGGAAGATGTGGTGCACGGTGTTACTTTGACCTAGGAATCTGAAAAGAAAGGAATCTTAAGCCTATGGACAGAGCTCAGTGATAGGACACATTATTTGGCATCAGCAAATCCCCTGGGTTCAATTACCAGCACCAAAACAGAAAGGAAGGAAGAATGATTTTTTTTTTTTAATTTTAGGGAAAGGTCTACAGGGTGTTCAGGGTCTCACTACTAGATCCAACTCAGAGTGATCCGCCTGTGTATAGCCTCCCAAGAACTGGAATTACAGGCTTGCACCACCACACCCAGTCTCAATTGCTATCTCAGTGTACCCCGGGGCCAGTACTGCAGGCCCCTGAACCTGCTTGCAGGCACTCTAATCCACTGAGCTATTTGGCTGGCCCAGAAAAATGAATTTAAATGCCCTATTCAGTTTGGCAGTTAGACAATCCAGCACCCAGGAGGCTGGGGCACGATGACCACTGTGAGTTTGAGGCCAGCCTCTGCTAAGTCCTATAGTAAGTTCAAGGACAGTCTGAACTACATAGCAAGACCCTGTCTCAAAACGCCAAAACCAAAGATTAACAGAGAGGCTTATTAGTGTTCATATTTTAGTCCATAGCCAGCTTCCAAAGCGGAAACGCCACCTATAAATGCATGAGAAACATTTTATTTATTTATTTATTTTTAATTTTAATTTTATTGAGAAATATGAGACAGTTTCAAAGCTGATTAATAGGACAGTTTTGATAATCAATACACTGTACATTGTTATCTTCTTAGTGGTTATCCAGAGTACAAGAAGCAGACAGGATTTCCTGTCCAAACACTATTAGTACACCTTTTTCTTCTCATTGAGTTAAGCAAAAGTAGCTGTATATCTAACTTTTGTATATATAAATACAAAATGATCTTTCCTTTGTATCCCCTTTTTTTTGTTTAGTCCTGCCAGAGGTGGGTATTCTTTTGGCATCTAAATACTATAGGTGTTTGAATTCAGCAAAACAATCCAACACTGTCTAGCAGTCTATATGAGGAACATTTTAAATCTAAACCGTGACACCACTCATGTCATATTTTTTACTGTTTATTACTGTGAATGCTTGTTAAATTGCTTGTCTTGGCTACTAAACTAACAAGACAGAAAATATCTGTCTTCCTCACCGCTCTGTCCTTAGCAGTTAACACTGCACCTGAAACATAGTAGGTGCTCAATAAATACTTCTGGAAATTATGGTCTCACAGCTAGTAAGGAGAGGAGTGGACTAAAACCTAGTCTCAGGGCCACGGAGATGGCTCAGTGGAATAAGTGCTTCCCTTGCAAGCACAAGGGCCTGAGTTCAATCCCCGGTTCTGCCTAAATAAATAAAAATAAAAGCCAGTCTCTCAGGCTTCAGAACTCAAGCTCTGAATCATAAGGAGAAGAAGTAGCATTGCCAGCTGGCCGCTCGGGTGCTCTCAGCTTGTTTCCCATGCAGCCCATGGGGGACCGTTCATTATGTTACGGGCCAAGGAGAAGAAAGGCTTTATTCAAGCTAGCTGCAAAGAAATGAGAGGCAATAGAACGAACGACACGACAGACAACACAGGCTTGCTCCAGCACTCTTCCCTGTGAGCTCTTGGGGCCAGCACATGCAGTTCTGTCCATTCATCTGGGCTGAGAAGAAGAAGGGAGCAGCCATTATGGCCCTGGCCTGAGGAAGCTTGAAGCAAATTGTCCCTAAAATTAAAAAGTTCTGTCTTTAAAATTACCTTTTGTTGTTTCTAGCAAGGGAATCAAGGTTGCCAGCAAGAGAATAGATCATCGCCAGAGATTAGAATAAAGCAGCGGCCAGAGAGAAATCAAAAGCAAGACGATGAGACTGAGAAAGTTGGGCAAACTGTGGCCCAAGAGTGAGACTATTTTGAGGTGGAAAGTAGTGGTTTAGGAGATAACAAGAATCTGGCTGGGGCTCCAAGGGAAAGTATGAACCAGGTTCCCGAGGTCTTCAGTGGTTGAGAAGGAGTAGGAGATGGGTGATATCCTGCAGACCAGAGCGAAGCTACAGGAATGAGGAGGCAGCAGCAGCCGCCGCCTCGGGAAGCCTGCCAGTGCCCGCAGCTCTGCCTGGCCTGCGCTGTGGTACAGATGTCCACTCTGCGCATAAGCAGTCCTCAAGGGAGAGCTGAGGTTCAGGAAGAGGAGCCGATGAAGGAAACATCGTATGCAGAGGATTGTGGGTACAGGAGAGCTGTCACAAAGAAGGGCTCCAATAGTCAAGTAGAAGAGGCTGTCCCAATTCTGCATTGCCACCAATCATGTAGGGCCTTTGGAGACAGGACCTGCTGGCTCTGATGTTGGTTACTTAGGACCTTATACTGGCTACCAGAAACTGTGGTTCCAAAATTTAGAGATGATTCTCTTTCTTTCTTTCTTTCTTTCTTTCTTTCTTTCTTTCTTTCTTTCTTTCTTTCTTTCTTTCTTTAATGTATTTTTTAGGGAAGGATCTACAGGGTGTTCAGGGTCTCACTACTAGATCCAACTCATAGTGATCTGTCTCTTTACAGCCTCCCAAGAGCTGGAATTACAGGCTAGTGCCACCAAACCCATCTCAATTGCTCTCTCAGCACACCCTGGGGCCGGCACAGCAGGCCCAGGGATTGAACTCTTGGCCCCTACGCCTGCTTGCAGGCGCTTTAATCTCTGAGCTATTTGGCCGGCCTACCTTTTTTTTGGAACAAGATCTCACTGTGTAGTTCACATAGACCTCGAACTCACTGTGTAGTCCAGGCTAGCCTCAAACTCGTGGCGATCCTGCTGCCTCTGCCTTCCTGGTGCTGGGAGTATAGGTGTGCACTACCACACCTGACCTTAGAGGTGGTTTCTTAAGAATAATTCATTCTTCTCATTGGGCCAACAGTTAAAATGTTGAGTGGATCTGATGGAAATGCTCAGGAATTAGATGGCAGTGATGGTTGCATGATGTGACTACTAAAAATCCCACTGAATTGTATATTTTTAAATGGAAAATTTGATGTTACATGGGTTATATCTCAATGGAAGTCTTTTCAGAGCTCATTTCATCTTTACTTCATGTGTATCTGTGTGTGTGTGTGTGTGTGTGTGTGTGTCCATGTGTGCATGTGTGTGTGTGTAACTGTTCCAGGTTGTACATCTGGATGTGAGAGGCAACATGGTGAAACTTAATGATGGCTCTCAGATCACCTATGAAAAGTGCTTGATTGCAACAGGTGGGTATTTGTGGAGATGGCTGGCTTCCTTGCTCTGGTAGCTCATTCAAGTTTTACAATCCAGCCTTCTCCATAGTAGGCATTACTACTTTATCTTAAGAAAGCCAAAACCTAGTCTCTGGAATAGCTGTCTTCTCTTATTGCACAACTTGGCTAAGTCCAGGCGCCTTGGGTCATCAGCCCATCTGGATTATCCATGCTGTCCCTTCTGGTAAAAGCATCAAGAAGGTGACCATTTTCCTCTCCCTGCATAGTGCTCACCCTGTGCCCTAAAAATGATAGAGGTTTCTGGATTCACTGCCAATTTTCATGAGAAATCAGAAGAGACTGAAGCAGCTGGTGAGACCAGTGTTGCCATGGTAGCTGGTGAATCCTCAGGAGAAACTAGAAGAGAGGGTGGAAGCATAAAGTGAGGCCTTCTACCCAGCAATGGGGAGCGAAGACCCCCCCCCAGGAAGAGACCCAAATCTGCTCCTCCAAGGAAATTGAATGAAGTCCTGCTGTGAGGGCCAAATGAGGGAATGCAAAGCCATCTTACCCTGTGGTAGCTGCAGGGGCACTGAGGAGCGCATAAATGCCCCAAGTCCCAGTAGGAGAGTTCCACTTGGGGGTCGGGTTGTGTGGCCTGGCTCCTGCCTGCTGCTAGGCTGAAGAGTGTTGTCCTCTTCCTTCTAGGAGGCACGCCAAGAAGTCTGTCTGCCATCGATAGGGCCGGAGCAGAGGTGAAGAGCAGGACGACACTTTTCAGAAAGGTAATTATTTGTCTGCTTTAGTGTTTGCACAGTATTGTCTTGAGGT
Organism: Octodon degus; assembly: GCF_000260255.1. Classification (NCBI taxonomy): domain Eukaryota; kingdom Metazoa; phylum Chordata; class Mammalia; order Rodentia; family Octodontidae; genus Octodon; species Octodon degus. The sequence continues at coordinate 7,448,705 of NW_004524639.1, forward strand.
AATACAACCTTGTGGTCCCCCAGCACTTGCCCAGGAATTAGGAGCTCCAAGTTCTATATATGGCTCTTCTCTAGACTTGTTATCTAGCCTTGAGGAAGTCACTTCCTCTCTCTGACCCTCAAATACCTCACTCAGGGGTTTTAAGCTCCCAGGAGAAAAATACAATTAGTGATTTTATTGCTTGCTGCAGTTTCATCGTTGGTTTTCCTGATGCATTTCACTCACTGGAACTCCTTAGAGCCTCTTGGCATTTTTCATTGCAAGTGGCACGTAGAAACTGGGAAGCAAGGTCAGGAATACCACAGTAAAATGGAAGGGCAGTGGCTTGCTTCTTAACACTGCTTTGCTTATACAAACTGCTGTAATTTTCCTCCACTCTTACGGGAATATTTGAGACCCTGTACTGTCCTTTAAGCTCTGGGTAGAATAAGGTTTGTCACCCTCAGCACTATTAATACGATGATCTGGATAGTTGTGTAGGGAGCCATCCTGTGCATGGTAGGATGTTGGAGGCATCCCTGGCCTCTGTCTGCTAAATGCTGGAAACACTTCCCTTCCCTGACAGCCAAAAATGTCTCCAGAGACTGCCAGATGTCCTCTTGGAGCAGAAGGGCAAGCCCTTCTAGTTAAAGACCAGAATGTTATCACTGAGAAAGAAATTCACATTAATAACATAGCAGCTGTAACTGAGCCACTTCTAGACAGGGAGCTTTTATGTGCAAAAATCTGTTTACTGTTGTGGAAGATATAGAGAAAAGTATTTCGTAGGATTATTATCCTATGGTCCTTTGGGAAATCTGTGGGCTAAACTCTTTTGATCCTGCAGATTGGGGACTTCAGAGCCTTAGAGAAGATCTCACGGGAAGTCAAGTCAATTACCATTATTGGTGGGGGCTTCCTTGGCAGCGAACTGGCCTGTGCTCTGGGCAGAAAGGGTGAGTATTGGAAAGCGACCTCGGTTTTCCTTCTCTTTTCATACATCACATGTGTGTGATGGACTATAGCAAATTCTGGAAATGTATTTGGAAAAAGGAGTAAAAGGAGTTTGATTAAGGTTCATAAAGTGCAGGGCTAAGGGTGTAGCTCAGTGGCAATGCTTGGTTTGATCCCTGGCACTCCAATATAAAAAGTCTACAGAGTACAAAGCTAAGCAATGAGGTTAGTCCTGAGAAGGATTCCTCAAGGACTGCAAAGCTATCACCTGAGTAACTTGAAAATCAGTGTTTCCTTTCCCCTAGCTTCCGTGCCAGAACTCTTTTGAAGTAAAATATTAAGGGAAGTGAGTTACTAAAATTAAAAGGGCCATGCAAAATGCAGAACTGTAAGTGTGTTTCAACTGCTGCCCTATAAAAATCCTAAAACTTCCTCTAGGTACATGATGGCTCCCATCTTGTCAGGTCTGTGAGCCCCACTCTGAATGTTTCAAAGCAACCATTTCTCTTAGTGTTATTGTTCAGCTGTGTGAACTCAGGGCATCTTCTCAGGAGGGTACTTCCGATTCAGAGGTCACAAAGTACTTGTGACTGCATGGACAGAAGGGCACTGAATTCACGGTTGGCAGCTTAATCTGAGCCAGCAGTTCTGGCACCTGTTGTCTCTGCCTTCTAAATAAGCCAAGACCTGAATGCCCAAGTGCTTCATGGGTGGGGGCTCTGCCAGATTGGCAGCTTTGTTTCCCTTCCTGACCTCCTGGGATTACCTTTTGCTTCCTGCCCTAACTGCTGCCTTTCTTCTCTCCAGCTCGAACCTTGGGCATAGAAGTGATTCAGCTCTTCCCTGAGAAAGGAAACATGGGAAAGATCCTCCCTGAGTACCTCAGCAACTGGACCATGGAAAAAGTCAGACGAGGTAGAGAGACTTTGTGTGCTGCCAGTGTCTCCTTTGAGGGTGACCAAGGGTCAACTTAGCTTTTGGGGACTCCCTTGACATAAGCCCTATTACCTGGGAAGTGAACTGTTTTGCCATTTCCCAGTCAGCCAGCTTCATCCAGGCATTCTGAATCTGAAGCACCAGATTCCCAGAAATGCTAAAAATGGGCCACAAGCATATGTTCTCACAGCCCTCCATGGCTGCCTGCATGCTGGTGATGACTGGTTGGACCCAGGGGAGGCCTCTGGGCAGGCCTACTTCTCTTGGCAGTTACAGTCCCTCCCCTCACCTTGGGTCTTGTTTGCCTTTACAGAGGGGGTAAAAGTGATGCCCAGTGCAATAGTACAGTCGGTTGGAGTCAGCGGCGGCAAGTTGCTCATCAAGCTAAAAGACGGCAGGAAGGTGAGGGGAGCACAGACATCAGAAGACCTTCCAGCTCTGCTCTCATTGTACTTCCTTCATTTGACACCAACAGACATAGTTTCCTTGGCAGCCACCATTAACCTGTCATAATTACCTGAATTAACTGTCCCTCCCTTAAAACAGGATAATGAGAGCCAGAGCAGGCTCCTGTGGACCACTTTTCTTTTTAGGCAATGTGGAGCCTTTTTCTGTGATTAGAGGTTGCCTTATGAAATGGAGCTAAAAATCTGTTTACCATGGCTGGCGAGATAGCTCAGTAGTCTAAAGCACCTGCTTAGGCAAGCTTAGGCAGGCACAGGGACCACGATTTAATCCCAGTACCACATGCTGTGCCAGCTCCATCCCCAGGGTGGACTGAGCTGGCCACACACAAAAAAATGCTGTTTACCAGAGGTAAGTTAAGTCTTGATTTTCTTTTGAGACTCGGTCTCACTTTGTAGTTCAAGTTGGCCTTAGAACTCACTGTGTTGCCCAGACTGGCCTCGAACTTGCCGAGGTCCTTCAGCCTCAGCTTCCTGGATGCCGGTATTGCAGGCTTGTACCACCTCCACACCCTTTCCCATGATCTCATTAAAGCCCCACTTCTTTTTTTTTAATGTATGTGGTACAGGGCCTCACTATGCAGCTTGGCCTTGTAGTGATCCTCCTATTTCAGCCTCCCCAGCACTGGGTACAGGTGTACTCCACTATGCCTGGTCTTGGTGCCTGAGCACCCAGGGTGGCTGGCACAGCATGTGGTACTAGAGATTGAACCCAGGTCCTTGCACTTGCCAGGCAGGCACTTAGATCACTGAGCTATCTCTGTGGCCCAAAGCCCCAGTACTTACCAGCATGATATGCAGTCAGTAGTGAAAAGTGGAGGCTGTGGTGACTGACTGAATTTCTTTTTTGCATCAGGTAGAAACTGACCACATAGTGGCAGCTGTGGGCCTGGAACCCAACGTTGAGTTGGCCAAGACTGGAGGACTGGAAATAGACTCTGATTTTGGGGGCTTCCGAGTAAATGCAGAACTTCAAGCACGCTCTAACATCTGGGTGGTAAGTGTGCTACAGTATGACCAGACTTGATTTGTTGTCCCTGGCCTGTGAACAGTTCTGCCAGGTAGAGTACTAAAGTTCATTGACAGCTTAACCAAATAGGGTCAAAGTGTTTGCAGGGCAAGAGGAGAAAATAGAAACTTGTAAACTGCTGGGTTTAAAAGATCTAGTATAGTGTCATCTGCAAACTCATGGAAGATAAGAACATTGTGCATGCCTGCTGGAAGAGAGCTAGCTCTTATTCTGCTTGTGGGCAGTAGCCCCAGCGTAGCTCCTGGTGGGCATATGCACTGCTTTCAACAGATCCACTGTTCCCGTGGCCTCAGGGTGAGTCCAGGGAGTGGAGGACAAAGTAGTTTTCAGACATGTTCCCTGTCACTGTGTGTGGTAGCACATGCCTGTAGTCTCAGCATTCAGGGGAGATCACCGTAAGTCTGAGGCCAGCCTGAACTGTAGAGTGAAACCCTCCCTCAAAACACCAAAAAAAACAAAAACAACAACAAAAAAAACAAAGACAAAAAAATCAAACCTGTTCCCTGGAAAAGAACATCACTCTGTTCATTTTCCTTAAGAACTACTTTTTTTATGTATTGAGTGCAGGGTCTACAGGATCTCACTACACAGATGGAACTTGTAGTGATTCTCCTGTTTTCAACCTTCCACGTGCTGGAATTACAGGCACATGCAACCATGCTCAGTCTTAATTGCAGTCTCAGTGCGCCCCAGGGGCAGGGCTAGCATAGCATGCTGGGGATCGAACCCCAGTCCCTATGTCTGCCTAAGCAGGCGCTTTAGTCCACTGAGCTATCTGGCCGACCCAAGAACTATTTTTAGTTGTTTCCAACACCTACTATGATACTAAACAAGACTATAGTATGTTGGAATGGTGAGATAATTTACCCATTGCTAGATTTTACAAGTATATTGTAGATTTTGCAACTAAGGATATAGGTGCCTTGAAGAAATTTGTTTCCTCCTTCAAAAATTGCTTTTCTTTTTTGTAAAGGTAAAATGTAGTAGATTTTTTTATGTGAGAGACACAAAAAGGAGAAAGGGGACCAGTCACCCCCAGCAACCATGAGTGTTTCAGAGTATTTTCTTCCCTTTGTTTTTGTTTGTTTGTTTTTGTTTTTGTTTTGTTTTGTTTTGTTTTTTTGGTGGAACCAGGGATTGAACTCAGGCCCTTGTGCTTGCCAGGAAAGCACTTATTCTACAGAGCCATCTCCCTGCCCCCTCCACCTTTGTTTTCTTGGACATTTTTTTCCTTTGTTTTACTAGGTTGTGGTAAGCATGCTATATATAAATGTTTATATTCTGCCCCCTTTTACTTAACACTATAAATGTAAGCATTTTCCATGTTTCAGACTCTGTAAACAGTTTAATGACTATCTAATACTCCATTAAGTGTGTTTCTTAGTTCACTTTGTCACTACTTGCTTGTTAAATGTTTAGGTTGCTTTGAGGGCATCTGAATGGCCATAAAGATGATCAAGGATTAGAGAGCTCAAATACCACATCCTGCGTGAAACTGGCCCCCTTTGCCCCTAGCATGTCAGTTTCATCTCAGCAACTCAGTCAGCATAATGCTTTTAATACGTATACTTAGTGTTCCGTAAATACTTGTTGGATGAATGAATGAATGTGGAACAATGAACAAACCATAATATTGCTAAGTGAGAGGCAGTCACACCTAAAAGCTGCCTTCCACACATAGAAAATACCATGATTAGCCAGGCATGGCGACACATGCCTATAATCCCAGGCTGAGGCCGGAGGATAGTTATGAGTTCGAGACTAGTCTGGGCTGCAGTGTGAGCTCAAGGCCAGCCTGAATTATATAGGGAGACCCTGTCTCAAAAAGACAGACAGACAGAAAGACAATCATGGTTAGCAAATAGCCTGGTGTAAAGGGTAGAATGAAGAGAAACATTTGTACATAAACTGAAGCACAGCAGATACAGATTAGTTTTGTGGAGGTGCAGAGCTGTTTTAAATGGGATATCAAATGCTTTTAGTAGCTGGGGTGTGATACTAACCTTTAGGTGGAAAACATTCATTAGTATTGTAGATGTTCTTTAAGCCCCTCATACTTGTATCATCTTTAACTTAACTTTAAAAAAAAATTGTGCTGGGCCAGGGAGATGGCTCAGTAGAATAAGTGCTTCCCTGGCAAGTGCAAGGGCCTGAGTTCAATCCCTGGTTCCACCAAAAAAAAAATTGTGCATTCTCATTGTGTCTTCTTTCCTAAGGCAGGAGATGCTGCATGTTTCTATGATATAAAACTGGGTAGGAGGCGAGTAGAGCATCATGACCATGCTGTTGTGAGTGGAAGGTTGGCTGGAGAAAATATGACTGGAGCTGCTAAGCCCTATTGGCATCAGTCAATGTTCTGGTAAGAGTTCTGCATCTTGGGAATGCATTGCATCAAACTCAGTATTAAGATCCTAACACAGGGGCTGGTGAAATGGCTCAGCGGTCTAAAGCACCTACTTAGAACAAGCTTAGCAAAGCACAGGGACCGCGGTTCAATCCCCCAGCACCACATGCCAGCCAGCCCTGCCCCCTGGTGGG
>NW_004524639.1:7455254-7469562 GCF_000260255.1 Octodon degus
AAAAATAAAGACAAAATAAATCCTTTAAAAAAAAAAAACAAAATCAAGATAATCTTTACATTAAAAAAAGGTCAATGTGGGCTGGTGAGATGGCTCAGCGGTCTAAAGCACCTACTTAGAACAAGCTTAGCTAAAGCACAAGGGACCGCAGTTCAATCCCCAACACCATATGCCAGCCAGCCCCGCCCCCTGGTGGGCTGAGCTGGCCCCCCCACACACACACACACAAATAAATAAATTTTTTTTTAAAAAAAGGGTCAATGTTGGATAGTCCTGAACACTGGCCTGGCCCCTATTTGATACCTTTTATTTTATTGATTTGAAAGATAGGACACATAGACAAAATCAAAGATTCTGAAGCTGAGCTAGATGTAGTGGTATACATCTATAATCCCAGCACTTGGAAACTGAGGAGGATCTCTGAGAGTTCAAGGCCAGCCTGGGCTACACAAGACTTATCAAAAAAACAAACAAACAACTGAAGCTTTTAACTGGTTGCTGTTAGGGATATTTGCCACTGATGCAAATATATTTCAGGACAGTCACACACACACACACACACACACACACACACACACACACACTGTATGAGTGAGCAGGGAATCTCAGGGTCCAAGCATGTAGGATAGTAGTTAGAGAAAAGTGAATCTATGCAATGAGCTATCATGACCAAGAAGATAAAATGTGGAGCAGCAGAAGCAAAACATGTAGATATTTGCCAGACAGTGTGGTAACATTATGTGTGCCTTATGTTGTCTGCCAAGTTCCTCGCATATTAGGAAAGGCATAAGCTAAGCGTGGTGGTGCACAGCTATGCAGCACTTGAGGGGTGGAAGCAGGAGGGTCACAAGTTTGAAGTCAGCCTCGGCTACTTTGCAAAACCCTGTCACAAGACAAAACAAACCAAAAAAGAAAAAAGGAAGGAGTGATGATGACAGGAAGGGTTTCCAAGAAGAGCAGTTAAAATAAATGACCAAGTGGATGAAGGTGCCTCCTTATGGAAAGCATTTTCCAGTACCGAAAACTGAAGGCTAACCATGGGAAATTATGGAGGTTAGTGAAACCATAACGCATCTCGAGTTCTGTCAAAATGGAATGCTCTTTAAAGCTGTACAGACCATTTTAGGGTAAGTTAAAGAAAGGAAAGTAGCAAAATCAGGGAAACTATACCTCCCCAAATGTGGCATGAGATAAAAGCAGGAATATGCCTGTAATCCTAACATGTGGAAGGCTGAGGCAAGAGGATTGCCACCAGTTGGAGACTAGCCTGGGCTGCAAGGCACTGCATAGTAAAACCCATCTCAAAAAGACCAAAAAAGGGCCGGCCAAATAGCTCAGCGGATTAAAGCTGGTGATTGAGATGGTGATTGAGACTGGGCGTGATGGCAAATGCCTATAATCCTAGCTTTTGGGAGGCTGTAAACAGGTGGACCACTACAAATCCGATCTATTAGTGAGACCCTGAAAACCCTGTAGACCCTTCCCTAAAGTACAAAAATAAATAAATAAAAATCTTAAAAAGACCCTAAAAAAGCAGGAATAAATTTCAGAAAGTTTAGATCACTGTATGGATATATGATGTGTGGTGGCTTCTTAAGAAAAAATAAAAGCAGCATGGAATAACCCTGCTTTCTCATAGTTGGCCCAGGTGACCTAGTAGCGTTTGAGCAGTTGAGTATTTCTCCTATTCCACATCCTAAGTCCTTTGGCCTGCCTGAGTGCAGTGTGGAGAATGGAGAATGTGTGTTGCTGCCTTATCCCTTACAGTCTTGACAGAAGACCCTCTTCTTCCGTAGGAGTGATTTGGGCCCCGACGTTGGCTATGAAGCTATTGGCCTCGTGGACAGTAGTTTACCCACAGTTGGTGTTTTTGCAAAAGCAACTGCACAAGACAACCCAAAATCTGCCACAGAGCAATCAGGTAAGGAAGCCACTTTCCTTGGCAGAACATTGAGAAGCAGTGGTCCAAGGTTTCCTGAACAAGGCAATTCTGTATTGGCTACAGGGCGCTGGTCATGAAAGCCTCTCTTCATGCTATGCTTTAAAAGAAACCAAACCTGAAGTCCTTACTCTTCAGTGGTCTGGGCTCTGGCAAGATCAGTGTCCTGGTCAAAGCACAGACTCAAGTACTGTGGGTGTGCATGCTGGACAGAGGGCAGTGGCCAGCTCAGCAACGCTGTTTTTTTAGTTTGTCTCTTAGGGCTGGGAAGACATAGGTGATGAAGACAACTGAACTTTGTAGGTTTCTGTTTTGGTTTTCTTTTCTTTTTTTAATTTCCTGCTTCATGCTAATATCAAGAACCAGGCCAGGTGTGGTGGTACACACCTGTAATTCCAGCACTTGGGAGGCTGAGACAAGATTGCCATGAGTTTGAGGCCCACCTGTGCTACCTAGTGAGTTCAAATCCAGCCTGATGGGGCTGGGGAGATGGCTCAGTGGAATAAGCACTTCCCTGGCAAGTGCAAGGGCTTGAGTTCAATCCCCAGGTCCACCAAAAATTAAAAAAAAAAGAAAAAAACAAATCCAGCCTGAACTAAATAGCAAATCCTTGTCTCAGAAAATCAAAACCAAACAAAGCAAAGCAGGGGGGCTGGGGAGATGGCTCAATAGAATCAGTGCTTGTCTGGCAAGCACAAGGGCCTGAGTTCAATCCCCAGTCCTGCAAAAAAAAAAAAAAAAAGCAAAGCAGGCCTGAGAAGTTCAGCATAGGACCAGCTAAGCTTATTCCATGGGCCCTGGGATAAGTGGTTCTTGAGCTGCTTCTAATTCCAGTTGTCAGATCCAAGTGCCACACTTGCTTTAGACAGCAGGCAGCTGTCCTGGAATGAACTGTCCTCCCACACGTGTCTGTTAACTCCTTGGCCTTGTCCCACGACCTGGGCTCAAAGTTACTTAGATTCTGTCTTTTTGCCCGAGATGTTTGAAAGGTAGGTTGCTATTTAATGAGAAAGGAAGTCATTTTATGGGTCTGTAGGCCCTTTTCCCAAGCAATTCAAGTGTATTTCTTATTCCTTAATTCCCACGTCTTCTGGTGAGTGGGTACAGAAGACAGACCCAGATCCTTTTCACCTCGGGGTCCTTGTGCTGTCCTCTCGGAAGTGTTATCTGAAATCCCGTGCGTCAGAGGAGGTGGCTCCTTTATGTGTTGCCATTCCCTCCTGTCTCTCTTCCCGTGGGAAGAAACGTCTCCAGCAGGGTTTCCTTATGGATATGCTTTCTACTTTAGTGAAAGTGTCCCTCTAGCACCTCTGTTCAACAGAACTCTGGTGGGAATGTTGAAGCTCTGCTCTGTCTAGGACCTTAGCCATGTATATGTGCTAGAGCAAGCAAGGGTGGAGAAGACCCAAGTGCACCGATGGGCCTAGAAAAACACAGCGTTTAGGAGAAGTTTGAGGCAGGTCTTGCAAGACACTTGCATTTATTTTTTTAATTATATTTATTTAATTTATTTATTTTTATTTTTATTTTTATTTTTATTTTTATTTTTATTTTTTTTTGTGGAACCAGGGACTGAACTCAGGCCCTTGCACTTGCCAGGCAAGCACTTATTCTACTGAGCTATCTCCCTGACCCCTTGCATTTAGAATTTGACAAGCTCATAGTAACTAAAGTTTGGCCTTTGTGTGTGTGTATGTGTGTGTTTGTGGGGCTGGCACAGGGACCGGTATCCGTTCAGAGAGTGAGACAGAGTCAGAGGCCTCCGAGATTGCTGTTCCTTCCGGCAGCCCTGCAGTCCCCCAGACCCCCGGCGAAGGGGAGGACTACGGCAAAGGCGTCGTCTTCTACCTCAGGGACAAAGTGGTGGTGGGGATCGTGCTGTGGAACATCTTTAACAGAATGCCAATAGCAAGGAAGGTAGGTGCCTGTCAATGCTCTTAGAGGAAGATGGGAAGTGGGCTTGGACAGCACTCCTGTAGCTTCCTCAGGTGCCCAAGGGTGCCTTGTCTACCCTGGTCACATCATAGACCAAATGCACAGCACTGGCTCACGTCTTTTGGACTTAGCAGGGTGGCCTAGAGACAGGCTGCCAGCAGCCTGCTCACTGGGCTGAGCAGAAAACTGTCCCCACACCTCCCTGCCAGTGTGCAGCAAGCACTGGCTGCACCAGGTGGGCTGGGCCAGTGCACACACAGAGTGTGGTGGAGACCTGTGTTACTCTCTCCCTCAGATCATTAAGGATGGCGAACGGCATGAAGACCTCAATGAACTAGCCAAGCTCTTCAACATTCATGAAGACTGAAGGCCCACAAGGGACTAGCCAAGAGTTCTCCATCCCTGGCAAAGGGTGGGATGGCTGAAGGAGCATTTTTTTTTATTCAGCAGACTTTCTCTATGTGTATGACTGCAAATGATCAACTTCTCTATGAATATTTTCAACCATGTAGGAGAATTCTTAATATTCAAATGATGCAATAAAATCTGATTCTTCTAAACTAAGTCCTGTTCCTTTAAAGGGGACATCTGGGTGGAATGCTGTACACACCCCACAGCAAGTGCACTGTAGCTGCTCCTGAGCGTGGTTTTTCTCAGCTACAGGTACATTCCCCACTCCACAGTGTGAGCTCCTGTCAGTTCCCTGGATTCCACTCACGCACACCTGCAAGGATCCCCTCACAGGGCTTGATGCTCTCCTCTGTGAAGAGGTTCCTGGGCCTTCCAAACCTAATCCAATTTGCCAGTCCCTCTGCTAGGCTGCAGGGAGAGGACTTGTTCATGGTTATGCCATCAGAGTTTAGCCCAGGCTCTGATGCATAGCCTTTTGAAAGGAACAAGTAAACAGGCGCGGTAGACTTGGCTTTGTGTGGAACGGCTGTCCCAGAACCGAAGTCATCCTACAGGGGGCAGAAAGGACACATAGTATCAGGCATGGTGGCACATGCCTGTAGTCCCAGCACTTGGGAGGCTGAAGCAGGAAGATCACATTGAGTTCAAGACCAGCCTGGGCTATATAACAAACCCTGTCATAAAAAAAAGAGGAGTTGGGGAGATGGCTCAGTAGACTAAGCACTTGCCTGTCAAGCGCAAGGGTCTGAGTTCAATCCCCAGTTCTGAAAAAAAAAAAAAAAAAAAGGAATGAAGGGGGAAGAAAAATAATACATAGAAAAGATAGCAGTAGATGGGGCCGGGGAGTTAGGACAGCGGTATCAGTGCCTGACTGGCAAGCGCAAAGTCCTGAGTTCCAGTACAGGTACCAAAAAAAAAAAAAAAAAAGATTCCAATAGAAAGAAGGACTCAGAGACTGACTGCATGCTTCCTGGCCAAAACTGGAGACCCAATTCTTTAGGCTCATGATCTTTTGACTACTTCTCCTACCATCCCATAAACTAGAAACCTGTCCTTTATTTACTCCTTTGCTCAACAATATACTTACAGGTATACCTCACTTTACAAATGATTAGCTGGGAATACAGATGGAATTTTTGCAAGTTAAATGATTTGGGGCATTTTCAAATTATTTAACAATTTTTTTTGGGGGGTGGGTTTGTTGTTTGGTTTGGTTTAATTTTTTGATACATGGTTATACTATACGATTGAAACTGGACTTGGACTTGCTGTGTAGCCCAGGCAGGCCTCAAACTGTGGCAGTCCTCCTGCCTCAGCCTTCCGGGTGCTGGGATTACAGGCATACTCTACCACCAGCAGCACAGGGCTGGCATGGCATGTGGTGCCGGAGATTGAACCACAGTCCCTGCGCGCTTGCTTAAGCTTGCCTAAGCAGGTGCTTTAGACTGCTGAGCTATCTCTCTGGCCCCTATTTTGGTTTTTTTTGTTTTTGTTTTTGAGATAGAGTTTTACTATTTAATCCAGGCTGCCCTGGAATTTATCATCCTCTTGCCTCAAACCTCCTAATTTCTAAGATTACAGTTAGGTGACACCACACCCAGCTGGGCTGTATAACTTCCTTCTGTTTGTTTGTTTGTTTGTTGTTGTTGTTGTTGTTTTGTTTTGTTTTGTTTTGTTTTGTTTTTTAGAGGGTTTCACTATGCAACTCAGGTTGGACTTGAACTCACTTTGTAGTGCAGGCTGGTGCTAAACTCCAGCTGATCATCCTGCCTCAGCTTCCGAAGTGCTGGCATTACAGATATGCCCCAGCATGCCCAGCTAAATTGCTTAACTTTTAAAAGCCAAGGCTGGGGAGATAGCTCAGTAGATTAAGTGCTTGCCTGGCAAGCGCAGAGTCCTGAATTCAATCCTGGCCAAAAAAAAAATTAAAAGCCAAATATGCACTGGGGCTGTAACTCTGGGGTAGAACATACATTTAACATGTACAAGGCCCTGGATTCAATTTCAAGCACCAAAAATAAATATAAATTTAAAAATCAAATCCAGTTTCAGTTGTCAGGCAGTGTGATACACACCTATAATTTAATCCCAGCACTGGGGAGGCTGAGGCAGGAGGTTCTTCAGAGGTTGGAGGCCAGCCTGGGGTTACATAGTGAGTTGAAGACTAGCCTGAAGTACATGACGAGACCCAGCCTTCCACCCCCAAAAGAAACTCCTGGTATCAGTAAGGACTATAGAAGTACAATAGTATGAGATAGATCCAAAGAAAGACGCACACAGCATTGTGTCCATCCTTAGTCAACCACTGCTGCTTGATAACTTCCCCAAGCACACTTGGTCCATGTACCCTCCCTGTCAGGACTACCTATGACCACAGGCAATTGAGACAGAAAAAACAAAACAGGGGCCAGAGAAATAGCTGAGCAGTTTAATGCACCTGCTTAGGCAAGCTTAAGCAAGCATGCAGGGACTGCGGTTTGATCCCCGGCTCCACATGCCACCCCAGCCCCATGCTGCTGATGGTAGAGCACACCTGTAATCCCAGCACCAGGAAGGCTGAGTCAGGAGTCCAAATTCTCCTAATATAGTATTAGGAGTCCAGATTTTCCTAATAGCACCCCATGAGCTCAGTCCACCCTGCCTGTCTGACCTTTCCTGTCACTTCTTTTGGCTTTTTTTTTAAACATTGAAAGTGGTGATCCTGGGGCTGGGGAGATAGCTCAGTTGAATAAGTGCTTGCCTGGAAAGCAGAAGGGCCTGAGTTCAATCCCTGGTTCTGAAAAAAAAAAAAAAAAAAAAAAAGGAAAGAACATGGTGATCCTTCTAAACTTATTTTTGCATTTAGTGCAGGGGATACAGGGTCTACAGGGTCTCACTACGTAGATCGGGCTCTTAGTGATCCTTCTGTTTTCAGCCTTCCAAGTATTGAGATTACAGGTGTGCACCACCATACCCAGTCCCAATCACTGTCTCAGCATGCCCCGGGGCAGGGCCAGCACGGCACATAGGGGATCAAATCCCTGGTTGCTGCGCTCTGCCTAAGCAGGCTCTTTAATCCACTGAGCTATGAGGCCGGCCCTCTTTTAGCTTTCTTGAGGCAAAAGTCTCTGTTATTCAGGCTGGCCTTGAACTCAAGATGTAGCCCAGGCTGGAACTCATGGTGATCCTCCTTTCAGCCTGCCAGGCTGGGATTATAGATGTGTACCACCATCCCAGCTTCCCAACACTTAATACATACACATGCACACATTTCATTTATTGACACCTTCATTTGTATTTAATTTTGGTTTTTTGACGCAGGATCTCACTTTTGTAGTTCAGGCTGGACTTAAACTCACTGAACAGCCCAGGCAGGCCTTGAACTCACAATGATCTTCCTGCCTCAGACTCCTGAGTGCCACCACGCTGGGCTCCTCCATTTTATCCAAACCCTACTCTTCCAAGGCCCACATCAAGCCTGCTTTGGTGGCACATCTGTTGCATGATTCATCTCTGAACTCCAGTTGCACTTACCTCCTTTGGTGAAAGGCGAAAGATTTATACGATCTGAAGAGAAACCAGAGTATTTACTTCCTTTGGACTTATTTTTATTTTTGGAAATTATTTATTTCTTGATTTTGCAGTACTGGGGACTGAATGTATACACTGAGCTACATCCCTAGCCCCATGCCCCTGAGTGTGGCAATGCAGGCCTGCACCACCACGCCTGGCTTTGGGATCTTATTTTGAGGACTCAGGGCACTTTCTTAGTGTGTATGGAACAAAGGGTACCTCTGGCTTCAAAGTTGGGCAAGGGAGAAGCTACTTTCTCGGCTCAGTACCAGTAGCCTCGCTTGTGTGTCTTTGGGGTCATCCACCCATGTTTCAAGGCAAGGCCATTGACTCTGTAAATTCAGGCTTGGGGCTAATTCTTCCTGACCTTGTGGAGATTCGAGCCCACTCTCCTGCCTCAGGAAATTCTCCACTCAATCCCAGTGGGTTTCCTGTCCACCAGATGCACAGGTTCGACCTGGGTTTGGAGCTGCAGGGCTCCATGAGGGGTCACAGTGCCCTGAACACCTTGGCCTTGCAAGGGACAGCTAGGTGTGTGCAGCCCCTCGAGGACCACCTGATCTGCGAACTCGTGCCGCTCTCCTGAGCTTCCTGGCATCCTGGCCTTCCAGAATCTTCATCATGTCCCCACAAAACAGTTGCCAGTCTTCGCACGAAAGAGGCTCCATAACTACAGGGTGCCACCTGACCAGGCACTTCCCCCTCTTGCCTGCCACGGATCCTGGGTGGTTCACTCCACTGCAGGGAACAGGCGGAGGGATCTCCACTGCCACAGCTAGCTGGATGCTATGAGAAATCCCCTTGCTCCAAGAGCCTCAAAAGCGCCCCAGTATTCTCCCTACAGTGTACTGAACTTCACTTTCCCCTTGAATGTGGGCCTTCCTGGCTCTACTTAGTTTATGCTTACATTAATATAACTCATGCTCAGTGTGATACTTTCTCACATGCACACAGAATACACTGATCAAATCCAACCTCATAACTAGGTGTGGTGGCTCACACCTATAACCTCAGAACTTGGAAGGCTGAGGCAGGAGGAGAACTCAGATTTGAGGCCAGTCTGGGCCACATGGTGAGTTCAAGGCCAGCCTGATATACATAGTGAGACTCTGTCTCCAAAACAAAACAACAAATCTAACTCCCATCCCCATCCACACATCTTTGCCAATGTTTTTTAGCTTCCACATATGAAAGAGAAGATACTAATTGTTCTTTCTTTCTTTTTTTTGCGGGGGGGGGAGGAACTGGGGATTGAACTCAGGCCCTTACACTTGCCAGGCAAGCACTTATTCTACTGAGCCATCTCCCCAGACCCAATTACTCTTTTTTTTAAAAAAAAAAGGTTTTCCCCCTTTGGTACCAGGAATCAAACTTGAACTCAGGGCCTTGTCCTTGCCTGGCAGATACTATGCCACTGAGCTATATCTCAGGCCTGAAATTTGTTTTTATTATACAACAACATAAAATTGTACATGTCTATGGGATTCCATATGTTGTTGTTATTATTATTATTATTATTATTATTATTATTATTTTTGGTGGAACCGGGGAATGAACTCAGGTCCTTGCACTTGCCAGGGAAGTGCTTATTTCACTGAGCCATCTCCCCAGACCCCCATATGTTATTTTTTTAAAATAAGCAGAATAGGGGCCAGGGAGATGGCTCAGTGGAATAAGCACTTCCTTGGGAAATGCAAGGGTCTGAGTTCAATCCCTGGGTCCGAAAAAAAAAAAAAAGCAGAATATATTTATTGAGGGAAAGAAAGCTCCTGTTTGAGAGAGGGACAGGACAGGGGCCCGTACGGATTGTCCCCGGCCATATGTTGTTTTGACACATGTACACTTCACATAGTATTCACAGTAAACTGTTGGGGGGAGTTCTGGGGATGGAACCCTAGACTGTGAATTCTGAGCACTTACTCTACTACTGAACTTACTCCCCCGGCCCTGTCTGTTCTTTAAGTTACTCTGCAGAGATAGTAAACTATCCCAGAGCAGAAGGGCCAAGCATATAGCTCAGTGGCATAAGTGCCTGCCTGATAAGCACAAGATCCCAAGTTTGATCCCTGGTACTGAAAGAGAAAAAGTCACAGCCCTATCCCAGAGCAGATAACTACTATTTTTCCTCAACATGGGGCCACTTGCTCCCCCACAAACTGGTGAAATGCTTGGTTGATTGGTTGGATGATGCTATATAACACGTTTGGCAGTAAAACAAAAGGCCTGTTCTGTAGCCTCTAATCTCTGCCATTGAGATTGTTTATACCTGAGGATGTGCAGACCCCCATCAATCGTGCTCTGCCCCAGCTTGCCACTTCCCCAGGCTCCATTTCCTCTACCTAGGGCATGGGAGATCACAGGGGCTGCTTTCTGGCCGCAGGCAGGCAGTTCCTGTTGAGATCTGGCCCTTGATAGTGGCTGTGTGATCAGCTGAGCCAGGTCACAGTGCAGGACAGGGCTGGTCCCACCCTGGGAAGAAGAGTCAGGGTTTAGCCAAAATGCCATGCACTGGCAGTCCAACCACTTGACTTCAAACCTGCTTTCCCTTGCCATTCTCCAGCAGGTATCAGATGGCACCTTGGCACCAGTTAATGATGGCACTAGACCTTGCCAGGCTACCTATAAGGCACAGCAGGAGATGTTCTAATATTTTAAAGCTCGAGCGATGCAACTAAACAAACAGTTCAAACTCTGGAAATAAAAGTCTGATTGTAAAGGGGTCAGATTAATCCCTGAGTAAAGGATGAGGTCAGCATGAGTGATTTTTTGTTGTTGTTGTTGTTCTAATCAACAAGCCTGTTTTGGAGACAGAGAGGCGGGTGGGAACGCTCAGTGACCTATTGCAGGCTGCTTCCTTGAAGGAAAAGCAGCAGCTCCTCCAGAGACCCATTTATACACAGGAACGCTCCCCTCCCTTTTGCAACTCCCTCTGCCCTTTCTCACTCCTCTTGAGCTTGCCTGCTGCTGGCTGGGTCCCTTCTGCCCCCTCATTCCCTGACTCCACCTAGAAGAGAGTGCCCTTTCTGTCCCAGAGACTGTTGGAACTCAGTCCCGTGCCTTGCTCTCTGGGCAGAAAAGCTAGGACCGCCTCTGGCCTCTTTCCCATCTTATCAGGGAATTTCTGGCGGGTACAGACACACGTACACAAAACCACACACAGATACACGCAGTGCAAGCCAGTGATGACGTCCCCCTGCCTGGCTGGTTCTGCATATGGGTGTGACTGGGTCAGAGTACAGGGAGGGTCTAAAGATTTAGATACTGGGCTGCCAAGCTCTGGTCAGAAATCAGGGATCATCTAAAAATGGACATTTTGAAGGGGAAGAGGATTTGAAAGTTGGGGAGGTAAACGGAGGAAAAAGAATCAAGTTATATCATGTGCAAGTACAAATTCCCGATGATGACTGTGATCATTATGTATATCTAGAATGTACTAATAAAAATCATTTACTTTGAAATACAGGGAAATAAATAAAAATGGACATTTTGAGAAAGAAAAACAACCCCTGACATCCGGAAGCTAGCCTGGTCCTGCATGCAAGGCCTTGGTATGGCTGCCAACTGACCTGGCACTCACAGCTAGGTCTTAGTGTTCTGGGGAGCATAGACATGCACACGACATTGGCATCATACAAGGCCACTGTGTGACCATGATGAGACGAGACAAAAATGCGACCACTCCATAATCATGTGTAGATGTAGACAAAAACATGAACATTGTCCAAACCACAAAAATAACAAAACACCCCCCCCCCCGGGCCTGGCTAACTTGAGTGCTGCTTCCTTACCAGCCTCAGCATTAGCCTTGCTTTATTATTATTTTTTTTATTTTTATTTTTTGGCAGAACCAGGGATTGAACTCAGGCCCTTGAGCTTGCCAGGGAAGCGCTTATTCTACTGAGCCATCTCCCTAGTCCCTAGCCTTGCTTTAGCCTGCCCTGTTAGTGGAGAAGTTTTATTGAACAAGATACCCAATTCTATCATAGGATACCCCTGCTTCCAAACAGCATCCAATCCAGAGAAGCCTGGCTTCCTTAAACCCTTCCCCAAAGCCCCTCTCGCACTGCGGCACAACCTGAAGCCTCTGTCCTTTGCAGCACTTTCTTCCTGAGGCTCCACGGTTGCCCATGGGGGCCTTCTCCCTTGCTACAATGTGTAATATGTGCAACTTGTTCAACCACAGGGTGTTCTGGGTGGTCTTTGGATGGAAGGCACCGACAATTTGGATCTAGCCAAAATTTCTTCTGTGGCCCATTCTAGGCAGAGCCCCTAGGGAAAGTTGCCCAGTCCTGTCCCTTTGAGAAGTCCCCATGGAGCCTCCAAGGCATGCCTAGGATAGACTCCTGGACAAGACCAGCAATCCTGTCTTGTCTCTGGAGGCAGAGGTGCCCAGCCTTCAAAGCGGGCTCTTATGGATGACATGGTGGCACTGATGGTGCGAAGCAAAGGAGCTTCCTGTGGAGCACCAGACATGGGCATTGAACTCAGAATATGTGCAGAAAAGCATTCATTTGCAGAGCATTTT
The DNA here is from genome assembly GCF_000260255.1 of Octodon degus. Classification (NCBI taxonomy): domain Eukaryota; kingdom Metazoa; phylum Chordata; class Mammalia; order Rodentia; family Octodontidae; genus Octodon; species Octodon degus. The sequence goes on from NW_004524639.1 coordinate 7,467,617, forward strand.
CTAACAAACATTTTCTGGCAGCTACTGCTTGCCATTGGGTGGATCTAAGCCCTGAAGTTAAGGAAAGGAGTAAAATACAGCCCCTGACTTCAGTAGCTTTATAAGCTGGTAGCCAATGGGGACTTTTAATGCAACCTAAGTGCTAGGAGAATATGAGAGTTCCAACGGGAAGTTAGTGGCCCTCAGATCGCTTTCTTGCCTTGCTTCTATCGATGCCAGGCTTTTTTTTTTTTTTTCAGTTCTACCTATGGTTCTTCCCCATTCTCTGGCTGTACCTTTGTGTGTGTGTGTGTGTGTGTGTGTGTGTGTGTGTGTGTGTGTAACCGGGGATTGAGCTCAGGCCCTTGTGCTTGCCAGGCAAGTGCTTATTCTACTGAGCCATCTCCCAGGTCCCTCTGGTTGCACCTTCTGTCATTCTTAGGAACACGACATGGAAAGCAGTCTGTTCAGTAGAGAGAGGATCTTACAGTCCTGCCCAGAGACATCACATGCCTCTGTTCACTCTTCCTCAGGCCTCTCCTTTCGCCTTCCCTGTGGAACCTCTGCTGTCTTCCCTCTGGTTTTCCCTTCTCCCTGTGCTTCTTCCCAAGGTTCCAGGAAGTGCTCCCTACTTATATGCTTCCCACAAAGCAAGCTGCATAGTGGAAGGAGCACGCTTCTCAATTAGAGTCCTCGCTCTGTCACCAACTACTTTTATGAACCTGGGCAGCCACTTTGCAAGGCACAGAAACAAGGGGAACAAGACAGTGGTGGCAAACCTATGGTACATATGCTGCGGTGAGCTGTTTGTTATCACTGAAAGCTCTAAAAGGTTGGCCATCAATGAACTGGATCATCTTGCCACCTTGAGCCCCAGCCTCCTGTATATGGAAGTTTTGTGGTTCTTCATCTGTCTGTGGCCTTCAGCACTGGTCCACTCTGGGGCCTAGAATAAATGCTAATGGAGCTCAAAGCCCTTGGCAAATATCTTCCCACCATGACTCTGCTGCCCCTTTGGCTCAACCACATTTACAAAAATGTTTGAGGGGGGTTTCCTAGCTTATGGCTTTTGATTTTTTTTTTGTCTCATTGATATTGTCTTGCTATGCAGTTCAGGCTGACCTTGAGCTCACTTTGTAGCTCAGGTTGGTCTCAAACTTGCAACGGTTCTCCTGCCTCAGCCTCCTGAGTGCTGGGGTTACAGGTGTGCATTACCACACCCCACTGTGATTCTTCTTTGGCCTAGAAGTTACATCTGCACCTAGGATCCCTAGAAATTGTACCCTGTGATAATAGACTGGTGACTTGGAAATGGCCGCGTACTACGGGAGAGAGGGGAATAAGCACCTTTTTTCCTTCCATGTAGAGATTTTCATAGGAGCATCTTTCAGCCCCTAGACTAAAGTTTGGCTTCAAACCCATAATTTCCCCTACAAAGTTTTTGTACTTTGATTATTCTCAGTCACAGTCCTACAGTATGCGTTCCCCTGGACCGTTTCATAGCTCCTAGCCCCCAAAACACCCTGCAAAGCTGGTGGATAGGGCCAGGGAGATGGCTCAGTAGAATAAGCACTTGCCTGGCAAGCACAAGGGCCTGAGTTCAATCCTCGGTTCCGCCAAAAAAAAAAAAAAAAAAAAAAAGCTGGCGGATGTACAGTCACCATACCCCAGGGCAGTTCTCAACTTGCTGCAGAGATAAGAGCTCAGGTTTTTTTTTGTTTTGTTTTGTTTTGTTTTTTTGTGGAACCGGGGATTGAAGTCAGGTCATTGTGCTTGCCAGGGAAGCGCTTCTTCCACTAAGCCATCTCCCCGGCCTCAGGAGCTCAGTTTTGATGCCCAGGAGTACAACAATGAACAAATAGGGAGCTCAGAAAATTTCCCTTGGGGCTGGGGGGACGGCTCAGGAGAATAAGTGCTTCTCTGGCAAGTGCCTGAGTTCAATCTGCAGTTCCACAAAAAAAAAAAAA
>NW_004524639.1:7469662-7471729 GCF_000260255.1 Octodon degus
GAAGAAGAAGAAGAAGAAGAAGAAGAAGAAGAAGAAGAAGAAGAAGAAGAAGAAGAAGAAGAAGAAGAAGAAGAAAGTTTCCCTTGTGGGCCGGGGAGATAGCTCAGTAGAATAAGTGCTTGCCTGGCTAAGTGCAGGGTCCTGAGTTCAATCCCCAATTCCACACACACACGAGAGAGAGAGAGAGAGAGAGAGAGAGAGAGAGAGAGAGAGAAAGAAAACTTCCCTTGTACCTTGGAAGTCCCAAGCCTAGTGCTTATTCCCCTCTCTCCCATAGTATGTGGCCATTTCCAAGTCACCAGTCTGTTATCACAGACCAGTCTGTTATGACAGGAACAATACAAAACTTTGTCCAGCCCCGTGGGCAGAGAAGGATGTTTAAGGACCATGCACCTGGAAGAAAAAGAGAGCTTCAAGTGTTTCCGAGGCCCCTGGCTGCTGTGGAAACTAACATTCCGGGCAATCACCCCACCCCTGTGATGAGCCAAGCCAGTCATCTTGTGCTTTCTCTGCCCTTAAACTAGACACATGGGGCTAGGGTGGAAACTGCCCCCGAAACACCTCTACCAACCTGAACTGGCCTAGTACTAAATTTCAGGAGGAGCCACAGTGACCTGGCAGGCCATCAGCTTGAGGTAAACCGGGGGTCCAGGACAACTCAAAGCTCAGAGGCCTCCACACGTGGCCTTTGGCGACACAAGCCCTTCTGGGTACTCCCCCCACTCAGGCAAGCCCTTGCTCGCCTGCTCCCTGGAAGAGGAGATTACAAGGAAGAAGCCTCAGCTTCAGGTGAACTGCCCTGTGGGTCCTGAGGCGCTGCGGAGAGCCTGGGATCCATGGCTGCCCTGCCCCTGCAGGCGCTGCCTGCATGAAAGGGCTAATTGGAAGACCGGCTTCAGGAGAAGTTGCGAACCTGCAGCTCCCTCCCGGTCACTCCCTGTGTGCTCCTGAGCTGCTCAGAGTGGCACGGCTGGAGCCGAAGCACAGAGATCTCCGCCCGGACTCGGCGGACACATCCCTGCCAGCTGCGCATGGAACCCTTCCCAGGAGCCCAGGGCCGCCCTCGCTCGCGGGCCAGGCCGAGGCCCTGGATGTGGGGGGTGAGAGGGGGGAGGAACTGAGGGGAAGTTGCAAGGAATGTACCGGGCAGGGGGCAGGATTCTCATTCTCGTGAGTCAGCGGATCTGGCCCAGGGTGACTTCACTGCTTCCCGAGAAGAGGCTCCCTGGGCAGGAGGCGACCTGGGGGAGCTCAGAGCCCTGGCTGCCCGCGCGCTGCAGAGTGCGAGACAGGCTCTGGGCTAGGCTGACATGGCCAGGCCGCCTGGGCTGGGATGGCAGGGGGTGGCCTTGAGACAGCTCGCAGATCTCCAGGCAAAGGAGCCGACCTCTCTTCCTCCTCCTCCTCCTCCTCCTTTTTTTTTTTTTTTTTTTTTTTCCTTCCTTTTGGGACACCGGGTCCCGCCGCCACCACAGTCACAGCAGCAGCGGCCCAGACGCCGCGCTAGCGTGCCACCTGTAGATGGCGTTGCAGAGGCACCCTGCGCGCTGCGGGGAGGGCGGGGAGCTCAGCCACACCGCGGAACGTGGACGGGGGCGGGGAGTTGGCCCGGTGAGGGGGCGGTGTGGAAAAGGCACGAGGCCCGGGGAGATCCTGCTCGCCTCGGGCGGGCCACTGGGACTCGAGAGATGGAGGTGATCGCGTCAGGAGAAGCGCCCTGCGGCGCCAGCGCCCCTGGAGAAGGGCTGGCTCCTGCGTGTTCCGTCGTACTCCCTCAGGCCACCTCCGGGGCCCGCAGAGCTCAGGGCCGCTCTTCACTCGAGCAAAGGGACTTGAGGTTTCAGGGCCGCCTTTGCTGGTACTCTTGACCGCCGGCACTAGAATGGAAACTCTGAGTCGCGTCTCAGGCGCTGGGGGTGGGTTTCCCTGAACAGCCACTCTTCATCCTGGTTCCCTCGAGACCAAGAATATACCTCCAGCACAGAGTTACAGACTGTGGCCAGGGCTGGGATGAGGGCTCAGCCTAATGAGGGTCAGGGGTTCATCCTGAGGCTGGATCTAGGGCAA
>NW_004524639.1:7471829-7494692 GCF_000260255.1 Octodon degus
AGACTGGGAATCCAGTGTACAACCTTAGTCTCCATAGAAGAATGTAGAAGTCACAATGTGGCCCAGGACACCTCCTGTAGCAGTTTATGATTATGTGGTGCCTATAAACAGATTGATTCTATCAGGGTACACAAAAATAATCTGTGGCCAGACACCTACCAGTGGAGAGGGAAAACAGCTGGAGGCGCCAGCCCCATCCTTTCCAGAGGCCACATTGGCCGTGGCCATGACACAGATTTGCAGCTAAAATATGTGCACTGTGTGAGTGTCTCTCTTCTGTGCCAAAAACTAAGCCACGCCCAGCTTGGTTTTTAGGGGCCTCTTCTTTCCTGTCAGTCTCTCTAGGTCTCCCATTTTTGGGGTGTCCAAAGCCATCTGAGAAAGTTATAGAAAGATATTCTATTAAAAGGGAAATGGGGCATGGTGGCACACACCTGTAATCCCAGCACTCAAGAAGCTGAGGCAGGAGGCTTGCCACGAGTTTGAGCCCGGCCTGGGCTACGTAGTCAGTTCAAGGCCAGCCTAGAGTACATAGTGAGACCCTGACAAAAAAATAAAAATAAAAGAGGGGGGACCCAAAGGACCCTAAACATTCTCAAATTTCACTATGCCAAGAGAAATATAGTCTGTTTCCTGTTGACCTGGGGGGTACCCAGGTGGAAACCCCTATTTTCAGTGGCCCCCCTCCCAAGGTTGTCTCCCAGAGCATGAGTGATTAAAAAAAAGATCAAATTGGCAAAGCTTAATGCTCCCTGCCCCCTCTTTCTCCTCCTAAGCTGACCTGAGGCCCTCAGTATTTACAGTCTCCTCTGATGCCACTGGAACTAGCAGGGTCTGCGCTAGGACCTCTCCCTCTAACCTGGCCCAGCATCTTGCTAGGCGACTGGGGAATCTGATGTAATAATTTGTGTTACTGTGATAGTGGATGCTAATGGGGTCGCCTGCTTAACCATGGGCCAAGTAATAGCCCAACACCATGGTCTCAACCCAAGTCCAGGCTGCAGGGATGGGAATTTCAGACTAACTAAAGATCACAGCAGCTGAAGAGGGCGGGGACTGGGAGGACCTGAGGCCAGGGACCATCTCAGGGTGCGGGTGCATTCTCTAGAGCTGCTAACTTGGTTTCGGTTTCATCCTTGGCTGACACTTTCCTCCAACAAGTGGAATTACATTGGTTTCCCTCCAACCTCCCCCACTTGGACAGCTAGCTCCCTTCAGTCAGCCCTTCATTTCATAAGGGGAGAGATGGAAAGACAGTTTGGCTGTGATGAGGAAAAAATGAACACGTAGTCACCCTCAGATGCACAGGCTCACACACTCTACTGCTTTGGAGACTTGCACATGCCCTCCACAAACACATGCACCCCCAAAAGGGGACTAGACACTCTCAAGACTTGAGCCCACACATGCCTATGGTCACACCCTCACTCATAGCTTCAAGACCTCCCCAGATGCACACACAGGCAGGCAAGGCCCCGGCAGAGACGCGTGCTACACACAGCTCCATAAGCACACCACAGTCACACAGGCCAGCAACAGCAGCAGCAGCCGAGTTGGATGGCTTCCTCAAAAGAGGTCTGGAAAGTTTGTTTGCTGCCAATGAAAGGGGCCTAGACATTCTGTGAAATGACTCACACTGTATCTTTATAGACATTAAATGTTGTATTTTGCTGCATTCAACAACAATAACCCTTATCCCATGACATGAGGGCAGGGTGGGGAAACTGAGGTGTGGCTGTGTTCCGGTTGGCCTCAGCTATGCTTCTGTCTTACAATGTCTTAGTTGTGCCCGTCCCTGCTTTCCTATGGGATGGGGCAATCCCCAGAGAGCAGGATCATCCATCTGGTATAGCCCTTGGCCTGGGCTTGCTCCTCAGCAGGGTGCAAAGTGGAGTCTGATGAGTTTCCCCCACGTCCTTCATCCCCTGAACCAGACATCTGGGGTCAGGCCACAGCCCTTCCTGAACTTCATACTCCAGCTCTCTCCACAAGTCTCCACCTTGGACAACTCCAGGGGGCACCATTTCCCTTATGAAATGCAAAAAGCAAAGTATATGATGAGGCCCTCCTCTCCTCCGGGTCTCTCTCTGAGGAGGGCAGTCCACTACTAACCTGGGGCAAAAGATATGCTTGTGCTTTTCCAGACAATGCTAAATGAACTTTTGGGTACCAGAGCATGCTGTTAGGCTATACCATGGAGTCGAATCTGAAGAGGTTAATAGATCCAGCCTGGGGCCTATTCAAGGAACCAACCAAATAAAAATCTAAGGTCTACATAAGTGACAAAAACATAGAAATACAAAATGTGCATATTATAGTTAAAAGATTTTATTCCTTCCAAATTTTTCTAATAAGAGATCTCTAATAATTGACAACAAATCTGACTAGTCTACTTGTAAAATTTTTAAAAATTGTAATAGAGTTATTATAATTTAGTTTGGCCAAATATTTGAGTGCATTCTTGATTTTTATAAGGGGTTTATGTGTCTCAATAAACAACTGTTCTTTTTTCTTCTTTGATGATTTGTTCTAAATATAATTTGAGATATAGACTTTTTTCTGTATTTAGGGCAAGGTCTACAGGGTGTTCAGGATCTCACTACTAGATCTTTTTTTTTTTTTAATTTTAGGGAAGGGTCTATAGGGGGTTCAGGGTCTCACTACTAGATCAGACTCGTAGTGATTCTCCTGTTTACAGCCGCCAAAAAGCTGGCATTACAGGCGCTTGTGCCACCACAGCCCAGTCTTAATCGCCTTCTCAGCACACCCCGGGGTGGGGGCGGGGCAGGGGGTAGGGCCAGTATGGCAGGGAAGGCAGGGATAAACTCCTAGCCACTGAGTCTGCCTAAACAGGCTCTTTAATCTGCTGAGCTATTTGGCTGGCCCTGAGATACAGACTTTATTTTGGTGGTACCGGGGATTGAACTCAGGACCCTGTGCTTGCCAGGCAAGCACTTATTCCACTGAGCTATCTCCACAGCCTGAGATATAGACTTAAAAGCATGCTTTTTCTTAAATTACCAGATAGTCAAAATGATATTAAAATTGATTCATACACAATACATCATAAGGTTTAAGCTAATTAAACAAAAATTCCCTAGAGTGGAAAAAATTTATTAGAGAGGAGTCCAACTGATGAATAAGAGGTGTGGCCAACCTTTTTATTCATTAATGAGGAGCTCCCAATAATCTCAGTAGTCTCTTAGGAGACACCCTCAATAAAAGGTCATTGGTTAAAAATGTTTTTAAAAAAAGTTACAGTAAACATTTCTCTTTAAAGATGGTTTTGGTACAAAATTAAATTTAAAAAAAGTTTTTCATATGCATATGGTAATTCACTATTGTTGACCTCATGGTATATTAAGTATATTTATGATTCGAAGGTGTATAGGTCTTTCAAAATGTAAAAGGCAAAGATTGCTTATTGGGATGAGACTTTTTCTCAGATTCAAACTTCTGCCTTTAACATAAAGCTTGTGATGTGTATCCCATTTAAGGATGACTAATTAGGGCCGGCTGCCAGCCAAATAGCTCAGCAGATTAAAGCTCCCGCAAGTAGGTGCAGGGGCCAGGGGTTCAATCCCTGGCACTGCCGTGCCAGCCCTGTCCCCAGAGTGCACTGAGATGGCAATTGAGATGGAGTGTGTGCAGGCCTGGAGAGATGGCTCAGTGGAATAAGCGCTTCCCTGGAAGCACAAGGACCTGAGTTCAATCCCTGGTTCCGCAAAAAAAAAAAAAAAAAAAAAGAGAGAGACTGTGCTGGCTTGCGCCTGTAATCCCATTTCTTGGGAGACTGTAAACAGGTGGATCACTATGGGTCTTGTCTAGTAGTGAGACCCTGAACATGCTGTAGACCCTTCCCTAAAATACAAAAAAGACCAATTAGTTAAAAAAATTTATTAAATGATTATACATAAATCTCAGTCATTTAGAGATGATTGGTAAAAAGTATTATGTTATGACAAAATGAAAATCTAAGTATGTCACAAAATGTCATCAGGATTGCCTTACTACAATGCTGTATGTGTATATATATATATATATATATATTTTTTTTTTTTTTTTTTTCCCAAAACCGGGGATTGAACTCAGGCCCTTGTGCTTGCCAGGTAAGTGCTTTTTCTATTGAGCTATCTCCCTGGTCGCATGTATATGATTTTAATTTCTAAATTTATGTTTAAAATTATGTAACTTTTGTATGTTAACATCCTATAGGGACTTCAATATTAAAATATCCATGGGCAATTATAAAATAAGCTAACAGAAGCTTAAACAAAAATACTCATTAAACGAAAAGGGGGAAGTGGTATGAGAATACACATGAACACACCTAGATTAATTGTACAAAAAGCTTTATTTACATTAATTTTTAAAAATCAACTGCCAGACAGATCTTTTGCTGCAGACTGTCATTAGACAAAAGAAATACTAGAAAAGTGATTTGGGAAAAAAGAAAGAAAAGTGATTTGTGTGCCAACTTGACAAAACGTAGAAAATGAGCAAATGTAAATATTTTGATAGAAAAATAGGTACCAATATTGAGGCCGGGGAGATAGCTCAGTAGAATAAGCACTTGACTGGCCAGCTCAATGGCCTGAGCTCAATCCCCAGTTCTCCCCCCCCAAAAAAAAACAAGAAAAAGAAAAAGAAAAATAGGCACCAAATTGTTTCTTTTTTTTTTTTTTTTTTTTTTTTTTTTTTTGCATAACTGGGGATCAAACTCAGAGCCTTGTGCTTGCCAGGCAAGCACTTATTCTACTAAGCCATCCCCCCAGCTCCTGTTTCTTTCTATGGTGTCTTTGCTGTCATTCCTGGTAAATGTTAAAGGTAATTTTAGTTATTCGGCTTTATATACATGTCTAAATTCTTCTATTAGCTTTAACTTTTGTAGGGATAGCATTTATATTCTTAAGGCCAGGACCAGGAATCTGCCTCCTGTATAATAACTACAATGCCCATGGCAAGACTCTCCTTCTATGATGCTGTTCCAGCATTTGCTGAAGGCACTAAAGAAGAGAACAAAAAAATGAACCTTTTTGTGTGTGTGTGGCACCAGGGATTGAACTCAGGCCCTTGCATTTGCCAGGCAAGCCTTTATTCTATTGAGCTATCTCCCTGGCCCCCAGAAATGAACTCTTGATAGCCATAAAATTAGAAATAATAGCAGTCCCAGACACAACTGCTACAGCTGGAAAAGCACTGAGCCAAGGTATGTAAACTGTTCACTTTGTGCAGCAGTGGCACAGGGACTCAGGACAGCTATGGACTTCAAAGACTCATAGATTCAGGGGCTGGGAAGATGGCTCAATAGAATAAGTGTCTGCCTGGCAATCACAAGGTCCTCAATTCAATCACCAGTTCCGCAAAGAAAGAAAAAAAAAACACATAGATTCAGAGCTAATACTAAGATAAATGATTTTTTTTGATAAATGATTTAGATCGTGCTGTTGTTATGCTAGGAGATCAAATTGTTAATCTATAGCGTCAACTTTGTTTTAAAAATGATTGGGCCAGGGAGATGGCTCAGTAGAATAAGCACTTTCCTGGCAAGCGCAGGGTCCTGAGTTCAATCCCTAGTCCCCCCCCCAAAAAAAAAGATTGACATACCTCCTCATTCTGTGAACCCCAATTCCATGGAATCAAACTCATTTCCCATGGGAAAGTGTAAAAAAGCACTTATTGTATCATAATAATATTACCTCTAATATCCTGTCTCTTCAGCAACATATTGATAATGCTTTTGCAAAACTATTCTCAGAATTATTCGGTACTAAGCTGTTACAAGACATTTCTAATGGCGTTAAAAACCTTAAACCCTTTTCAGGGCTGGGGAGATAGCTCAGTTGAATAAGCACTTGCCTGGCAAGCTCAAGGGCCTGAGTTCAATCCCCAGCTCTGCAAAAAAAACAAAAAACAAAAAACAAAACAAAACCCAAACAAACCAAAACCCTTGTCATGTTATTCTATGGTTTAATGGGAATATAGTAATCATTTGTTTATGTTGTCTCTGTACTATTTGTATATCTTGCCTAGCCTGGCCACAAGTACAAGCCAACCAACAAGCCATATATCAACAATCTATAATCTTTGCTCTGATGCTTCACAAAAATTCAGCATAAAACAGAAATGGGGAAATGTGATATGAGTCAGAAGTTTACCGTACCAGAGAGGGCAAGGAACAAAGAACAGAGCCTAAGGAAACTGGTTCCTTGTTACTCCAGCAAGCTGAAGACAAGGTAGTAGCAGATTCCTGGAGGCAATGCCCTGGCTGTTCTTTGTTCCTTTACCTGGGAAGTTACCAACCAGTGATATGTAAAACAGTTGGTAAGTGCTGGAAGGCAATATAGATAACAGTTTGTTTGCACCAAATTATTTATGCACATTCCTTAGCTGTTTGTGGCCCTCAATAAATGTGAGAAGTTTCCCTGGCTCAGGGCTCACTTAGAGAGAGACACATCTCAGTGAGACCTCTGAAGTTATATTCATTAGGTCCTCTTGTCATTTCTTTCAGCACCAACTCATAACAGACAACAGAGGGAACACCAGCTTGATGGCTGCTCTGGACGCACATGTTCTGCAGAACTCACTTGGTGATACTTTGGGCCAAGTGTCCATGTGTTGTTATCCTGCTGTTCCTGCACCAGACTCTGAGCATGTCAACTGAGGCCCAGCTTCGTTGGCTTCACTCAGGACAACAGAAGTCAAAAGGATTACACAAAGCAGGAGTGGGGCCAACAGATGCTGAGGGCTGAGGGGTTAACTCTGACTCCACTAGACAATAGCCCCAATCTCTTGAGTGTTGCATAGCTTTTGGTAGGTGCTCAATGCAAGTGCCTGCCCCTGTGCCTCGCCTCAGAGACTTCAACTACCTGTGTTCTGGCTCTAAGATGGGACTGTGGTCCAGTGGATTAGAGACACCAGGGGACTTGATGAACTCTGCTAGGGCAACTTCATCTTTTTTCTTTCTTTCAAATAAACCACAAGCTTGTGTCTTTCCACTTCTCCAATCTTCCCCCATCCCAGAGGGATCACAAAGGGCACCGAATCTTTTCCAGACACTAACCCCACTCCTGGCTGTAAATGTGGCAGGGACAGTACTTCCCAGAAGCCACTGTGCTCAGAGTTGACGTGATGAGTGCCAGTTCAGGCAAGTGGGATCTCCTGCTGAGCTGTCATATCCTCCAGACAGCCTCCCTGAGCGTCTGTTCAGCCTACCAGGAAGACCCAGCATTCTCTGAGGTTTTGTCGGTACTCTCGTGGAGCTCAGGCCTGTGTGGAGAGCAAATGTAGAATTTTTCAAAGTAATCACTGAAAACTCTGTAGGGGCCAGGTGTGGTGGTACACCCCTGTAATCTTGGCGTTTGGAAGGCTGAGGCAGGAGCCGCAAGGACAGCAAGGACAGGGAGCTCAAGCCACCTTGACTACACAGTGAGACCTTGCCTCAAAAACTCAAATTAGGTCCTTGGTCCTCAGTAGGGTGGGGTGGGAGGACTGAGTGGCATTCTAAGAGCCCCAGTCAGGCATTCTTCCAGCCAAGGAAGATGGCCATCATTCTCTCATCTGCCTGCCCTTGCTGTAGCCTGGACACATCCCGCCTCCACCACGGACCACAGCAGTGATCTGTCATCCTGTCCTCTGGGAACTTCAGTATAATCTATCCCAGGGAACTCTATTTTCCAGCTACTTAATGAAACACTGCTGTGCAAGGTCCTGAGTTTGAGTCTTGGTACAATAATAATAATAATAATAATAATAATAATAATAGAACACTGCTTATGATAACAAACCACAGTCCAAGACTTCAGGATTTCTGCTTGTTTTCTGGGATACATAGGCCCTGCTCAGGTAAACCTAACAAAAGCAAATGTTCACTTACTGAACACAACAGAAGAATGATGACTGGATTTGCAGAAAATGTCATGGGAATTCAGCTTTCCAGTAGGGAGGATCCTTTGAAACCATAACTTCTCTTTGGCCTTTAGAATATGCTTCTGCTTCCAAAGGTTTGATAGATTGGCAACTTTTCTTGCATATGTCAGTGGTGGAAAGTCAGGACTACAGAAGCTGTGGCATTGTGGTGTTCTAGCCACAGGTTTGAATAGAATTTATTTAGGCCAGCTCAGCGTGGTGGTGCATGCCTGTAATCCCCGCACTTGGGAGGCTGAGGCAAGAGGATCTCTGTGAGTCTGAGGCCAGCCTGGGCTACATAGTGAGATCCTGTCTCAAAAAAAAAAAGTATTTGTTTGAGGACAAAGGGCTAAGCGAGAAAGGAAGTAACCAGCCATCTTGTCTCCAGAGAACATGGGGTGCTCTGCAGAACATCATGGACTCTCAGGCTCTGTTGGAAAAGGAGAGAGGGGAAGCATCTTGGACACTTGTCAAGGTGGGTGAGCAAGTTGAATGGACACTTCGGGTGGTGGTCCTCACAGGCTGTGGGTGGCTAGGAGGTCCCTCTGATTCCAGAAATGGTGGGGTCCAGCTTGTGAGGTCAGAGAGCAGCCTGCTGGGGCTAGAGAGTTAGGCAACACGGGGGAAGCAGAAGGGCTGAGATTGCAGTGCAGGGTGGCACAGCCTCGGCATCACAGGCAACATGAGAAGGGGAATTCCTGCCAAGTCAGAGAGTGAGCCATTGGCAGAGACAGTGTGGCTGTCCTCAGGACAGTGGTGATCTCAACCTGGCTGGCCCCACCTGGCTGGGGCTCACCCAGTAGGTAAGTGGGGGGCCAGGTGGGGAAGGCCCAGCCAGCTGTGGAGCAGCAAGGTCATGGACCAAGGCAGACAGGAAGGTCATTCTCATGACTTCCCAAAGTGAGGGCAACACAAGATTTTCACCAAGAGGAGGGATGTTGTCTATAACTACCTGATCATGGTGCTGTTGTCTGTCTGGAGTACCTGGGGACAGTGGGGGAGCACAGGGTTCAGGTCACTATGACTTGGTCTGCAGTGGGAATCTCTTTGCTTTTCCCAAGAGCAAGACCTGACCTCAAATGCTGCCTTGAGGCTTCAGTCTTGGTTTCTACCACAGGTGCTCACAGGAGGGCTCCACCAGGAGTCCTCAGCAGGTTCTGTCTGCTTTCTCCTGCTGAATTTGCTCCTGAAGTTGGCATGAGAAAACAAGATGAAGGTGAAGATGATGCTGAAGATAGTTAGCATTTATTTTTTATTTTTATTTTTTAAAATTTATTTATTTTTGCAGAACCAGGGATTGATCTCAGGCCCTTGCTCTTATTCCACTGAGACATCTCCCTGGCCCAGTTAGCATTTATTAAAGGCTCCCTAAGCACCGGGCACTGCCATAGGCATAGGTTATCTTTTTGCTTTTTCAGTACCGAGGATCAAACTCAGGACCTTGCACTTGCCAGGCAGGCACTTATGCTGCTGAGCTACATCCTTGGCCCTAGATATAGGTTATTTTATTTTGCATTTAGTACAGGGGATACAGGATCTACGTGGTCTCACTATGTCGATCGAACTTGTAATGATCCTCCTGTTTTCAGCATCCCAAGTGCTGGGATTACAGGTATGTGCTATCACACCCGTCTCAGTCACCATCTTGGCGTGCCTTGGGGCCAGGGCTGACCTGCACAGCAGGCCTGGGGGATTGCATCCCCTGCCCCTGTGTCTGCCTAAGCAGGCGCTTTCGTCCATTGAGCTGCGAGGCCCGCCCAGACATGGATTGTCTTATTCAGCCCTCCTCAGCACAGCCTTGGGGGGAGGTTCTTATCCCCAAATTTTAATTAATTAATTAATTTTTTTTTGTGAACCGGGGATTGAGCTTAGGCCCTTGTGCTTGCCAGTATCCCCAAATTTTAAATAAGGAAAGTGAGCCTCAGAGAGTTTAAGTGACTTGGCAAAAGTCACTTGCCCATGCAGGGCCCAGGGTTTGATCCCCAGGCCTGCCGTGCCAGCCCTTCCCCCAGGGTGCACTGAAAGGGCGATTGAGACTGGGCATGGTGGCGCACGCCTGTAGTCCCAGCGCTTGGGAGGCTGTAAACAGGATGATCACTATGAGTCCAATCTACATAGTGAGACCCTATAGCCCCTATACTAAATACAAAAAAAAAGAAAAAAATTAAAACTAGAAAAAAATTCATTTGCCTGATACAAGGTGGACCCGGGACAGGAACCTAGTACTGTCCTTAGAAATCATCAAACCCTTAGCAAAATGGAAAAGTGTGTGTGTGTGTGTGTGTGTGTGTGTGTGTGTGTGTGTGTGTGCTAGTGAGTTTCAAGGTCAAGGGACCAGCAGCTTAGGGACTTCTGAGACCTACCACACACTTGAAAGGGGAGCCTCACAGGCAAGAGGCCAGTGCAGAACTGTGTGTCTCCAGGATCTGGAATCTCCTGAGGAAAGTATGTCCATTCAGCAAAGAAAATGTAGCAAACTGCTCTTGGTGCCTGTTGCAGCGAGTTGGCTATTGGTAGCCAGGCAGTCTCAAGGGCCAGTGCCCCAGTCCAGCTACTAGACCTTTCCCTGGCAACCTGCAATCTACAGATGCCTTTGCCACTGTCATTCCCTGCCACTCCTATCCCCAAGCCTGTGCCAAGGATCATCTTTCCCAAGGCCATGGGAGCAGGCCCCTCCACCACCCCCTCCTTTCCCCAAGGTCCCTCCTTCCTCCTGCAATTGTTTTCTAGCAAGGCCAAGGCCTGGCTGGGCCCCTCCTCCGAACCATGGAGAGCTGCAAGGAGTGACAGTTTGCTGCACAGCCTCCTGACTGCAGAGCTGTCCCAGAGCCTCCTAGCTGCAGCACCAGGTGGGAGCTAGTATGGATGCTGAGCCAGGTCAAAGGAGAAGCAAAGAGAAAGAATGGGGACCTTTAGGGTGGGCTCCTTAAGGAAAGCAGCTTGGCTCTGGGTGGGAGAGGAGTGAGCTCGCCATTGACCCTGGGTCCCAACTCGGGCTTCCCGTGCACCTGCTGCATTTGCCCCTCTCCCTCCAGCTCCTCCCCTGATTCCTATGCTCCTGGCCCCTCTCTCTCCTAGGAGTGCATGTAACTCCAATCACTCCAGCCTGACGATGTATTTGGTTTGGGATTCCGCGGGGAAGTTTGACATGTTCTTCCCAAATTGTGTTCTCCAGGCATTTCCTGGCCTCTCCTATTGCTGCCCTGTCTCACAATGTGCAGAGCAGGGCCAGGGCCAGAGGCGTCGAGTGAGCAGAGGCCCGAGGTGGCTGGACTCAGTCTTCCGGAGCCCCCAACTAATGGATTTCTCTGTGGGACATTGCGAGGGCTTTTCGCCCCTGGGAAGGGCGCTGTCAGAGGTGAAGACCCTGGGGACCCTGACTGTGAGCAGGGTCGGGAGGGGGCGCTGGCCAGGGCAGAGGCAAGCTAAGAGGGCTCTTCAGGAGCCCTGCCCTCGCTGTCCCCGAGGCAAGCGTGCTGCTGGGGGAAAGAGGCCGCGCGGGCCCCTGGCACTGTTCCCCCTGCCGTGCTGGCGACCGCGGCGGCCCGGGGTGGAGGGGCGCTGTTTCCACCGAGATGCCTTGTCCCTCCCCTGCTCCCTCCTCCATTCCACCCCCGCCCGCGGTCCCTCCCGTCGGTCCCTCCCTCCGGCTCTTCCCTCCCTCCGGCCCAGCCTCCTTCGCACCCGCCCCAGCCGCCGGCTGCGGGGACGAGTGTCTCTAGCGCAATTTCCCCTTTCGTTCGGTCGTCTCGGTACAGTCTCCGCCGACTCGCACCCCTTCCCCGGGCGCCCCAGTCGCCCTCTCCCACGTCCCAGCCCGGCCCTCCCGGGCGCCCCACCCCGCCCCCCGACTCCTTTTATCAAGGGCGCCGCGGTCTCACCTGGTATTTGCATCTCTCCCTCCAACTTGCCATTGGCGGCGCGACGTGTGGGAGAGCCCTGCGCCTCGCCCGCCCGGACCAGCCTGCCCAGGCGCCGAGGTGAGTCACGGCCGGGAGGAAAGAGGGAGGTAGGGCGGGAGGGGGACCGCGGCCCTGGCCGCCACGGGGACCGACCCGGCACCGCGCTCAACTTCCACTTCTCCTTTCGCTGGCGCCGAGCTTCGGCGCCACTTGACCAGCCCAGCTTCCGAGGGGAGAAGGCGGGCTGGAGAGGCAGGGGACCGGCGTCCCAGCCCCTGGAACGGGGACGCGACCACGGTGACCGAGCCTGACCCGGCTACTTGGGGTGGCCCTTAAGACACTCGGCCTCAGGTACGTCGATGGCGCCGAGTCTTTGCGTCCTGGGGGACCTCAGAAAGTTTGCCTCAGGGCGGGATCGAGGACGTCCGGACCCCATAGTGGGGCTGGGGGCCCCGAGAAGGTAGGAGAGCCGCCGTGTGGGGGGTGGTGCCCTGGCCTCGCCCCACCGCGTGTATGTTGGGGAACCAGGCTCCCGACCCTGGGGTAGAAACGCAGTCGATTTTCGGAGTCGGGATCGAGGGCTAGTTTTTCTGTGCCGGAGCAGCCTAGGTTCCGTGACAGGGCGGATCTTGACAGCGGGGCCCAGAAGCTCAGCGCCGGAGGGTAGGAGGTTGGGAGAGTTGTGGCGAGGCGGCTCCTAGGGCTTCTGGGGCCAGGTGCTTTAGGGTCACACACACACGCGCGCGCGCGTGCGTGGAAACTTAGTACTTGGAGAACTAAATCGCCAAAGTAGAGACCTCTTGGCAGGGTGTGTAGTTTCCGTGTGTGCCGGCGGCCAGTCTTCCAGCTCCGCGTTCCCGCTTTTCCCGGTTCTCCCGCCTCTCTGTTCCCTCCCCTGCTACCACCAAGGGGAATAAGCAGCTGCACAGCGCGGGGTCCCGTGACGACAGCGTCTTGCTTTGGATGTCTGGGGGCTGCCCAGGCGGCAGCCACTTTACGGATTCTTGGCTCCTCCCCACCGCACCCAAACTCAGCTACTCTATTCAGGCAACTGTATGCAGGGACTAGGCCTTTCAGGCCACATTCACCTCCTGACCCCTTGGCACCTCCGCGGCGCAGTGAGGTCCTCCCAGGTGCCCCACCAGCAGCAGCCGAGGGATTTGATGGCCCTTTCATTCCTACCCCTCATCCCTCTCCCCAAGATAGAGGCTTGTCTGGTCCTGCAGCTTCTTCTGGTTAATGTTTGACAGTTCACTGTAGCTAATCATTTTAATTAGCTCTTAAAGTGGGGAGGAACAGTTAACCTTGGACTTCTCGATTTTGGCCTGGTGGGGCCTCAAATGGGAGGAGTGCTGAGGAGGTGGGAAGGTCAGAGCGGAAGTGAGGTCACCACCCCAGGGTCGGAGGCACACCGCTGGCCCGGCAGCTGGTGGGCACACCCACTGGGGACTCAACCCTTGTGAACTGACCCCAGGCCTGAATATCAGGTTGGAAGGAGGTAAAGGGAACTGATCTAGTTCTTCCCTCCGGACAGACAGGGCACTTTGGCACTGAAAATGCCCAGTGAACACGTATGCCCATCAAGAATGCCAACCTCTTCTTGCAGCTAGCTCCGCAAGGTTTTCCCAGTTAAAAAGTGTTTCGTCAACCATTAGTTCATTGCATACAGTGCAGAAGCAGCTTAGCAGGAGTGATCTGCAGTTGTGTGAAGATGGTCTGGTGGAGTTGGGGGCTGCTGTGGGGCAAGAGGCTGCCTTGCATGTGGTTACCTCTGGGGCTGGCTTCAAAGCCTGGGAAATCTTGTTGCAGGGAAGCATGAAGCAGGCTCCACGTTGCCACCCTCACCCAGCCTCTTGCTGTGAGCCGAAGGAGTGGCTTGTTTGCAACTATGTCTGGCATTTCTCCCTCTGCTGCACTGTTTGCTCGGTGGTTACTCAGGAACTGGCGCCCACCCCTGGACAAAGCGGGGGCTAGATCCACCCTCCCTTCCCTAGTGCTGAGTGGTGGCACATATATTGGGATCTAAAAATGAGGGTGCTTTGGGTTGTCTGTCAAGAGCCTGGTTGATAGCGTGTTCAAAATGCTCATAATTCTGCAAAGCTTGAGGCTGTTGTCTTGGAGAGGCCCAGCCACTGGCTGAGGCTATTGCTTTCCTAGGGCACCCTCTGCTCCTGAGCTTGGTCATGGCCTTCTGTATGGGCATGGCCCCTAACTTTCTCATTTGCTTCCAATCCTAGAGCCAGCCTGGCTCGGTTGAACTCCCAGCTTTGACTTTTACTAGCTGAGTGATCCCAATCATATACCTCAATTTCTTTATCTAGCAAAGGAGACGCACTTTATAAAGTTCTGCATATAAACTGCTCATTAGAACCATGTATGACACACAGTACACCTGAACTGGCTAAGTGATTTTATCTAATACAGTGCCTAAAACTCAGATTCAACTCAGCAAACATTTGCTGGGAGCCAGTCCCAGTACTGGGCTCCAGAAAAGTGGCAGAGAGGAAAATATGGATGTGAAGAAGACACCACCTGCCTTCTAAGACTGTGTACATCTTTTATTTTTTTTGGGGGGGTGGTGGTACCAGGGATTGAACTCAGGACTCTGTGCTTGCCAGGCAGATGCTTATTCTACGGAGCTCTCTCCCCAGCCCCCCTGTGTACATCTTATGTGGGCTAGAGTGATGCTGGGGTGGGGGAGACCAAGGTAAGTTATCAGTATAAATAATCATAATTTAAGGCCAGACTTAAATCCTTGAGCCAGCATGAAGAGCCAGTCAACCCAGGCTTGGGCTTCTCCTTGTCTGGAGACCCTGGCTAGGTTCTTGGCCCGGATGCTGCCCATGCCGTAAGCCTGCCCTGGGCTTTGGGTGAGTGAGAGGGCAAGGAAGACAGGTTTCTGTGCTGGCTGCAGGTGACAAGTACTCAGGATGTGATTTTTTGGGTGTCAGGACAGGATGGCATTTCTAAGAGTCACCCTCCAAACTCCCTGGAGTGTCAGGGCTCACATCTGCCATGCCCTTTTCATCTCCCTGGGGTCCCCCCACCCGCTGAGTTGGAAAATGCATTGGTCAGCCTTCTGCCCTCAGGCCTGGGCCTGACCCCACCCCAGCTTTGGTTATCACGCCTGGATTTCTAAGCTGAAAAGAGGCTTCTGGCTTCACTGCCAATTTATTCCCTTTGTGGTTCTCAGACTGAAAACTAGTTCTGCAGGGGAGAAAGGAAACTCATGCTGGTACCCAGAATCCATGGGTGCTTTCCTGGGGGTCAGGGGCTTTTCTCATCAACACCAACCTGCCGGTAAACCTCTGGCTGCTGAGCCTCGCGCGTCTTGTAATAGTGGCTGTGCTGCTAATGCCCAGCCGCTGGGGCCCCAGCACTGGTTGCCAAGAAACTGCTGGTCGGGTGCTTATGAGGGTTCTGACCTCATAGGGGTTGCTGAATTTCAATTCAACAGACATTTATTAACACCTACTGTGTGCGTAACATGCTCTAGGAGTTGTGGAGCAGCTGAGGAAAGGAGGTGGTGGGCCAGAGATGACTAAGACACTGAAACAATCAGAGGCGAGGACAAGCGGCCAGGCCAGTGGCTGGTCAGGTGCTAATTGTACTCCTCAGAGCAGAGGCCAGCTCGGCCAGGACACTGAGGTCAGCAACAGCTGGAAGAGGGAGGGAAAGCTTTGTGAGGGATGCGGCTCGAGCTAGACCTCAAAGGGGGGCAGGGGCAGCGGGGGGGAGAGTTGGCGCAGCAGAAAGGGGAGCAAAGACGCCTTTTTCTCTATTCCCCAGTCATGCACTGACCCTCAGAGGCTGGACGATTGTTCGGTTAATGTATGTCACATAAAAGACCATTTCAGCAAGTGTGGGTGGCTCGGTGCAAACCCTGAAATGCACTTGAGGAGATACAAAGTGGCGGGTGCAGACAGTGAGCCCAGTGTGTATTGATAAGATACAAAGGGTGGCCAGGCTTTCCTGCCACCCAAGCTGAAGGGATTTCATTTGGAGCCCCACCCCACCCCACCCCCAACACACATAGGCTGAGGGCTAAGGGGAGATGTAGGGGACACCAGAGCACATCAGGAAAACTGTCATGCCACAGGTGTTCATAGCAGGCATGGGCTGCTTCTCTCTTACCTTGCCCCAAGGTTTTTCTGTGTGCCTAACCTGGGTTGTAAGCCCAGAGATTGCAATGGAGGAGAGAAGTTTTCATAATTGTCCCTTCTCCTTAGCCAGCTGGGGGCCAGAAGGTCTAGAAGGTCCCACGTATGTCTGGCCATATGCTAGCCATATATTTGTTCTGCCGCTTTTGTGTCTCATACAGCTGGGTGTGAAAGGGTCCTTGGCTCTTGTTGGGTTTAATTGGATAAAAACACCCACACACAAATGCACACGCACATGCACACGCACACATTCGCTCATTATTTTTTCTCTGGATGCCTTCTTGCCTTTCCCTATCCCAGCACATTGCAATACCTAAGGGACGCAGCAGAATCCAGCTGGGAAGAGTGTTGTCTTCTGTGAGCTTCTTGCCAAAGAGACCCCAGCTAGCTCCTGAGGTGAGGAGGAGGCTCAGGCAACAGGGAAGGGTGTTTTGTGCAGGAGGGTCTGCAAGGGGAAGTACTGGCATGGTCCGCCACATTTACTCCTGACCAAGGGTGAGGTCTTTCTGCCAGTTTTGTGTTAACTGCCACAGTACGGAATAAAGAGGGGACATGGAAGAAAAGGTGTGTGTTTGTAGTTGTCTCTGTGTGTGCATGTGTGTGTTTAGTTTTTCTCCAAGTAAGCACTGTTGTAATGAAGAATGAAAGTCAAGCTGGGCATGATAGTAAAGATCTGTAATTCTAGCACTCTGGAGGCTGAGGCAGGAGGATCACCCTGAGTTTTGAGTCCAGCCTTGGTTGGCTACACAGTGAGACCTTGTTTCTCTCTCTCTCTCTCTCTCTCTCTCTCTCTCTCTCTCTCTCTCTCTCTCCAGCCAGGGATTGAACTCAGGCCTTTGAGCTTGCCAGGCAAGTGCTTATTCTGCTGAGCTATGTCCCCAACCCCCAAGACCTTGTCTCAAAAAAAAAAAAAAAAGACCCAGAAAAAAAAGAGTGAAGCTCAAGTCTTTGGCATTTGTGTTACCACTGCCATCTTTTCCCCTTACTATTTGTATCTTGAGTATTGTTCACCACAGAAATCAGTCAGTTCATTCCTTTGAGGGAAGGGCCAACATTCTATCCCTAGGGATTATTTATCCATTATTAGTATGTTATTGGCTTCTTTTTTTTTTTTTTTTGTATTTTTAGGGATGGGTCTAGAGGGAGTTCAAAGCCTCACTACTAGATCAGAGTTGTAGTGATCTGCTTGTTTACCACCTCCCAGGAGCTGGGATTACAGGCGCAAACCACCACGCCCAGTCTCTCTCGGCAGTCTCAGTGTTCCCTGGGGGCAGGGCCTGCACAGCAGGCCGGGGGATCAAATCCCCAGCCCCTGTGCCTGCTTGCAGGTGCTTTAATCCGCTGAGCTATTTGGCTGGCCCTTGTTATTGGCTTTTTGAGTAGGGAATTGTGGGTGCCAATACACCCTTTATTGGTGCAGATGATAGGTTTCCAGAGGCCTGGGACTGGGTCTGGTTCCATCCTCCTTTTGCAAAGGCTTCTCTGAAGATAAATTGGACGACCCCTCAGGTATTAACCCAACTGTGTTTACTTGAGGAGCCTGTGACCACCCACAGGAACAGGCGCTCAGGACCACCCCTGAGAGAAGTCTGCCACTTGGTCCCTTGGTCTCTACACTTGAGGTTAGGACAACAAGGCCTCAGGTGATGACACAGTTGGCAATTAGCCTTAACCTCCCCAAATGCCTGATGACCGGATAACGACAAAGTACTTAGATGTAGCCTGAGGAGATAATCTGTCTTTTCCCATAATGTTCCCTGAGGTTAACAGAGGCTACTTCAGCTCTGTGGGAGTCTGTGGGAAACACCTGTCTCTAGCTAGGTGATCATTTTCCTGGTGCCACACTGATCCTGAAAAACAAAGCACCATAAACCAGTCCCCTTGCTTGGAGGCTTTAAGCCCAGTTCTAGAGCTGTCAGGACACACACTTAGCCCTACTGCAGGTGAGATCTGACTTGCTGCCAACTAACCTACAGGAACATGGTAGACTTAGTGATGTAAGGTCCAATGGCTAGTAGAGAGAAAGATCACCCTTCTTCCTCAGCTTCTGAGGGAGGCTTCCTGGAGGTCAGAGGGAAAATGGTCTTTCAAAAGAGGAAAGAGGTCTATTGGCTGTGTTCTAGGGGCATTCCAGATTCAGGGAGACAATAACATTGGCACTGGAGTGAGACAGATCTGAAACCCACAAGCCCATCCCAGCCGGCCTGCTTGAGAAGTCTCAGGGTTCAGGATTATACTGTGCTCATGGAACTAGGGAGCATGCTTTCTAAGAGAGCGTGGGAATTGTGGCTTCTTTGGTCCTTACTGCTGTTACAGAAGAAATATTACATAGTCAAGTTGCATAGTAATGTCACATGATGAAATTCCATAGTGTTTACTGTTACTGTTATTGTGGTGATGGCAGTTGTTATTTTGTCTAATCTGGGGCCTTGTTGCTTTCTTTTAACAACTTTATTGAAGTCATATTGATGTACAATAAACTGCACATATTTCCAAGTGTACAATTTGATAATATTTGACATGTGTATATACCCATGAAATCATCGCCATAATCAAGAGAGTGAACCTATGCGTCACTCCCGGAAAGTTTTCGTGTGTCCCTGTGCGATCCCTCCCACCCAGTGGCAGCCCCTGGGCTGCATTCAGGCACTATAGATTAGTTTGCATTTTCTAAAGTTTTATGTCATGGGAGTCATAGCATGCAGCCTTTTTTGGTCTTGCTTATTTTACTCCACGTATTTATTTTAAGATTCATCCTTGTTGTATATATTGATATCTCATTCTTTTTATTTTTAAAGTAGCATTCCATTGTGTGGATAAAACATTTACCATTTATCAGCTGATGGATATTTTGTACTTTTTCTAGTTTTTAGCTATGACAAATAAAGCTGCTATAGACATCTATGTACAAATCTTGTCATGGCTCTATATTTCGTTTTAGTTAAATACCTAGGAGGGGAATAACTGGATTGCACGGTAGTGAAGATTGAACATTTTTTTTCTGAGTTGTGCTGTGTGTGTGTGTGTGTGTGTGTGTGTGTGTGTGTGTGTGTGTGTTTGAGGCAGGGTCCCCCTATGCAGTTCAGGCTGGCCCTGAGCTCACTTTGTAGCCCGGACTGGCCTCAAACTCGCAGTGATCCTCTTGCTTCAGCCTCCTGAGTGTTGGGGTTACAGGTGTGCGCCACTACACCAAGCTGACATTGTTTTTATTTTTTTTTCATTAAGTTTATTGGTACATTTTAGGTATAACAAGCCAATTAAATTAATTCATTATAGGGAATTAGGCTCACCTTTTTTATGAATTTAGGACAGGGTGTACCGAGTGTACAAGGTGATAGAGTCTCACTACATAGATCAGACTCGTGATTCTCCTGTTTTCAGCCTCCCAAAGACTGGGATTACAGGTGTGCCACCATGCCCAGTCTCAATTGCAGTCTCAGTGAGCCCCAGGGGCAGGGCCAGCACAGCATGCGGGGGATTGAACCCCAGCTGCTGCATTCTGCCGAAGCAGGTGCTTTAGTCCTCTGAGCTTATCTGACCGGCCCTGCATTCAACTTTTTAAGCAACTATCAAAGTGTTTCCCAAAGCCACTGCATCTTTTATATTCCTCACCAGCATGGGAGGAGGGACCAAAGCTCCTCTTGAGTCTCAATCTGGGTGGCTTTTTTGCTTTTAGTTCTTCGGATAGGCACACAGGACCTCACACTGTAGTTTTAGATTGGAGGTCCCTAGTGATGGCTGGTGTGGAACTTTTTCACATGCTTGTCATCTGTACGTCTTCAGCAAAAATCATCTGCTTTATTTATTTATTTATTTATTTATTTATTTATTTATTTATTTATTGCGGAACCAGGGATTGAACTCAGGCCCTTGTACTTGCCAGAGAAGCGCTTATTCCACTGAGCCCTATCTCCCCAGCCCCTATCTGCTCATTTTAAAACTGTTCTCTTGTAGTTGAGTTTTGAGTTCCTACAGATTCTGAATAAAGGATCTTTATCAGAGCAGTGCTTTGTGAAGATTTTCTCCTAGTCTATAGCTTGTCTTCATTTTCTTCAAATTTTTTTAAGATCAGGAGTTTTTAAATTTTATGAAGCTGGGTGTGGTGGTGCATACCTGTAATCCCAGTACAGGAGGCTGAGGCAGGAGGATGATTGCTAGTTCAAGACCAGCCTGGGCTACTAAGTGAGCTCTAGGCCAGCATGAACTGCATAGTAAGACCCTGTCTCAAAACAGCAAAAAGACAAAAAAAATTCATGAAGTGCAATTAATCGATTTTTCCATTTACAAACCATGTTTTTGGTGTTAGAGCTAAGGAATTCCCACTTAAGCTTAGGTCACAAGTATTTTTCTTATGTTTTCTTTTATAATTTTAGGTTTTGCATTTTGGTCTGTGGTCCATTTTGAGTTAATTTTCTATATGGTGAAAGGTATGAATCAAAATTCTTTTATTTTTTTCTTTCTACATAATTGGCTATCCAATTATGCCTGTACCATTCACTGAAAAAATCTATTGAGAGTCTATTATTGCCCTTATGTATGTGGGCTTATCCTGGACTCTACATTCTATTTTTTTTTTTTTTTTTGGCAGAACCGAGGATTGAACTCAGGCCCTTGTGCTTGCCAGGGAAGCACTTATTCTACTGAGTCATCTCCCCGGCCCCTACATTTTATTTTATTGATTGATCTGTTTGTTTTTCTTTATGCCAGTACCAACACTCTTGATTACTGCAGCCTTATGGTCATTATTAGATTCAGGTAGTGTTAACTTTCAACTTTTTTTGTGGGGGATGGTTACCAGAAATCGAACTGAGGATGTTGCCCTTGCCAGGCTCAACTTTGTTCTTTTTTGAAGTTGGTTTTGGCTACTTTAAGTTTTTTATCATATGGTATGAATTTTAGAATTAAATTAGCTATATCATTTTCTTCTGTACCTAAATGTATCTTATTTACATTGATAGTTATGACACATGTTTTGCCTCACATAATCTTACTTTATAATCATTAGTGTGGGGGCCGGGGAGATGGCTCAGTAGAATAAGTGCTTCCCTGGCAAGCACAAGGGCCTGAGTTCAATCCCTGGTTCCACCAAAAAAACAAAAACAAAAACAAAAACCCTGATAATTGTTAGTGTGCTTGATGTTACTGTTATTTTAGATGATACTTTGTGTTCATTGATATTCTTAGTCCAAGGCATTCTTTTTTTTCTGAAACATAAAATTTTTTATTTGCAGTACATTTCCTTTGTGGAGAATTTTCTTTTTTTATATTTTAATTTATTGAGAAAGAAGTAGCAATGAGATAGTTTCAGAACAGGTTAGTAGGACAGTTACAATAATTAATACATTGCATATTGTTCTCTTTGTAGCAGTTGTTCCTGCCAAGGCATTCTTTAACTTTACTATGCATTTGTAAACTGATACTGTTTTTTGGGTACTGGGGATTGAACTTAGGACCCTGTGCTTGCCAGGCAGGCACTGTGCCGCAGAGGTATCTCCCCAGACCTGTAAACTAAGACTGTCATTTGCCCTTTATTTACAACCTATTTTTGGTGAATAGGTCTATGATTCTATACATAGCTATTACATTATACAGATACCAATCACATTCTTTTCCAGTTTTCTCTGTCTAAACAACAAAAAGTTTATTTCTTTTGGTACCAGGAATTGAACTCATGACCTTGTGCTTGCCAGGCAGACGCTGTGCCACTGAGCTATCTCCCTGGCTCTCATAAAGCTTCTTTAAAAATTTTTTTTTTGGTACAGGGTCTCATTACACAGCTTGGACTTGTAGTGATCTTCCTGTTTCAGCCTCCCCAGCACTTGGATTACAGGTGTGCGTCACCACACCCGGTTTCAGGGGCAGGCATGGCATGCAGTACCAGGGATCAAACCCAGGTCATTGTGTTTGCTAGGCAGGCTCTTAGACCACCAAGCTATGGGGTACCGGGGATTGAATTTAGGTCCTTGAGCTTGCCAGACAAGCGCTTATTCTATTGAGCTATCTCCCTGCCCACCTCTCCCAAGCTCTTATTGGGTCTTCTTATTTTAGGTACCAAGAATTAAACTCAGGGCCTCGCACTTTCCAGGCAGGCTCTGCACCACTGAGCTATATTCCCAGCTCTTTTTTTTTTTTTTGGCAGACCCAGGGATTGAACTCAGACCCTTGTGCTTATTATTCTACTGAGCCATCTCCCCAGCCCTATCCCCAGCTCTTAAAAGGCCTCATTAAACCAAAGTTTGTCCTTGTTTAGTTCCTTTCATATCCCATTCTCTCCAGTCATTATAGCTCCTAGAACTGATCCAAGTAACAACATAAAGCCTTTACTGAGAGTGCAGCCATCAGTCCAGAGTACACTCTCCCCAGGGTGGAGACACTGTGGCTTTTTACGAAGAGGGAATGTTCGATGATTATCATCTACCTTCCCAGTGCTGCTTGGAATAAATGCCATGAGCAGGCACGTTCGACCCCTCAGAAGCACTGAAGCAAGACAAGAAGAGTAACGTTGGAGTGCTGGAGACCTTTGTAACCCCAATTCTCCTCCTACACTGCAACCATAGGACAATTGGGACCTATGAGTTGGTAATTTACATGGACTTAATTCATGAATGTTCATGCCTGTCTTACAGATAGAAAACATAGGCCTTGATCCCATGGATGTTACTGTGTGTTGGGGAAAGGAGAAACACACGAGGTAGTTAAAGAATGATTAATGTGATCATTATGTATATCTATGTTTTACCAATAAAATCTTATTGAAGAAAAAAAAGATAGTCAAAGAGCATCATGGGGGGGGCACTGGCAAGATAGCTCAGTAGAATAAGTGCTTGTCTGGCAAGCACAGGGTTCTGAGTTTAATCCCCGGTACAGGAAAAGAGAGAGAGAGAGAGAGAGAG
>NW_004524639.1:7494792-7507617 GCF_000260255.1 Octodon degus
AGAGAGAGAGAGAGAGAGAGAGAGAGAGAGAGAGAGAGAGAGAGAGAGAATCATGGGCTGCTGAGATAGCTCAGTGGACTAAGGCTTCTGCTTAGGTAAAGCATAGGGACCATGGTTCGATTCCTGGTACCACATGCTGTGCTGGCCCCACCCCCAGGGTGTGCTGAGCCAGCCAGAGTCTGGGCATAGTGGTGCATGTCTATAATCCCAGCACTGTGGAGGCTGAAAGCAGGAGGATCACCATGATTCCCAGCTGTGTAGTGAGACCCTGCAATAATTAAATATGTTTTAAAAAAAGATAAAAAAGAGTATCATGGGAGGTCTAGTAGTGGTGGTGCACTCCTGTAACCCCAGCATCGAAGAGGCTGAGGCAGGAGGATCTCCCTGAATTTCAGGCCAGCCTGGGCTACATAATGAGACCATGCCCCCCCCCACCAAACAAAAAGATACAATGTGCTGTGGTGCATGCCTGTAATTGCAGCACTCTTAGGAGGATGAGGCAGGAAGATCACGAGTTCAAAGCCTACTTGAGCAGGTTAGTAACTTAGTGAGACCTTGTTTCAAAATTAAAAAAAAAAATTAACTTAAAAAAGGCAAGCTGGGTAAATAGCTAAGTGGCATAAATACCTGCCTGGCAAACACAAGGTCCTGAGTTCAATTCCCAGTACCTTAAAAAAAAATCTAAAAATGCTTAGGGCTGGGCCAAGTGATTGAACACCTGTAACCCCAGCACTTGGGAGGCTGAGGCAGGAGAATTGCTTCAAGTTTGAGTCAGCCTAGACTATGAAGAGAGTTCAAGGTCAGCTTGAACTGCATAGTGAAATCCTGTCTCAAAAATAAAATAAAATGAAATAAAAATAAAAATGAAAAATGGCTGGGATGTAGCTCAGTGAAGAGGCTATGGGTTTATTCCTCAGTACAAAAAAAAAAGAAAGAAGGAAAGAAAAGAAAAAGCAATTCAAGAGATCTTGTGGTAGAACTTAAGGTCTAGGGGTGTTTAATGTAGGGAGCTCCAGGGCTGTGGACTGTGGTTATTAGGGCATAACCAGGGCCCAGAGGTGGGGACTTGGTCAGGACTTTGCTGGCTGGGTACTCTTTGATTAGTCAGAAAGGAGCAGCCAGGGCATGGCAGGCCTGAGAAACTCTGTGAATGATCCTGGAATGTTCCCTCGGGGGACCATGAGGAGACCACTGGGCTTGAAGCCCAGCTGGAGTTGGGAAATCATGGGAAACAGCCTGAGTAGGTAGGGTGGGGTCAGGCTGTGAAGGACCTTTGGAAACCAAACAGATGAGTTTGGACTCTAAGGCTCTGCCGAGTACTGCTGGTACGGTCACCACCACAGATCTCAATGTGTGTCCTGGAGTAGAAGTTGGCGCCAGCTCTGGGGCTGAGGGAGGAGTTCGGTGGAGGCAGGGCTCAGATTGGAACTTGATCTTCCTTGCTCCCAGGCCAGTGGGCCTTCTGCAGCATCAGGCCTAGTTTTTAGCTTCTAAAAGGTTCTAAACCTAGCCCCTGTATCTTCCTAACAGAAAGCACAGGCTGGGGGAGGTGAGATAGGCCAGCTTGCTCCTTGGCTGATGGTGTGACAGGAGATGGTGTGACCTGCCACCGAGAAGTAAGAACTCTCTAGCTCCCCTTACTCTGCCCTGGGGCTCCCTCAGGGGAAAGCAAGGTAGCTTTGGTCGGTCTCTTATGATGAAAATGGGAGCTGAGTGCAGTGACATGTGCCTGTAGTCCCAGCTGCTCAGGAGGCTGAGGCTGGGGGGTTGCTTGAGCCCAGGAGTTCAGGAGCTCAAGGCCAGCTTGAACAATGAACACAAGTCTCTTTTCAATCTCTCTCTTTCTTTTTTTCTTTCTATTTTTATGAATTTAGGAAAGGGTCTTCAGGGTGTGCAGAGTCTCACTACATAGATCGGACTCGTAGTGGTCTGCCTATTTTCACCTTTCCAAGTGCTGAGATTACAGGCTTGCGCCACCGCCACCACACCCAGTCTCAATCGTAGTCTCAGAGTGCCCCAGGGGCAGGGCCAGCAGGACACATCGGGGATTGAACAGGCTGCTGTGCTCTGCCTAAGCAGATGCTTTAGTCTGCTGAGCTATCTGGCTGGCTGGCTGGCTGGCTGGCTTTCTTTCTTGCTTGCTTTCTTGCTTTCCTGCCTGCCTTCCTTCCTTCCTTCCTTCCTTCCTTCCTTCCTTCCTTCCTTCCTTCCTTCCTTCCTTCCCTCCGTTCTCTGTCTCTGTACTTGAACTCAAGGCTTTCACACTAAACTATATTCTTAGTCCTTTCTTATTTTTTATTTTGAGTCAGGGTCCTGGTGAGCACTAAATTAACCAGGCTGAGCTTGAATTTGTGATCCTCTTGCCTCAGATTCCCAGAGTGCTCAGATTACAGATATATACTACTATGCTTAGTTTTTGTTTTGTTTTGGGGGGACAGGGTCTCATTATGTGGCCCAGGCCATCCTTAAATTCACTGTGTAGCCCAGGCTGGCCTCTAACTTGCAATCTTCCTGCCTCAGCCTCCTGAGTACTGGGAATACAGTTGTGTCCCAACAGGAACTCTGTCTCTTAAAAAGGAAAGAAATAAAATGTGTTGAGGAGGAAGATGACACAATAACCCAATATCAACTATTAATACATTGGCATGAAATCTTTTGTGATTTCTCTGAGTGGTAGGAAAGTGTGTTTTTGGGAAGATAAGATGGTAGCATGAAAAAACTTTTTTTTGTCATTTTCAAACAGGGTCTCGCTGTGTAGCGCAGGCTGGCCGTGAACTCACTTATGTAGCCCAGGCTGGTCTCAAATTCACTGTGATCTTGCCTCAGCCTCCCAGGTGCTAGTATTACAAGTGTGCACCACTATTCTTGGCTGAAAATGTTTTCTTTCCTGTTTTTGTTTGTTTCCTTTTGCAAGGTATTAGAAATTCAATGCAGGGTCTCATGAGTGCCATATTCTCAGCTCCTGAAAGTTTTGATGGAGAGAAGAGATGTGAAACCTGTTAGCTTTAAGGTCAGTAAGCCTGGAAAGTGCTTTGGGTACCATGAAATATCTAGCAAGGGGAAGGCCCGAGGCTGTGAGAACCATGTGACATGGCATGACATGTCTGTGGTCACACAGCCCATTAATGCCAAAGTTGCCTTAGCAGTGTTTTTCTAAACTTTCCCAGCACCGAACTATTGAATTGTGTTCTAGCAACTCAGGAGGGCATAATCTCCTGACATTTCTTTGAAGTACAGTACCTGCTCTTAAGTGTAAATATTGTGATCTAATGCCCCAAATATATTGGAAATTATTTATCAGTGAACAAAATGAAAACACCCAGAAGACAAGTATAGAATTTGTACTTGTGCTTTGATTCTTAGTCTAGGGCTTGGGGCTTGGTCAGCTGTAGCTAGCAGGCTTTGTCCCTCGGACTTTCAAGACTTTAGCCCAGAGTGCTGCAAGAGAACGCCACCCCCCAGCACCTTCATTTGCCTGCCATCCCCATTGCTGTGTCCCTCCTCAGTGGAAATATATTTGAGGGAAAACTCAAGGCCCTTCTGTTGTGGGAGAAAAATCTTCTTTTTAATTTTTTAGTTTAATTTTTTTAAACTTTTTAAAAATTTTAATGGTACCAGGGATTGAACTCAGGACCTTGCACTTGCCAGGCAAGTACTTATTCCACTGAGCTATCTCCCCAGCCCTGAGAAAATCTTCTGACCAGCTCGGTGGTTAGTGCTGGCCTTATCCAAGCATTTGTGCCAAGCTGGATTGGAAAGAGCCTGGCGCCCAGGAGGCTCTGGAGTCTTGGTGTAGCCTGGCACAGGCTGCCCAAGCAGTTCCTAGCCTTGCCTCCTCCGGCACTCGGCCTGCAGCCCCTCCCAGGCCTGCGCTGCTAGCCTAGGTGTTGATGGTGCTCTCCGCCTAGACTCTGAGAGCCTTGCAGCCTAGTGTTGTCTGCACACGCCCCTTGGTGTCTAAGGACACATGGGCCATAGAGGCAGCCCAGGCCCAGGTTAGCCTTCTCAGCAATCTAGGCATCTCATCCTTGTCCCGATAGCCTGCAGGTAGAGATGACAATTGAAAAAGAAGTATGCCCTTCCCATCTTGGGCAAGCAGGGTTCAGCGCTATGAATATTCAGGTTTCACTCTGGCAGGCAGGGCCTGAGGCACTGAGGGCCTGTGCCAGGCAGCAAGCCTTCATCCACACCCCCTGTGTGTGTAGAGGGGTGGCGGCTGCGGGTGCCTGTAGTGACGAAAGAGCAGGTAGGGCCCTGGGCGGGCTGTCTGGGCTGGGCAGGCGGGGCGCCGGCTGGGTGAGGCCCAGATTCCCCAGGCTGATAAGGCAGCCTGTAAACACCCAGTGAGAAGAGGGGGCAGAGGGCAGGCGACCAGATGGCAGCAGAGGGGGGAAACCGGAGCCCAGGCCTAGTTGCAGGAAGTGGGGCTTGATGTGGAAACATCCTGTCCAGTGGGGGCCACTGGGGCTAGACCATGGCCATCCGCGATTGCTGCGCCCTCCACCATGGGGACAGGCTCAGGGCGCGGTGGGGCTGCCTGCCTGGGCTCCGGGCCAGGAACGGCTCCTGACATCTCCAAAGGACATGATCAGTGGTCTCTGTTATGGGCTGCTCTGTTCCTTCGCACTGGGCATGGGGTGGGGCTGGGGGATCAGAACCAAGCTATGGCCCCATGGAGAACTCTGCAGAAGAACTGGTTGGCAGAACTTGACTCTCACAGGAAAATCGTTGTCATCACTGCCAGTGAGGAGCATCGATTGGAACCCAGAATTGTGTCAATTGTGTCAAAGGCTTCCTGCAGCCCTCGGAGAAGAGCTGTGTGGCCGATGTTCCCTTGTGCCCTGTCTTGCAGTGCCTTCTAATTAGAACCTCAGAGGGTTAGAGCCAGCACAGCCTGCAGCAGAGGCTGACCACACTCTTCCCCCTCACCTTGCAGAAGGGCAAACCAGGATCCAGAGAGGGCAGGGACTTGGTCCTGTGAATGGCGGATGTGAAGCCCCCTCCCTGCTCAGGGAGGCTTCCCACCGTCTCCCCTGAAGTGGGAGGTGTAGCCCCCAGTTCTCCCGCATAGGCCTGGACCTGCCACACATACTCATCCAACCTGTACTTAACCTTGCTGAGGCTGTTGGGTTGGGGGGGCTGGCAGGAGGAAAGAGCCTCAGAGTCATAAAGCAGAAATCCTCAACCTACGTGAGGCATTGGGCAGACCCTTCTCTGGGCCTCAGTGATTTTTTTTAATAACAGCTTCATTAGATAGAGCTCACATACCATGCAACTTCAGTACACTTCAGTGGTTTTCAGTATATTCACAGAATTGTACACCCATCGCCAGAATCCATTTTAAAATACTTTCCTCAGAAGAAACCCCATACCCACTAGCTGTCACTCCCCACTTCCCCTAGCCCCTAGGCCTCAGTTTTGAAGATATTTGCCATAGATATGATGCGCAGAGGGGGGCACTGAGCAGTTTAGGCAGATGGGAACTTTAGCTTATTGGAAACGTAGATACAGAGACCCCACCACAAAGATCAGGGTGGGGCCCTGATCGAGACCCTGGCCACAGGCCTAGCACATAGGAGGTACTCCAGGGTGGCTTTCCATAAATATTTGAATAAACATGTGAACCAACACCCCAAGATAAGAACATAGCCTTACAGTGTGTAAGCCAAGAGCAAGTATATTCATGGGGCAGAGACCATACCATGGTTCTGCAGATCTGGAGCCCAGAACTCTCTAGAAACAGCAGGTCCCTTATTTACAGGTATATAAGTGTAAAGTCAGCCTCTCACTCCACAATACTTGTCCTCTACAGCAGGCCACAGAGGCTCAAATTGTCATCATTTTGGTGCAGATTTGGCTCAGGAAGTAGAGATTTGATTAGACCAAGCTCTGGTTGAGACTGAGGTTTAGAGGAGTGTGGGACCCGGGCTTGAGAAGCTTCTGCTGTAGGAGGACCCACTGGGGCTCTGAGCCTTGCAAGTTGAGTATTGTGAGCAAGTGCAGCACTCCTGATGCCAACACATGATCGCCAGTGTGGGTGGGGAGACAGCAGGAACTTTGAGATTAATTAAGGTCACATAAGGACCAATTCGTGCCTGGCAATGTGACCCTGGTGATGTTGCCTAATGTCTTCTGAGCTCCCCTTCTACTGTTTTTAAATGGAACTGTTAGAACAGAATTATTGGGCTGGGCTGTAGCTCAGTGGTAGATCACTTGCCTAACAAGCAAGAGGCCTTGGGTTCAAACTCCAGCATTACTACCCAAAAAAGAAAAGAAAGAAAGGAAGAAAGAAAGAAAGGAAAGAAGGAGGAAGAAAGCAAACCTGAAAATTATTACCAAAATAGATTTCTCTGAAAACAAAGCTCTAAGAGTACAGTGGCTAGAAATAAAACTTAGGTTCAAACCCTTCGCTCTGCCACTTGCGACTTTGTAAGAATGGAGGGAGATAGTGTCTGTAGGGCAACTGGCACCACACCGACCCCACAGCTTGCACCTTAGAACTGTAAATCCCTGCCTCTTTTCCCCGTGCCCCCACCCATCTGACTAACTATCCCTGTGTGGTCCCCTTCTAGAAGCAAGGGAGCAACTTGAGCTGCTATCAGAGTGCACAGGAGAAAATCTGCCCACACTTAAACACGCATGCACACCCCTCTGTCCCTCTGCCAGTGGGCCATGGCCGAGGCCACAGTGGCCACACCCTCTACCCTGGGCCTAGCTCTGGTGCCAAGCCCACAAGTGCTTACCCTGAGCTGGCATCAATCCTGAGTGCTTCCATTCCCTCCGCCCAGGCTGGATGTGCTTTCCAAACACGTGCCACCAGCTTTGAGCAGGCTCGTAACCAAAGCCTGGCCTGGCTTTGCATGGCAGATGAAGGGAGGAGCTGGCAGGAGCCCAGGTGCAAGTCCAGATGTTGTCTCAGAGGCCTCCCTGGTGTCCACACACTAGCTGTGGAGCAGTATTCACTTTAACGTGCAGGGGTGGGGAAGCAGGCCCTCCCCTCAGGGACTTTGGGACTCATCGCCACACAGTCTCAGGGGAACCTGTTTCTCTTGGTTCTAGTGCATGGACAGAGGGAAAAGTGGGACTCTGTTGTGACAGGAGGCCAGGATGGGCAGGGCTGTAGGTGAGAGATGACCCCTCAGAGGTTGGAGTAGTGGCTGTGATCACCTCTGCATCCGTATCTTGTATTGTTTTGTTTAGAGACAGGATCTCACTGTGTAGTGCAAGCTGGCCTTGAACTCATGTATGTAGCCAGGCCAGCCTCAAACTCATGTTGATCCTTCTGCGTCAGCCTCCTGAGTGCTGGGATTACAGAGGCGCACCATCATGTCTGGCTTTTCTTGTGCATTTCTGCTGGCCCATCTGGAACCCGCACTTAAAGAGGTCCCCTGAACTTTTCTCAGTGCTACCTGAACCTCCTGGAACACTCAGCACAGAGTGTCTATCCACTGCTGGCCTCCTTCTCTGGCATCAGAGCTCCAAAAGCTGTCATCAGGTAGTTCCGGCCTGTCCCCAGCAAGACTAGCAACTGGGCAGAGATCCAGGACCTCAGACTGCTACTGCTTCTGACCTATGGCCTTGGGAAGGTCTCACTGATTAGATCACTGCTGCAGGACCCCTCAAAGGCGCCGGCCCTCCTACTAGGAGCTCCCCTTGCAAGGGCACCTGGGAGGTGCTCTAGTATAAGTCATCAGCCAATTCAGGGGCACTGGAAATGGGAGTTCTTCACTCCTTCCCCAGAAAGGGCCATGACCCTTGACCCACATGTAATATAATACTTTGTTCCCAGTTGTTGCCTCTCCTTTGGCATTAGGGACAAGCCCCCTGCAAAATGATGAAGTGACACTGATTTCAGTGTCACCTGATCCTCTGATTTAGCCCCCTATCCTTGGCCTCCTCTTGCCTCAACCCATTCCTCTGTCTGAAGCCACCCAGGGCTAGGCCCTGCAAACCAGTGGCTTCAGCATTTTTCTTCTTCTCCTCCTCTCCTCTCTCCTCCTCTCCGGTTCTCTCTCTTCTTTTTCTCAGTACTGGGATCAAACCAGGGGCACGTTACCACTGAGCTATAAACTTGCCCCTTTACCTTAAAATTTCATTTAGCCCAGGTGTGGTGGTGCAAACCTGAAATCCCAGCCCTCGGGAGGCTGAGGCAAGGGGCATCACTGCGAGTCTGAGGCCAGCCTGGGTTACAAACTGAGTAAGGCCAGCCTAAACCGCATAGTGATGTCTCAAAAAAGAAGAAAATATTTAGTACAGTAAAATTTAACTTTTAATTTAATTTCTTTTTGTGGTACTGGGGATGTAGATTATACTGTACTGAACTTAAAAAAATTTATTC
Source organism: Octodon degus (assembly GCF_000260255.1). Lineage (NCBI taxonomy): Eukaryota > Metazoa > Chordata > Mammalia > Rodentia > Octodontidae > Octodon > Octodon degus. The sequence continues at coordinate 7,503,131 of NW_004524639.1, forward strand.
TGATACAGGGGAGTCTCAAACTTGTGGTCTTCCTTTCTTAGCCTCCCAGTGTGTTGGGATTAGAAGCGCACATCACCCCACGTGACTTTTGTTGTTTTTGATTTTGAGATAGCATCTTGGTTGTCCAGGCTGAGCTCTTGCCTCAGCCTCCCTAGTGGCTGGGATTATGGGCATGTGCTGTTGCCCCTGAGTTAGGCCCAGCAATTTATTTTCCATATTTTTACCCAAATCTTCAAGGCTGGGCCCACTGTGCACCTTTGAAAGTCATAGCTAGGTAAAGCCACCAACGCATTTCTGCTCATCTGGTGACTAGAGAGGGTTTGTGGAGTCTGCCCCATCTCTCGCCCAGGTAAGGCCTCCCCCTGGGTGACTCCTCCCACAGGGGCGGCCCCTTGTGTAGACAGCTGTCTCCTTGGCCTTCCTGTGAGGGATCCTCCCCTCTTTGCACTCTCTGACCTGAGTGGGACAGGGGTGGGGCTGGAGGGCCAGCAGGCCCTGAAGGGGAAACTGCTGAAACCCTTGGGACAGGAAGTGGCGGAGAAGGGCTGCTTCCTCTGGCAGAGCAGGGGTGCAGCTCTGAGAGCCAGCCCCACCTCCTGAGCCTTGCCTGTCTGCTGTGGGCCCTGGGAGCTTGGGGAGAGAGTCCTCTTGGGGCTGCTCTCGTTCCCCAGAGCTGAGCCCTTCGGTCCACTTTCTGAGAGGCCATCTTCCCTTGGCAGGGCAGCCAGGGCCCCAGGAGGGAGGGGAGGTAAGGGAGGGAGGGCAGGATGGGGCAGGTGAGTGGAGCGGGGCCCCCACCGCGGCCCAGGCAGCGGAAAACCACAGCTGGGCAGGGAAACCTTCTGTAAGCGCCTGTTCTGAGAGTAAATGATCAAGACTGTACCTGCTCAAAACTGGGCGAGTTGGAAACACGAAGGATCAAGATCGCTGACGCTAAATCATAGGGCTAAAAAGGCCCGAGACCATCTGGGCCTACCCTCTCATTGTGCAGACGAGGAAACTAAGGCACACAAAACAGAAGTGACTTGTTGAGTTCACATCAGCAGAACCGGAGCCAGAACTCAGAACTCCTGACTCTGGATTAGGGTTCTCTTTCTAAGGAAAATCTGCTGAGTCTGTGTTTCCTGTCCTACACCTCCCCCAGGCACCTCCATCCCCAGGGCCCTGTGACAGTCTTCTCAGAAATGAGCCTGAGGGGGGGGGCTGGGGATGGAGCCTGGAGTACTCGCCTAACATGTGTGAGGCCCTGGCTTCTATCCTGGGTCTGCAGACAGGAGTGGTGTGTTGCTTCAAATTAATCAGCAAAGTGGTTTTCACTGTGGTGGTGCTTGCTTTTTTTAAATTATTGTTACTATTATTTTTAAATTATTTATTTATTTGGTACAGGATCTCATTATGCAGCTTGGACTCGCAGTGATCCTCCTGTCTCAGCCTCCCCAGCACTGGGATTACAGGCTGCGTGCACCACCATGCCCAGTTTCCACATACCTAGTTTCGGTGGCAGTGGCGGGCTTGGCCCTTGGGGCCTGCACAGCATGTGGTACTGGGGGATGAAACCCAGGTCCTAGTGATTGTCAGGCAGGCCCTTAGACAGCTGAGCTATCTCTCCAGCCCTTGCTTTGTGTTTTTTTTTTTTCTTTCTGTAGTGCTGAGTGTTGAACCCAGGGCCTTTGCCCTGAGCTACATCCACACCTTCCCACCCCCACTCCTTTTTTTGAGACAGGGTCTCAGTAATTTATCTGAACTGGTCTGGAACTCATGATTCTCCTGCTTTACCCTCTCACAATGCTGGTATTGCAAACGTGTGCCACTGCACCTGGCCAGTGAAGTTTTTTTAAATAAAGGATCAGATAGGAAATATTTTAGGCTTTGTGAACCATACAAACTTTGGTCACAACTACTTATAAAGTCAAACCAGTCATAGACAATACATAAACAAATGAGTGTAGCTGTGTTCCAATACAACTTTATTGGTGGGCACTTATGTTTTAATTTTATATTGTTTTCATGCTTCATGAAATATTTTTATTTGATTTTCTCCCAATCATTTAAAAATAAAAATACAAAGCTATTGTCAGCCTATAGGCTGAATAGAAACAATGGGTCCAATTTGGCATGTGAGCCATAGTTTGTTAACACCTACTTGGGCCTAAGAAATTAATCTAAGGCCAAGTGTGGTGTGTACATCTGTAATCCTGACAGTCTGAGAGAATGAAGCAGGAGGATCACAAGTTCTAGCTGTGCCTGCACAGTTTAGTGACATAGTAAGAACCTGTCTCAAAAATAAGAAGTAACAAGAGGTTGGGGAATATAGCTTAGTGCTAAGGCCCTGGATTCAACTTCAAGTACCAGGAAGAAAGATGTGGGAGAAGTTAAGCTAAGGCCTCATGAGAAGGAGAAAGCCTGTAAGACTTTGAAAAGAAGGTGACATTTGCTTCAAATCTTGAAGGATGTGTGGGAACTGGACCTGCAGAGGTGGGGAAGGGCATACTAGGTCCCACACTAGGGGACAGTGTAGACAAAGGCGTGGAGGTGGGGAAGTCACTATGGAAGTTAAATGTGTTCTGCACATGTGTGGCTTCATTGTTGTTTGCCAGCCCTGCATCATTGACTGCTGTGGGTCTTGCCAGAGGAAAGGGTTGGCTTTGTTGAGAACGCTTGGAGACAATGAGAGGAGGAAGAAGGATCACCTGGGAGTCGCAGTGACTAGCTGTGTGACCTTGAACAGGTCGTTTCCCTTCCTGCAGGGGCTCGGTGTCTGACATTGGATAACTTCAGGGATGGATGCAGTGATCTTTCGGTGCCCTTTTAGCTTTAACATCTTGGGACTCTGGCTCAAGGAGAGGTATCAGGAGTTCAAGGCAGAGGAGGAACCCAGGCTGCAGGCAGGCGGGCACTCCAATGACTTCCGGAGCAGAAGCTGCCATCCTGGTCTGCCCAGGCGCTGATAGGCTGCTTCCTACTTCATCCTCTCTGACACCCTCCCTTCCGTGTGTGGACTCGCGCACTGGCCTTGTGCCTGAGGTACTGCCCTTTGCCTTGGCTGGCCTAGGAAGTAGCCAGAAGAGGGCATGTGCAAGGGCCACCCAGGGCCAAGCATGGAACAAACCCACCACACCCCTCCCCTCCTGAGCAAGGAGCCTCTGTGTAGTTTCCAGGACACACTCTGCCAGGGGCCTTGACAAAGAACACTGTCCCTTCAGTAAAAAGTTATCTGACTTAATATCCTGTTGGTGCCGAGTCACAAAATACCCCAGCTTCTAAAAACTTCACTAATGGATTTAATTAGTCTCTGGTCAGTGTTTCTGTTCCCGCTCTCCCTCCCCCAGCAATGGAAGCAAGCAGACCTTCCTGGGAGCTGGGTAGGGTGTGTGCGTACTAAGTCACCGTCCATTCGGCACACGCAGTTCCCCACCATGCTGTATTGTACTATACCCACGGCAGCAGGCGAGGCTGGCCTGTGCGGCCAGTGAGCATCTGCCTGAGCCCTTCTCACCAGGCAGCCCCAGACTCAGAAAAGATAGAGGGTTGACAACGTGCCTGTTTGGATCTTCTTGTACCCATTAATCCTACCTTTTTAAAAGATGATCCTAGTTTCAAAGTATCCAAGCTAAACCCTGTGTCTGGCCATGATTTTTTTTTTGCCATGATTACTCCGTGTCCTTTAACTTGTTCCCACGAGAATGGCTGCACATCTTGGGGCCTCTGCAGCTCCTGGATTAACCCGTAGGCCATTGCTGTTTCCTTTGGGGTGGCTCAGTGATTTGCTCCAGCTGCCTGACCTGGTCTTCTTCTGTCACTTCCTCTCATAGCTCACTCTTATGCCCACAGCAAACTGCTCTTCCTAAAGCACTGCTTTTGTTGCCTGGCCTGGTGGGACAACCATAATCTCAGCGCTTTAGGAGACTGAGGCAGGAGGATGGTGTGTTCAAGCCCAGCCCAGGAATTTAGCAGCTTGGCGAGACCCTGTCTCAAAATTTAAAAAAAAAAAGGGGGGGGCTGTGATTGAGGATGTGAAGTGGAAAGGCTCTGGGTTTGATCTCTAATATTGCCTACCCCCCAAAAAAGAGAAGAAATAAGTTTTATATGCCCCTCCCTTGCCCAAGAGTTGCCATTCCCACTTGGTCTCCGTGTTAAATGCAGACTCCACTGTCTGATGGATCTGGAGCCTAGCTCCTTATCTAGGTCCCCAACCAGTCTTACCTACTCCCCCATGGTTATACTGGTTTCCTCTTTCTACTGTAAATTGTATGTATGTATGTTGTCGGGGTTGGACCAAGGGTCTTTACACTGAACTACATCCCCAGCTCTTTCTTTTTTTTTTGCGGAACTGGCGATTGAACTCAGGCCCTTGCACTTGCCAGAGAAGCGCTTATTCCACTGAACCATCTCCCCTGCCCTTTTCTTTTTTTCTTTTCTTTTCCCTTTCTTTCTTTCTTTCTTTCTTTCTTTCTTTCTTTCTTTCTTTCTTTCTTTCTTTCTTTCTT
>NW_004524639.1:7507717-7528859 GCF_000260255.1 Octodon degus
TTCTTTCTTTCTTCCTTTCTTCCTTTCTTTCTTTCTTTCATGTGTTTACTACATGGTCTATAGGATCTCACTACACAGATCAGACTCGTAGTGATCCTCCTGTCTTCAGCCTCCCAAGTGCTGGGATTACAGGTTGCATACCACCATGCCCAGTCTTATATTTTTTATTTTGAGACAGGGTCTCGCTAAGTCACCAGGCTGGGCTCAATCTTGTGATCCTCCTGCCTCAGGCTCTCAGAGGGCTGGGATAACAGGCACACAGCAACGTGCTCAGCTTTTTATTTATTTTATTTTGTGAGACAGGGTCTCAACACCATGTTGGTGTGAACTAGAGTGGATGGTTTAACCACATAGTTTATAGCTGTTGGTCATATCCCCTCACCCCTCATTTCATCCCATTATCTCTACTTCCCTTTCTCTCTGATAGGTTATGGCCCTAGTATGAATGGCTGAATTATTATGGTCGTCATCCAATATGGCTAAAGTCCTTAAAAACAACAACTCATCTTCCCAGAGACCACCTGCCCCTTCTCCAACTCAGCCCAGGGTGCAATTTCCTTTTACCTTTCCCGCCACCTCAGGGAAGGCCCCAGTCAGCTCCTCAGGTATATCTAAACATCCCCCTCAAACCCCACCTCTGGCAAAAGGCCATAAAAGCCTCAGCCTCCCTTTGTTCCAATCCAGAGAATTCCTTATTTTCCCAAATTCTCTCCATGTCCTCTAAGATAATGAAGTCCTTTTCCCTTTATAATAAAGCCCCTTTCCCTTTTTCCTTTTGCCTGTTTCTCTGCTGCGACACCGTCAACACCTATCACTCTCCATCTAGGTAAAGACTGAATACCTTGGTGGGCGGGGGAGGGCGAGTACTGGGAACAGAACTCATGGCCTTGCACTTGCCAAGCAGGTGCTGTGCTGCTGAACAATATCCCTGGCCCAAAACCTGAATACGTAACAAGCAGAGCAACCAAGGTCCCAAAGTCACAATTCAGCCCAGGAATTGGAAAAACACCTCTAGGATGGGAACTTTTGCCTACATCAGTTAATGCCCTTGGCAACAGCTCCTGGAGTTAGGCAGGATATCCCCCATTTGGCAGAGGAGGAAGGTCTCGCCACTGATGTCTCCTAACTGGGAAGCCCATGCTCTTAGGACCTGCAGGGACTTTCAGGGGCCCCTGCCCTGGTGTAGCTGGCAGCACATCACACTGAGGTCCACACTGGATGGTGGCTTGGCTTTGCCCCTTCTAATGCATTGTGTTCATTGGCTGTGCACCCCGCAGCCTTTGGATGCTGAAGCACTTAGAGATGTGGTGGCTGCAGACACCTCCAGGGGGTGCTCCTTTTGCTTTCTGAGGAAACAGTTTCCCTAACAGGTTCCCTTTGTCAGTAACCCTCCCCACTTCCTCCCTTCTTGGGGCTTCTGTAGTGTTCTTCTTGCTACATAACCACAACCCAAAGGGCTGGGCAAGGTGACATGGGGGTGGGGAGAGGGCAGGGGACAGAGTACTCTGGTTTGCCTGGCCCCTGACCCAGGCAAGGAGTCAGCTCCTTCTCATCCAACAATTGGAACCTTCCAACCTTACCCCATTTAGGTTCCAAAACCAATGGGATGATGTCACTGGTACAGTGGAGCCCAGGCCCCTTGCTTTCTGAAGGTCATACATGAAGCTCATCTCATCCTCCAGCTGTGTGCTTTCAATTTCCCTTGGTGCCGAGGATGGAGCTCAGAACTTTGAGAATAAGCTAGGCAAGTGCTCCACTAGAAGGCGCATCCCAAACCCTAAGTGCATTTTAGTTTTCAAAGTTCTTTCCCAGTCATCTTTATTCACCTAAGACTTTCTGGTGGTCCCCCCACTGAGCCTGGATTACCCTCACTCAGCTCTCACCCCCTGGAAGGATGACAGAAGCCACAGCCCAGAAAGATGACCACTTCTCCAGGGTCACTCCACTTGTGGGCATGCAGCCAGCACAGTGCTTCCCTCCTGCGCACCCCCACCCTGTGGAGAAAACCCCCATCCCCCAACATCTCTGTCAGGGGGCCTACAGCCCTAATGGCCTCTGCTTTGGGATAGGCTGGGGCTTGGGAAGGTGTGACTGAGAGGACAGCAGATGAAAGGTGAAGGGGGCAGCTAGGGGCGAGCTCTGGGCCCACCTGGCCATTGGAGTTGTGACAAGCCCTAGGTAGAATCAGGCAGTGATGGGGCAAACAAGGGAACTGGGTTTCTTGTAAATACGCAGAAAGAAACCCCAACCAACAGAGCTTGCAAAACCTTTCTTTTCCTCCTCCCTCTTCCTGATTTCATCTCAGACGGAGGGGGTGGTGGAAAGAAAAGGATGGAGAAGGAGCTGACAAAATAGCTGTGGCCGGGCCCCTTCCCTGGGCACTTGCTCAACAAGGAGGATTAGCTGGTCCTAACTGGGCCAAGATTGTGGGTGTGAGTCCTATGGATGGCTTCATTCTGTTCTGTCCAGGAAGATGGCCTGGAGCCCTGACGTTGCCCTCTGGCTGTTAAATACATGCCACTGGTCACGTGGTGCAGCAAGCACATTCGATGCTGGGTGACTATTAGCTGGGGGTGGGGCTGTTTTTAAGTAGAGGGTACAGCTGTTCCTGGGGTAGTTTCCATTTTGTTTGTGGCTGGGGGGGAAGGGTGTTGAGGGAGTAGGAAATGGCATGAAGGAAATTGTTACTTCCTTTCCAGAGAATTCCAGAAAGGTTTCATGGAGAGTGAGGTATTTCAGGAGCATTGGCTCGGAGGGATGAGGAACTGGAGGAGAGTTTCGTTGTGTGGCCCAGATGACCATCTGGCTCCCATGTTTCCTGGCATGTGTGAAAATGCCACGGGTGTTACCAGCAATGCTGTGAGAGCCATTGGCTCAGCTGAGTGGGTGTAGGTTTAAACGCACTCCACAGAGGCTGTGGATGTGGCTTGCACATCGAGGCTGTTTCCGTCTAGAGGAGGTCGAGATGGGTGGGTGCTGGACACTGCTTGATGTGTCTCAGTTGCAGCCTTTGAAAGGGTCTGTACCTCTCTGGAGGGAACCTGGCTGTAATGATGCAGAAGCAGCCCAAACTACTTCTATTTTGCTTTGGTTTTGCAATGCAGGCAGAACCACAGTGAGCCAGAGGTGTGCATTTGCAGGCTGGGGACACAGATGCCTCGGCCTGTTGTTCCCTCCTGTGGCACACACTCATGCACGGCAGCTTCCAGGTGCCATTTATTCTCACAAAGCTGTCACTCTTGGCCCTGCTAGGACAGAGGCTGAGAGTGGACTTTGGAGCTGGCTGTGAGCTGCGCAATGATGGGGTAGGGCAGGGGAGGAATTTGCCGCCAGTTACTAAAGGTTCCCAAATAATTCCATTCCCTGAGTCAAGTGTCTGCGTGTGACCCCTGAGCTTCACTCACCAGTGAGGCAGTGTTCAGGGTTCTAGGCCACCCAAGCTGTGTCCCAACCAGAGGGCTCTTGAAGGACCTGCGAGAGAGGTGCCCTGGAGTGGGCCTCTCTGTTCCTGGCAGGTGGGCCTATATGGTAGTGGCTTCTTTGGTTTCATGTTCCTGGGAGAGGGAGGTTATTTTAAGGGACTGGGGGAGAGGGAGTGAACATGCAAATGAGCCTCTCTCCACCTCTCACTTTCAAATCCTCAAACATCTAAAGCAAGAGGGGAAGCTTTCTGGCCTGGAAGGTTCCATGGGGGAAGATTCTTAGCCTTGGCCAATATGCCCCTTCACCTTAGCTTTAGGCCTGGGGCAGGATGAGATCACCAGGATCAGCCTCCCAAGACCTTACAACCTTGCGCCAAAGAACCTACACCAGTGGGTCCTCTGTTTAGGCACTTAAACATGCAGTCATGTGAAATGAGGCTATGGGAATCCTCTGTCTCATCAGACCTCTCCGCTCTGCATTGCTGGTCAAGGGTTCCATCTAACCCATTGCAGTATCTGCCCTCTCCCCATCTCCCTAGCTGAGTAGACCTTGTGGGTTCACCCCAAAGACCCACAGGCCCCATACCTATTCTGGGGTTTCCTTCTCTTGCTGGGACACACAGTGATAGCAGGGGCCTAGCAGAACTTTAGCCAAACCAGCCCGCCCCCACTTCACCACGGCTTCTCTGAAGCAGAGGCAGCATTCAGTAAGGGCTTGTCATCCTCACAGAGGCAGCTCAGGCCACCACTGCCACCACCACAGCCTGGGAGGAGGAACTGATGACGGAGCCTGTGGCTTTGCTGGCCAGCTCAGGCAGCCCTTTGACACACAGAGGCTCTCACGCACGTATCTTCACACTTGAGACACATGCACACACCCTGCACATTCACAGTGAGCATAGAGCACGCACCTGGGGAGCTAGCCACCCAAGAACATACTGACATAACCTCCGAGCTTGCATATTTCCCTTATTCTCATGTGACAGAGTATATGACACCCACCTGTACTAAATGTATACCTAGTCACATACTTCCCAGAAAATGCTGCACTTACAGATGCTGACTGGCCAAAGGGGTCAAAGGGGAGTACCATTCATTTGTTTGTTTGTTTTGTTCCTTCTTTCTTGCATTTCTTCCACAAACATGAATTAAGTGCAGGCACCTGTGTGAGGTACTAAAGTTTTATCAATGACCAACAAACACAGTGCGCTCTGCCCTCAAGGAAGCCCCTGTTATTGGGGAAGGTAGGGAAGATCTGTAGATGTTTCCAGGGCAGAGAACAACAATGATGAACTTGCAAACAAAACAAAACAGAACAAAACAAAGCAAAGCAAAGCAAAGCAAAGCAAAACAAAACAAAACAGAAAGGCTGGCCTGTGAAGAGAAGCCCAAGATACAGCAAACCTGGAAGGGCCATAGTGGACAGGCCTTGGGGGAGGGGTGGATGCGGGAGTTTCGTGTTTAGACAAAGTAGGATTAGGTGAAAGTGATCGGTTTTCATTTGATGAGTACAGTTCTAGGGGCAGACAGAAGACAGAGTGGGAGGGCTAGGGAAGCTGTGGAAGAATTTGGCCTGGGGGCCCCCAGGCATGTAGGCCAAGGGAGACAGACCTTCCAAGCATAAATGGCCCTGCCTTAGGCGCCTAGGCTGAGGAGACAGGGTCACAGGCAGAGTTGAGTGGGAGGAGCAGGAGCAGACCAGGACAAGTCAGTCTGAAGGTGCCTCTACTGAGTGTGCATCTGGCTCACTCTCCTTCATGAGAATGGCGACTCAGACCTGACAGGTGGAGCTGACCCATGCTGAGTGACTTCTCCAGGCATTTTGTTGGGGTGGCTAGAAAGGTATGGGGGTGAGGCTGGGGTTGGAGAGAGGGTGGGGCCAGCCCTGTGGGCTAACGGAAAGGAAGTGGCAGAGGCTTGGGTGTCTCCTGTGGGGGAGAGCGGTCATTATGGAGGTCAGCCATGGTCCCCCTCCCTTTCCTCCCCTTTGCCCCTCTCTGAAGTTCCTCATTTCTTTCTGGGCCAGGGCAAGGCTTACCACCCTGGGACTGCCCAGGGTGTGTCTCGGAGGTGGGGTCCAGCGATTCACTCTATTGTAGGTGGACCCAATTCTTCATGGTTGAATCAGGCTGCTGGCATAGATGTTCGCACACTAAAGCATATCACACAACTCTAGTGTGCCTGAGGGGCCACAGATGCAGTACCTTGAAGTGCAGAGGCCAAGTGTTCAGGGGCCCAGGAGTGGGGGAGCCTGTAGCTGGGCGCATAAGGGCTTTGGGAGGCGGCCATGGGTGTGACCACGCTTGGCCGAGCCCAGCCACAAGGGCGCTGACAGTGAGGAGTGGAGGCAGGGAAGCAGCTGGAGGCCCCAGATGCCATGCGAGCACGGGAGGCATCAGGAGAAGAGTTGTGTGTGGGCTGCAGCAGACAGAGATTTCCTGGAAAAGGGGCCTGTGGGCCAGAGGATGGGGAAGATTCCTCGGCCCTTCCCCCAGCCAGGGCTCTCCTCACAAGTTCCCAGGGTGACAGTTTAGTCTTGAAACTGAAAGCAAAGCAGAGCACAAACCCACACATCACATGGAGGCCACCCTCTCTGGCAGGCGGTGGAGGAAGGGGGTGTAAGCATGCATGTGGCCCACCTGTCTCATAGGCCCCCCCACTCTGGCCCTGACACAATACAACCCCCTGCAGAGAGACAATTCCACAGTAGACTCTTGCCCTTCAGAGCTCACTGGTGGCCACTCCCAAGGTACATGGAGCCTCAGAGCACCCTCAGGCCCTGTGTCCCCTTGCACTCACCCCATGAATTCTTTCCTAAGCCAAAGGAGTTATGGGGATTCTTTACACCATTGCCCCAGCCTGAGGTCACCCTGGGTGCCCTGCCATTTCCTGTGGCCATGCACTGAGGATAAAGAGCCCCAAGCCAGTTGGTATGGTCCCACCCTGCGTATAATCTCCGTACTCAGGGAGACTGTGGTGGGACAATGGCAAATTAGAGCCCAGCTTGAGCAATTTAGCAGCTGTCTCAAGATAAAATGAAATGAAATGAAATGAAATATAAAATGAAATAGCTGGGAATGTAGTTTCAGTATAAAGGTCCTGAGTTCAAGCCTCAGCAACACCATAAATAAACTCCTCTATCTGGACCAGGGAGATGGCTCAGTAGAATAGGTGCTTCTCTGGCAAGCACAAGGGCCTAAGTTCAATCCTCGGTTCCGCCAAAAAAAAAAATAATAATAACAAATTCCTCTATCTGTTGCCTTCTCTGAGAGAAGGGAAAGGGGAGGAAAGGGAGCTGTGTGTCTTTGGGGCTGGCCAGAGGTATAGATGCTGGTGGCCCTGACTGGCACCAAGGTTCAGCTTCTTCCTGCTGGGAACAATTCAGCTGACTTTCTTTCTTTCTTTTGCAGCTTCCTTTCTCCTCCATTGGCCTCCCTTGCCCAGCTCTGTACTGGTCTTCTGCCCAGCATGGCAAGGTCCCTGAGGTTCACTAGTTGTCTTGGGAATGGAACAAGGAGGCTGATTTATTCATGGTCTCCATCTCTCCCTTCTCCCTAGCTTGCTCCTGTGGTCATCCCAGCCCAGTATGCATCCTTGAGCCCACTGGAGCCCACCACCTACTCCAGCTCTCTACGTGGCTGGGGGAGGCACTAAGCATCTCCTCACCAACAAAGCGCTGCCACTCCGGAGAGCTCGGGAATCCTGCTGTCAGCTCTTGGAGCAGACAGTATGGCCATTACCCTGCAGCCCAGTGACCTAATCTTTGAGTTTGCAAGCAACGGAATGGATGACATCCACCAGGTATGGTCTGGGAGAATAAAGTTCAGTGGGCTAGATGGCTGGCTAGCCACTCGGCAAATAATGAATAAACACCTACTATGGTCGGGGCACTGGCCCTGTTGTGCCAGCCAGACTGCTCACCAGCTCTTCTCTCACGTAGCCAGTTGGTAGTCATTAGGTGGTCACTCAGGGAGTGGCTGGTAAGGGAGCAGCAGGGACTGAAGTCACAAGGTGTTCTCTGGTCATCGTAAGGCTTTTGGACTGCTTTCTTCTCCTCCAGTGTCACGGTGAGAAAGGTGTTGGGATGACCACATAGCAAGATGGTCCCTGCCAACTGAAACTGCAGGGTGGAGTCCAAGCCCTGGCATCTTGAGATACCTGGCTCTAGTCCAGTTGATAGGCTCTTCTCAGCTTCCACCTGAGGATTCAGGATAAGCCTGAGGATTCAGGCAGAAGGCTCTCCTCCCAAGCCACACAGAGGCCCAAAGTCATGGGGTCCAATGGGAGGAAGTCTGGCACTCAGGTACCCACTGCTCTATACCTTGTGCTGCTGCACTGAGGCCAGGAGGACACATTTTCCATGCACTTAGTCATTCCCACTGGATGGTGTCCTGGCATTCATCACTATCGCCCTTTCCCTTCCTTCCACACAATGGAGAAAGAAGAGGCAGCCATCAGGGCCAGGAGATACTCAGTGGCATAAGCTCCTGCCTGGCAAGCCCGATGTCCTGAGTTTAATCCCTGGTAAAAAAAAAAAAAAGGCAGCCATGAAAGAGTTGGAACCTGGAAACCTAGGTTATTGTTGTTATGTTTTTTGTTTGTTTGTTTTTAATGTGTTTGGTACAGGGTCTCACTACACAGTTTGGACTTGTAGTGATCCTCCTGTATTCAGCCTCTCCAGTGATGGGATTACATGCATGCAACTCTGTTGCGGGTTCAGTGTACCCTGGGGCCAGGGCTGGCACAGCATGTGGTGCTGGGGATCAAACCCTGGTCCTGTGCTTGACTAAGCAGGTACTTAGTCCGCTGAGCTATCTCACTGGCCCAGAACCCTAGATTTTGATCCTACTTTGGCCCCAGTATCACCTGGCCAAGCCCTGTCTCCTACCCGCTACCATATCTCTACCCTCTCCAAGAGATCTGTCTGGATTATCTCAGGCATCCCAGCCTAACTGATATGCTCTATCCTAAATCCTTGCAAGGACGAATAAAGACCATCCCGTCTTCTGCAGCCAACTGAAGGCTGCCCTCTAATGGGCACTAAATGCATAGTACTCTCTGTCCTGTGTGTTTTTACCCAAGGTTGCTCCATGTTATTGGACCCTCTGCTGTGCCTACCTGGGAAAGAAAGGCTTCACATGAAGGAGAGGGGAAGAAAAATCCAAATTTACCAGTTTCTCAGTGCTTCTTGCCATTTTCCACTTGCTTCTGGTCTGCTCAGCAACTTTCTGTGTCTCCTAGAGGCTGTCCTCACCTCCCAAGCGACCCTTCTCCCTCAGGGGAAGCCTCTCTTCTCAGCCTGTGGAGAAGCCCAAAGTCAAGGGTGTCCTCAGTTTCCCTATACCTTTCATGGATAACATCTCATATTCTTATTTCTTTTCCACTGGCATGGGAGATAAAAGTATTCTTCCTTCCCAGCTAACTCCTACCCCTGTACTTGATCTCCTGCCTTTTTTTTCTTAAGGCCTCAAGCCATCAATCACATTCCTTTTCTCTTGTATATTTCTGACATTCCAGGTGCTTCTCTTCATTTTAGAAATCTTCAGGTCTTTCTAACCCTGAAAGAAAACCTTTGTTCTGCTGCTTCAGAATGAATGCTACTTTCTTTTTAGAATTATTATTTTGAGGGGGTTTATACCCATGTCTTTCACATTGAGCTGTATCCCCAGTCCTTTTTACTTTTTATTTTGAGGCAGGGTCTCACTTAAGTTGCCCAGATTGGGCTTGAACTTTCATTTCTCCTGTCTCAGGAGGCACTCCTCCTAGGGTGCTAGGATTATAGTCTAACCCTTCCATTTTTCTTAGGAAATCATTTTTGTTACAAAATGTATCATGAATACAGAAGAGTGCATAAATCATTGATGAGTAGATAGAACATAAAGTGAATATACATGTACTCACCACCCAGGTTAAGAAGTAAAACATTACTAGGTCCCTAGAAGCCTTTGATACCTAATGCTTAACAAGAACTTACTCTGTGCATGTTAGGTACTGTTTTGAGCACATAATGTGTATTGGTCTGTTTAAACAACCATATGGGGTCAATAATATGAGTATCCCAATTTTATAAATGAGAAAGCTGATACACAGAAATATAAGTAACTTTCTTAAGGTCACCCTGCTACTAAGTAAGTAGCCCAGCTTGTTTTTTGTTTTTGTTTTTTTCCTCTTTGAGACAAGGTCTTGCTGTGTACCTCAAACTGGCCCAGAATTTATTATGTAGTCCAGGCTGGCCTCAAACTTGCAATGATATTCCTACCTCAGCCTCCTGAGTGCTGGGATCACAGGCATGCACCACCACGCCTGGCCTCCAGCTTGGTTTTAAACCCAAGCAGTCTGGCTGTAGGTTAGCACAATCTGATAGAATTGTCTGGAATGCTAGCAATGTTGTTTTATGTTTGACTTATCTAGTGTAAGGCAGAACATGTTGCAGAGCATTTGAAATGTAGCTAGTGTAGTTGAATGACTAAAGTTTCATGTTTCATTTTTTTCTCTTGCTATGTCTGAACTCAAACTCACAATCCTCCTGCTTCAGCCTTCCCTACTGCTGGCATTATGGGTGTGTACAACTGTGCCCAGCTCTGAAGTTGTATCTTTCCAAAATTTTTATTCCATTTAAATCTAAAGTCACCAGTGCTAGTAGCTGTCCTCATGGACAGCACAGGTATAGACATCATGTGCCCTTGGACACATGATGTCTTAAGTCTATCCTCTCTGAGATCCCATGTCACCGGGCCTGGGACCCCAGCACTCCCCTGAAGTCACTCCAGCTAGAGCAACTATCCAGTGGTCAAATCCAAAGCCTTTGCCAATTTACACTCTTCTAAATTCCTCAGGAACATCTGAAGCAGAACCATTCTCAGTCTTTTTTCAAGAATGAAGATTTAACCTTCCCATAAAAGAAAATTTGGAAAATACGGAAAAATAGAAAAAAAGGAAAGAAATCATCCAAAGTCCAACAACTAAAATATAACTACAATTGACATTCTAGTATATTTCTTTTTATCTAGAATTTTTTTAAAAAACTGTCAGCTGTGGTGGCATACACTTGTCATCCCAGCTATTCAGGAGGCCAAGGTAGAAGGATCAAAAGTTCAAGGATAGCCTGGGTAACTTAGCAAGACCCTATTCAAAACTAAAATATAAAAATGTGGAGGAGCCAGGGAGATAGCTCAGCAGCATAAATGCCTGCCTGGCAAGCACAAGGTCCTGAGTTAGATCTCTGGTACTGAAAAAGAGAACAGGTGGAGGGGAGGAGATAACTCAGTGATAGAGTGCTTGCCTAGCGTAAACAAGGCCGTGGGTTTGATCTTCAGCACAATGAATGAATAAATGAATGTGGGGGATGGATATGATCACCATATATACATTGAAACTCCCTCAAATAGGGCTGGGGAGATAGCTCAGTAGAACAAGTGTTTGCCTGGCAATAATGATAATAATAACATAATAATAATAAAATATGATTACACTCAATTATTATTATTATTATTATTATTATTATTATTATTTGGAGACAAGGTCTCACGATGTAGTCGAGGTTAATCTTGACCTTATTATATAGCTCAGACTGGCCTTGAACTTGCACTGATCCTCCTGAGTACTGGGATTACAGGTATGCGCCACCCCACTGGCCAACAGTTCTTTTTTATTTAGTTTTGTTTCATTTCAGAACAACAACGCACTCTAGGGGCTGAATTGACTTGCCCTCATTGACTTCTCTACTCTGAGGGATTTGGTGGCCACCTGCTCCCTTTAGAGCTCTTGGACATTTGTTTCTGACTCCCTGACACACACCTCCACTTTAGATCTCCCAAAGGTACCTCAGACTCGCCATATCTATATTTGATCCCTTATCTTTCTCCAAATCCTCATTTTCCTCTTCCTGAGTCCACCTCAAATATGAGCAGTCACCCCATGTACCTGCCAAATCAAGCTGGTAATGAAATGCTTTCCCCAGGCCAGGCAGTGATCAGCTCTGACCTTTGTGCCTCTAGAATGGCTCTGACTTTATTCCCCACTGTCATTGCTATACTGAGCCCTAAAATTTCTGGGTCCCCAAACATGATCCTAGGCTGAGCCCCTTTACCCCTTACCCTTAAGCCCTTTACCCTTGCCATCAACTAATCCTTTTCCAGTGGCCTCACTGGCCTAACACTTCTCAAGGACTGAGTCCCAAGCCCAGATGATGGATTACTCCAACCATTTAAAAATGCTTGCCCAGGGGGCCTGCCCCTTAGCTCAGTTCTTTAAGTGGCTGCTTCAACAAAGCAGTCAGGCTCAGGTTGCTGTGGTTGATCCCCACAACTCAAGCCAGCCAAACTTGCCCTGAAGGCATTTGGAGCAAAACAAAAAAAAAATCCTTTTGCCTCTGGGGGCCCGGGAGATGGCTCAGTGGAATAAGTGCTTCCCTGGCAAGTGCAACGGCCTGAGTTCAATTCCCGGTTCTGCCCCCCACCAAAAAAAAAATGCTTGCCCAGGCTGGGGGATAGCTCAGAGGTGTAGTACATCCTCATTGCATGAGCCCCTGGTTTTCCTCCTCAGTGCTTGAGATGGGCCTCACACATGCTAGGAAGGTGCTCTACTACTGAGCTCACCTCCAATCCTTTTTTGTGGGGTGGAGTTTGAGATAGGGTCTCACCATATAGTGCATTTATGTAGCCCAGGTTGGCTTTGAACTCAGAGTGATCCTCCTGCCTCAGCCACCCAAGGGTTAGGATAACAGGAGTGTACCACCAGGCTCAGCGGCCCCAATGCTTTTTAAAAATTGTATTCTGAGAATGGGCCTCACTATGTTGCCCAGGCTAGCCTCAAACTCGTGATCCACTATCCCAGCTTTCTAGGTAGCTGGGATTACAGGTGCATGCTGGTATAACAGGCATAGGAAGTGGAGAAAGGGGTTCTTTCTTGGGAAATGGTAGCCCACGATGGCTGTGAGTAACCTTACCCAGAATGGGAAAGGCTTTGGTCTCCTGTGCCAGTTGTACAAATGCTTGCCTTTGGTTGATTTTAGGTTGGGAAGAGCTGAGCCATCTCTTAAGCAAGAGCCCACTCAAAGCATCACCTAGTGAGGCTGAACCTAGAGCAACCTCATCTCAGCCCACGGGCTCCATGAAGTAGGAATTGCATAAAGGGCCTAAGGCTAACAGGGAGGGCTTCCTGGAAGAGGTAGGTAGCCTTGAACCAGATCTCTATCTCCTGCCTAGCTGGAAGACCCTTCAGTGTTCCCAGCCGTGATCGTGGAACAGGTACCCTACCCCGAATTACTGCATCTGTACTCAGGACTAGAGCTGGATGACTCTCACAACAGCGCTGCAACAGATGGGGCCATGTGCATGACACAGGACCAGATCCTGGAGGGCAGCTTTTTGCTGGCAGGTCTGTTCCTTTTCTGGGCAGGGGAGGTGTGGTGGAAGTGGAGAAAGGGGTTCTTTCTTGGGGAATGGCAGCCCACGATGGCTGTGAGTAACCTTACCCAGAATGGGCAAGGCCTCTAACCAAAGGGTAGTGCCACCTCATGGAAGAAAGAACTAACTCAATCTACTGGAATTCTCCAGATGAAGTAGGGTTCGGAGGAGTGGAAGGAGTGGAGAGCTGCTGAAGGGTGGGGGATTAGGGCAGGAGGCATGCTGGTCCATCCTAGGCTGTCCCTAGGGTCCCTGTGTCTCCTCACCATTCTGTTGGCTCCGGTTGGCCCTGACTTTAGCTGTACTGTGCCCTGAGGGAATTTTTCTTACCCCCCTTCATGAAATGTGGAACCAGATGACAATGAGGCCAACTCACACGCCACGGCAACCACCGAAGTCTTACTCAACGTGGAATCTCCCAACAACATGCTGGATGAGAAGCAGATCTGTAAGTCTGGACCCTTGTGATTTAACTCTAGACAACTAAGCAACTCCCTTTTAAAGTGTCACATCCTGTTGGGTATGGTGGCACAAACCTGTAATCCCAGCACCCTGGGAGGCTGATGCAGGATTACAAGTTCGAGCCTAGCCTGTATAGTGACTTAGTGTGACCCTGTCTCAAAATTAAAAACAAAACAAACAAAAAATATCAAAAACTGCCAGAAACATACATCATGTGAAGAGTGTGGGTTTAATCCCTACTACCATACACAAAAAAGAAAGAAAAAACAAACAAACAAACAAACAGGGGCCGGGGAGATGGCTCAGTGGAACAAGTGCTTCCCTGGCAAGCACAAGGGCCTGAGTTCAATCCCCAGTTCCACCAAAAAAAAAAAAAAAAAGAAACAAACAAATAAACCTTGGAGGCTGAGGCAAGAGTAGCACAAGTTTGAGTACACCTTGGGCAACTGAGTGACTTACTGTGACCCTTTCTCTAAGTACAGAGGCCTTGGGTTCAATCTCCAGTACTGAAAGAAAAGTCGCATCTGAGGGGCTGGGGAGACAGCTCGGTAGAGTAAGTGCCTGCCTGGCAAGCACGAAGTCCTGAGTTCAATCCCTGGTACTGCACACACAAAAACATCACATCTGCATGCTAGATTTTCAGGTGCATGCACAGGCATTCTAGGTCACCACACCTATCAATATACGTGTGAACAGATTCAGGCTGGGACTGGCAGGAAGGGGCAGGAAGGTACCAGGCACCAGAGATAAGGAAAAGATGGCTAGGGCAAGTTTTGTGTTTTGGGGCTTTTTTTGTTTTTGTTTTTGTTTTTTTGTGCAGGGTCTCACTACACAGCCCAGACTCATAGTGATCCTCCTGATTTCTGCGTCCCAGGTGCTGGAATTACAGGCAGGCACCACCACGCCCGGACTCCATCACCAGCTCAGCGTGCCCGGGGGCAGGGCCAGCGCAGCATGCGGAGCCAGGGATCAAAACCTGACCCCTGCGCTTACCTAAGCAAGCGCTTAGTCCACTGAGCTATACTGCCGGCCCTGAGTTTTGTGTTTTATTCCTTATTTATTTTTGAGACAGGATGTCACTACATAGTTCATTATGCTGGCCTTGAACTCACTATGGCTAACCTCAAACTCACATGATGATTCTCCTGCCTAAGCGTCCTGAATGCTGGGATTACAGGTGTGGCCAACGCTCAATTTCAAATAGTGGTAAAATACTGTACCATAACATGTGCCACCTTAGTCATTTTAAAGTGTGTTAAGCAGTGTTAAGTACCTTTGAAACCATCTCTACCATCCATCTTAGAACTCTTCCCATCCCGTAGCCCTGAAATCATCCTTATTAAACTTACCTTGCCCTGTGCCCCAGTCTCAGCAGCTGCCATCCGACCTCTGTCTCTGTGAGCTTGTGTCTTCTGGGTACCTCATAGCGAGGCATTGTACAGCACGGTGCTTTTTGTGGTTGATTTATTTCATGTAGCATAATGTTTTCAAAGCCCATCCATGTGTTAGTGACAATGACCCTGTCTCAAAATAAAATAACAAAAGGCTGGGGACATACCTCATTGTGAAGGCACTGTGGAGCATGTATCAGAAAGTCCTTTCTTTAAGGCTGAGCAATCGAATAGTGGCCAGGGGACTTTTCGGGCCCTCACTCTGTGACTGACTTAGAAATGAAGCAGGCTTGGAATGCCTTCACCCCTTCCCTGATCTTGAAGGCAGCCCCCAAAAGAGGCTCATGTGTGTCTGCTGGTCTGCCTGGCTCCCCATTTCCCCAGAAGACCCCCAAGACGCCCCTTCTCCCAGTGCCCTCTAAGGCAGATGTCCTAACACTGCAGGAGGGTGCCCCCTCCATTGCACTTGCTTGAGAGGATGCTGTGATATAGTGAGGGATGCGAAAGCCCTAATGCTGAAAGGTAAGAGATTTCTCCCCACATCTCTCACTAATATTCAGCCAGGACTCGACTAATATTTACTCAGTGCCTCCAAGTACCAGGCCCTGACTTTCTGTGTGACTTGTCATCTCGAGGCCTGTCTCAGCTGCCTGGCTGGAAGCAGAGGGACTGCACTAAATGCTTTCGAGTTGTCAAATGAGGGAATGCTAAAATCAACCTGGCCCTTTTCCTGGACGCTGCCTGAGACTTCCCCTCTCACAGCTGTAAGCTCTAAATGTGGCAGCTGTGATTAGGGCCAGCTTATGCCCACAGCTCTGCAGATGTGTCCTCCCCTCCTGGTGCGAGACCCCCTGAGGCATTTTCAGGTGTATCTGGTATTGGAGCTGTGGGGAACGGCAAGCCTGCCCTCCTCTGGTGCCCCCCATTCTCCAGGCCCGCCCACTGCATGCCTCTCTCTTCCTGCAGTTGGCACCTCTGAAATGCTTCCAGACTCAGACCCAGCTGCAGCTGCGACTCTGCCCAACTACCTGTTTCCTACCTCTGAGCCTGATGTCCAGAACGGGGCAGGTGACAATGGTGCCCAGGAAGAGCAGCCTCTAGAGGAGAGAGTCCCCACAGAGGAAAGTGCCAAGAAGGCTGGGAAATCAAAGAAGAGAAGTAAGGCGGGGAGTAGCATGTATGTGTGTTCAAAGGAGTAGGCAGTGGGGGCCTAGGGAGAGCCCAAAGGCTGAGCACGCTGAGGATCACAGGCACATGGCGGGGGGGGGGGGGGCTCTGGTCTACCAGGGATGAACTAGAAAGCCTCCCTTCTGTAAGCCTGGCTTATGCAATTCCTATCTGCCAGCACACACAGGCACCACCAGAAATACCACAGGCTAATCTCCATGGGCTGAATCACAGGCCGAGTTCAGATTCGAGGTCTGGACCCCTGGTCAGTCCCTGGACATCCAGGGTGCCTCTGTCCATGCAAAATGAGTCATGCTTCTTGCTTATCTCTCTTCAGCAGAGCTTATGAAGCAGAGACTGTAGGAGAGAGGACTTTGGGCTCTCCCAAGCCCCAGTGTTATTGATTTACTTGGGGTGGCTGGTTGATACTGCCTCCTCAGCAGAGCCACCACACTGGTCTGTACAGCTGTGGTGACTTGGGGCTGTTTCTCCAGTTCCAAAATGAGCCCAGGCAGGTTCTGCTCTTAGAAGGTGCCTTGTTTGCCAGCATTGAGTTTCCCCACATGGTAGTTTGCTGTAGAGCTGCCTTCAGGGCCTGACCATGCAGGTGTAGATACCTGTGGCTGTGGCTATGGCTGTGGCAAATGATTGACCTGCCTCCTCCTGGTCTGTCCTGTCACACCCAATGTGGTCAGCTCACTGCAGCCTCAGCCTCAGCCTCAGCCTCAGCCTCAGCCTCAGTGCTCTCCTACCTTCTCTTCACAGTCCGGAAGACAAAGGGCAACCGAAGCACCTCACCGGTCACAGACCCTAGCATCCCCATCCGGAAGAAGTCAAAGGATGGCAAAGGTATGGCTGGGAGTTGGAGAAATGAAAGGGGTGGCCCTTAACCTGCTGCTAGGTTGCCCAAGTCACCCCTCACTGCCTGCTGCTCTGCAGGCAGCACCATATACCTGTGGGAGTTCCTTCTGGCACTCCTGCAAGACCGAAACACCTGTCCCAAATACATCAAGTGGACTCAGCGAGAGAAAGGCATCTTCAAGCTGGTGGACTCCAAAGCTGTGTCTAAGCTGTGGGGAAAGCAGAAAAACAAGCCTGACATGAACTATGAGACGATGGGGCGGGCACTAAGGTAGGAGCTACAGAGATACAGAGTCCCTGTCCTGACGAATCACCCAGCTATATATCCAAGGACGTTTTCCCACTGTAATGGAGGCCTGCTCTGTCCTTTAAGGAAACGGTCACCTTGCTACACCCTCCTTCAGCTCTGAGAGGAAAAATCTCCTTCTTATATCTCTGTGCTACATCTCTGCCACAAGAGCATTTTCAGTCCCCATCCCGATCTCCAAGAAGGGTTTTCTTCACTTTGTGAAAGCCAAAGGTCCAAGGAGTTGCCTCAAGTTGGTCTCTTGGACTGGGGGCCTGCTGAACCCCTGCCATCTATTCCTTCACTCCTACTTTCATCCTTCATTCACTCCCCATCCTCAGCCCCAAAGCAAGATGAGGCTGGAATCACAAAAGCCTTTGAAAACAGCCTTTAAGCCTGAAGGGGGAAATCTGGGCCTTTCATACCCAAGAGCTGGCCATGACCCTTCCCTTGCCCCCAGGGTTCTCTTGAGCTTGATCTGCCTTGGAGGGTAGTGTAAAGGGGAGCTACAGAGGAAAGGCCCCTTCCTCAGTCCCTGGCTAACTCCACTCCCCCATTGCCCAGATACTACTACCAAAGAGGCATCCTGGCTAAAGTGGAAGGGCAGAGGCTGGTGTACCAGTTTAAGGAGATGCCCAAGGACCTGGTCGTGATTGAAGATGAGGATGAGAGAAGCGAAGCCCCAGCAGCAGCCCCTCAGGCTGCGACATCCTCCACAAGCTCCCTCAGAAGAGCCAGCTCCAGGGTGTCATCCAGGGCTGCGCCCCAGGGCAAGGCTGGCCCTTCTTGGGAGAAGCCAAAGCTCCAGCATGTTGGTCTACAGCCATCTTCGAGTCTGGAATTGGGACTGCCTCTGAATGAGGAGACCCCCACTACCTCCACCATGCTTGTCTCCCCGGCAGAGGGCCAGGCCAAGCTTACCAAGGCCGTGAGGTAAGGGCGCCAAAGCAACCGTGAGCCTTCCTGCAGCCTCTTGTGCCAGGGCTGTGTCCAGCTTTATGCAAATTACTGCCATGTCCAGTCTTGTGGGATCTTTGCAGAACCCTGGGAAAGCTGGCAGAGCTCTGTAGACAAGAGAGGAAAGGTAACATGCCTAAGGCCACACACTAAGTCACTGCAAAGCTAGCACTTGACTTGGGGGGCTTTGGTTGCCAGCTGGGACTGATTCTGCTACTCCACAGTATGCCCTAAGGAGCTACCATGAGCTTCCACATCCTGCCCACCCTGCCTAGTCATCTCTACTCTACAGGAAAGAATATAGCAGATGAGCCTGTTCTGCCTTCCACGCCCACAACTCTCCCTAGTTCCACTTCCTTGCTCTGGGGCCAAGTTTTCCCTGAAAAGGTTTGAGTTTGTCCGCATCTCTTGCTACACTGGAGTGGCTCATAGGGCACTCTTCTGAGGGGGAGGCAGCAGAGGGGAAGGGTGAGCTCTTAGGTCATGAGGCCTAGATTGAAGTCCTTGCTCTTGAGTCTAGGATTTAACAGCTGTGTGGTCTTGGGGTGAGTTACATAACTTCTCTGTGACAGTTTCCTCAAGCTATAAAATCAAATAACTCTTATTTAGCTCATGTGCTGTTTTACGGTTTGAGCAAAATGCAGCATGTGAGTTCCTTGGAATGACCTCTGACCTGTCCTAAGTACTGGATAAATGCTAGCTAGAGCAACAACGTGCAGAACACCTGCAACTCTGTCCTTGTTATGCTCTCCTTCCTGGCTGGCTGGGAGGCCTTTGCTACCTTAACCAACTCTTTTCTGTCTCGTTTCAGTCCTTCGGTGCCCAACAACATCCACCTAGGAGTGGCCCCGGCGGGGTCAGGCTCGGCCGTTACCCTGCAGACCATCCCGCTGACTACGGTGCTGACCAATGGGGCCCCTGCCAGTACTACTGCTTCTACTCAGCTGGTTCTCCAGAGTGTCCCACCCACATCTTCCACGCTCAAGGACACCTTCACTCTGCAGGCCTCCTTTCCCCTGAACACTAGTTTCCCAGAGAACCAGGTGGCAGCACCAGGGGCCCCACTCATTCTCAGTGGCCTCCCTCAGCTTCTGGCTGGGACCAACCATCCGACCAACCCAGCGCCACCCTCTGTCACAGCTGCTGGACCAGCAGGGCCAAGCTCTCAGGCCCCTGGGACTGTCATTGCTGCCTTCATCAGGACTTCCTCTACCACAACAGCCCCCGGGGTCAAGGAGGGGCCACTGAGGTCCTCCTCATATGTGCAGGGCATGGTAACTGGGGCCCCCATGGAGGGGCTGCTGGTTCCCGAAGAGACCCTGAGGGAACTCCTGAGAGATCAGGCTCATCTTCAGCCACTTCCAACCCAGGTGGTTTCGAGGGGTTCCCACACTCCAAGTCTTTTGGGAAACCAGACTTTCTCTCCCCCCAGCCGCCCCACTGTTGGGCTGACCCCAGTGGCTGAACTTGAGCTCTCCTCAGGCTCAGGGTCCCTATTAATGTCTGAGCCTAGTGTGACCTCATCTGGGAGCTTGCTGACCAGATCCCCAACCCCAGCCCCCTTTTCTCCATTTAATCCTGCTTCCCTCATTAAGATGGAGCCCCATGACATATAAACAGAGGAGTCAGAAGGGTCACCCATGAGGCGAAGCTGAGCAGCAGTTTCACACGGACTGACTTATATAGTGTTCCTGCCCTTACATTTCCACGGGATTCAATACACTTGATCCTCAGTCCCCCAGGCCTGCATGGCACCACCATGGCAAAGCCCTGGCATCAGACGGTGGCCTTCAGGAGC
This sequence comes from Octodon degus, assembly GCF_000260255.1. Classification (NCBI taxonomy): domain Eukaryota; kingdom Metazoa; phylum Chordata; class Mammalia; order Rodentia; family Octodontidae; genus Octodon; species Octodon degus. Next base: position 7,527,469 of record NW_004524639.1, read on the forward strand.
ACAAGAAGATGTGTTCTTGGCAGGATAATGGGTTGGCTTGGTGATGGAGAGAAAACTCCTGGAGCCAGGGAGATGCTCTTGGTCAGGACTGGCACAGGAACTTCATGAGAAGTGTCAGGCCTGGCTGTATCTAGTCATCCACATGCCCTGTGTAGGGACCTTACTATCCCATATGTGAATATCTCTGTATCTATGTGTGTGTACTTGTAGGTCTCTGTCTTCCTTTTTGGGGTGGGGACTGGGTGCAGCTGTGTGGTCTTGTCTTCAAGGATGTGTGCATGTCCTGTGGGTCAGCCACAGAGGTGGGGATCTTTTTTAAGGGAAAACATCTTCTAGTGCCCAAGATTAAGTTGCTCTGAGGTTATAGGGTACAGATGGGATCCCCAGACCTAGAGATGTCACAGAGCTGGATCTGTCCAGATCTAGGTAGGAGGGCTTCAATGGGTGTACCTGTTGGGAAAGACACACTGCTGGAGGACAGTAAGGCTGAGGGGGAAGGAAGAGAGAGAACTCAGCCCTGGGAGTGAGCACCACCGGCTAAACCAATGTGCTCTTCCTGGAGTTTGCCTTGTTGCTGGCCACTGGCACTGTGCCAGCAGGCTGGGACCTTGGCCACTGGAGTACTTTGCTGGAGAAGTAGCCAGGGCACAGCACCCCTCTTGAGTCAGACCAGGACATGAAGTCCCCAGACAGGGCTGAGTCAGGGAATGTCTGTGCCAGGGTCTTGGGCTGTTTGTGTGAGAGCAGCCTCATGCCAGGCAACAGTCTCAACTGGCATGTTGCCCTGCATGCTATGCCCTGGGATAGGTGGTCATTACTTCTCCCCTGAGATTTCCTAGCTGTCAGGTGCTGCTGGGGGCAGTGGCACAGTGACCCAGCTGGGGTCTGCCTCATCCTTGCTGCTCAGCCTGCCTTTTCACCTCAGAGGTGTGCTAGCCTCTACTCACTGCCGACTCTCATAGCTAATCCCCGTTTCCCATCACCACCAGGGTAGGGATCAGCTGATGTGTACCCCTGTGGCCCCTCTCCAGCTCCACAAGGCTCCTCACTTCCCATTTGTTGCTTTCTGGGGAAGGGTCAGCCTATGCCCCTCCACGTCAGCCCCTCAGCTGAGGGACTGTGTCCCCCTTCCTCTCTCCCACTGAATTTGTTTGCTCCCTCCCACCACCTTGGGGGCAAAATGAAGAAACTTTGGGCTTGGGAGCAACTTCACTCTCTGGTGAATTTGGTTAATGTGAATCAGTGCCTCAGGACCTTTGCTTCGTTCTTGGCACAAAACCACCCACTTGGCCTAACTACCTCCCCTGGCTGCCCTTTTCTCTTTCTCTTGTGGGCATCTCTCTCTCTCTCTCTCTCTCTCTCTCTCTCTCTCTCTCTCTCTCTCTCTCTCT
>NW_004524639.1:7529054-7594883 GCF_000260255.1 Octodon degus
TGTGTGTGGCAGAACTGGGGATTGCAAAAGGCAGGGCATGGGTTGGGTAGCTCTGCTGCTGTCTGAAATCTGGTTTCTTTCCCTGCACCTGGTCAACTCCACAGACACCTGTCATTCCAAGGACATCAGTACCCCATGCTGAAATCACGTGTCTCTCCCTCAGTTTTGTGAGCTGCTCTAGCCGGGCCCTCCTTGTTGAGTCATTTTTCTGCACCTGGGCAGCTCCTGCCCTGCCTCTTAAGCCTGGGTGTTCCCCAAGGGTCTCATCATTCTTCACTGGCTGGCTCTTCTGAATGAGTCTTTTTATGTATTTGGTTGTTGCAGGGTCTCATACGCAGCTTGGACTCGTGGTGATCCTCTTGCTTTCAGTCAACCTAGTGCTGGCATTTCAGGTGTGTACCACCATTCACAGACTGGCTGCTCAGCCTGCCCTGGGGGCGGTGCTGGCATGGCATGTGGTGCTGGGGATCGAACTGTTGTCCCCGCGCTTGCCTAAACAGGTGCTTTAGTCCACTGAGCTATCTTGCTGGCCCTGAATAAATGAGTCTTGAAAGGGCAGCTCTGACCCTGTTTTTCTTCTATGTCCCTGGCTTGTCCAGTGACCTGATGGACAAAAAAATTCACCTCTATCAAATGTGGATCTTTAAATCCTTTCCACATACACAAAAACAAAAAACAGACCCAAGGAAAAGGCCACCAGGGCTTTCCTATTTCTGTTAATGATGCCATCATCTTCCTGCTTTCCTGAGCCTGAACTTTAGAGCTACCTGGTAGCTGCCTTCACCTACACCTTTGTCCTCTCCTGTCTGAAGTTCAGGGCAGTTGCAGTGTCTCCAAACATCTGGCCTGTCTTGTGCATCCTCAGATCATCTAGCCTGGCCCATACTACCTGGAGCTCCTCCCTGGAGGAGGGGTGGGAGAGCACTTGCGGATCTCAGGGCAGAAATTGCAGAAGTACCTTAAGTTTGGGCATCAGGCCCACCTCAGACAAGTCCTTGGCTCTTCACCATCAGTCTTGTCTGACTTCCCAGCCCACACTGCACCCTCCTCTGCCCCAGCATACTGCTTTAAACAAACTGCTCATCTTGGAGCTTGCCTTTCCTCAAAATGTCCCACCTCTGCTTTTCTTTCCTGGGTCCTTTGTAGTGGAAATGTTCTTCCTGTTCCCCTCATACCAACTAAATTGTGTCTGTCCTCAAGACTCAATTCATGGGGGCCGGGGAGATGGCTCAGTGGAATAAGTGCTTAACTGGCAAGCACAAGGGCCTGAGTTCAATCCCCAGTTCTGCCAAAAAAAAAAGACTCAGCTCATGGGCGCTGCCTCCCCAAGTCAGCCTATCCTTCAGTGAGCTCTTTATTCTAGACACATTGTGATATTACTCTTCAAGCAACTCGTCGTGAACAACCTGTGACATCTCTATTATAAGCATGTAGTGTTAAAAGTTTCAATGATCTGCACCCATGTAGCCAGCCCAATTGGTGTGTTACCTCCTGAGGGACATAGAGAACTGTCCCCCTCGCCCCCCAGAACAGGGCACACTGATGTCGATGAGCATCAAGGGACGGTTACTGATTGCACTGGTGGGAGAAAAGGACCAGTGACCCCCCCTCGGCACAAGCGCACACTTACCCCAGGGGCTGCACTGCTGGGCCTACCCTCCTCAGCTTGGTGCTCTCATGGTACCCGTTCCCTCTTAGGGATCAAGATTTGATACTACTTTCAACGTCTTCTGCCCCTAAGAAACTTCCCTGTCCAGCTTCTTGCCCACTTGAAGTGTTAAAGTAGCTAATCTGATAAACTAACCTGTGCAGATGTAGTTATGGGAGAAGCCCAAGAGGTAGGTTCTTTTGGCCAGCTGTGTGGCAGCACCCCTGCCTTTGGGACGCTTTCATGGAGTCAGGAGTTGAGAGATGGTCCTTACCTCCCAGCAGCTGATGTGTTACTCCTTCCTTGGGCTCCCATGGCACTTGTATATACCTCTTGTTGTAGCAATAGCACATTGTAGCTCTTAATATTATGTGTTTATGTATGTTTCCCCTCCAGTAGACTGTGAGCTCCTCACAGACAGGGACTGTGTATTAGACACTGTTGTATCCACAGTGCCTAGCACAGTGCCCGACACACAGTAGGTGCTCAATAAATGTTTGTTGAAAGGATGGATGAAAGAGTCCTAATTACAGGTATGGAGAATTCTGTTCTATACCTTGGTAGGCAAGAGGAAAAGGGTATTCCATACTTGGGAACTATCACGGCTTTTTAAACTCCTTGTCTAACACTGCTGGCAGACACTTCCTTTGCCTATCTCTATAGTTATCTCTGCACAACAGGCCCACAAGGGACCTAAGGATCTTCCAGTCATGTCTTGCTGTCACCAGGTGCCACCGCGACATCCAAACTCCTGCCCATTGGCGACTGCTTCCTGCCCGATTTCCTCATCTCTGGGTGGGACTAAGTGGTGGAAATGTAGCGCTGTGGGCATGGCAGGGCGGAGTAGGGTAGGACAAAAAATTATTCCGAGGTCACAAGCCTTCTGAGCCCATCACTTATTCCAAAAGAGGCAGTTACTTTCAGCTCCAAAGTCTCCAGGCTGTGGCAGCCCAGGACACTTCCTGGGCCTTGACGCGCAGGACCTAGAAGCCGATGTGCAGCAGATGGCGCTGTCGAGCCGGAGATGGCGAGCGGGTTGGCGGACCCGACAATTGGTCTGGGCGGGGCCTACCCGCTTCCAGGAGAGAAAGCCGCGGCCCGGGTCTTGCTGTCTCGGCCAGTGCCCCGCGCCCCCAACTCTTCCTAAGTGACCTGGCCCCAACAACGACCTTCATTGCTCTAAAGCTTCGAACCCTCCCCTGGGCCCCTGTCTACTTTCCAGGGGAGAAATTTAGCAAACCGTTGAATGTCGTCTCCCCATTGGCCAGCAAGCCGCTGGCCCCGCCCCCGCCCCCTCCCCCAGCCTCAGGCGCCCGCAGGTGAGCCCGCGGCCGCCCCTCCAGTGCAGCCAGCCAGGAGCCCTGGGCCAGCAGCGCTCCCGCCACGCACCCCCGTTCGTAGGCCCGGGACTGGTCCAGCCAGCCAGCCTGCCTGTAGCTGCACTTTCACACACCGCTGCTTTCTACCTTGAAATCGGAGAACGATCCTGGCGCCCGCAACATCCACTCACCAGCGGCCGGCCCGGCCCGCCCAGGGTGTGAGCAGAGCAGCGCAGAACAGTCAGGTGTGTTCTCTCTGCTGCAGTGGCCGGTCACCCATGCCATGGCAACCCTGGCTGCTACTGGGCCTAGTAAACTTGAATACGACATGTAGTCCGCTAGCCATGCTTTGGGCAGATCCTACCTTTCTTAAAATAACAACAGCCACAATAAAATGCATGATAGACTTCCTTCCCAGCATAGGGCAGTGGCGGCGAACCTTTGATATGCATACTGCGGCAGGCACGCAGAACCCTGGCAGCATCGAGACCAGTCACCCCAGCATGTCCCCCACAGTTCAGCATTCAGGTTTAATTGCAGTGCTGGCACTTTGCAATAAATGACTGAGTTTTGGGTTACAGTTTGGCCACTTGGTCTCTGAAAGGTTCACCATCACTGGATTCGTCTGAAGAAGCAGTTTCCAGGCAGATTCACTCCTGCACCCATCACGAGGTAGGAATTAAAATAGACCTTTCTGGAATATGGAGCTTTAACAGGGCTTCGTCCAACCCCAAAGAGGAAGATTCTGGTAAGGCACTCATTAACTCTAGGCTTGTGACTGGCTCCCAGGAAGGAGCTTTGGCTAGGCAGCCACTGTTGCATCCTTAGAATGACTCCCAGCAGTCGCAGGTTGGTAAACTGAACAGATGGGACAAAGAAGGCCTGGGGAGATAAGGTTCTCCACCAAGGTGGGTTGTAGGAGGTGCTGGGGCTGGCTCTTGCCTGCAGCACATTGGAAGGACTAGAAAACCATTTAATGGGCCACAGGGTGAGATGGAGATTGAAAGCATCCATACTTCCCACCTTGTTCTTCACAACCTGGTAGAGGAGCAGTGGGACTTACTGAGTTTTTGGGTAAAGAAACCCAAAAGCATGAACACAAGGAACACTGATTTGCTTCTGCTTTTAATTCCATTCCTTTGTTGGTCTCTTATGTGTTTGGTCCAATTGTCTTTTCAGTTTACTGCCACTTCTGTGCCTGCTTCTCTTATTTAGGTATTCACTGGGCATTCCTTCTCCAAGGAAGTCTTTTCCAGTCACCCAGGACCCTTGCCCATCTCTTTAAGCTCCCATAGCATTCTGTGGCAAGTTGAATCCTTACACTCATCACATGGCTTAGCTGATCTACTAAAATGTCTGATTTCTTAACTGCATATTCCAGAGGATCACCTGATTATCAGCACTACTCTGGGGTTGTTTGGGGGACTTTGCAATCAGGAAGCAGAGAGAGGAAAGCCACTGAACAAGATTAATCGGGCCGGGGAGATAGCTCAGTAGAATAAGTGCGTGCCTGGCAAGTGAAAAGCCCTGAGTTCAAACCCCAGTACCACAAAAAAAAAAAAAAAAAAAGATTAATCCTGCAACTCAAAAGCAGTGAAGTCTCCTGTATCTGGGTAGAAAGACCTAGGTTGGGGCAAGCTTCTGAGGCATGAACAAGAAAAGCAGCTCACAGTTTACTCCTGGGGAAGACTGCTCTCCTGCCAGACACACAGATCTCCTCACCCATAAGGTGAGGGCAGGCGCTGAGTGGAGCTGAGCAGAGCATGTATCCAGTTGGAGGCCCAGGTCAGGAAGGGGAGCAGGCAGGCAGGTGATTGCCTCAGGGAGGGTTACCCCCCCACAGCCTTCTCCCCTCCATCCTGCAACTCCTATAAGGAACAAGGGGCACTCTTGCACACCCCCACCCCCACCTGTGTAACCAAATCCAGATTCTCAATGTGCCAGACCCTCACAAGCCCTCGGATTTGCCCCTGCTTTTCCTTTCCTTTCCAGATCATATGCCAACTGTAATGTTCATGAGCCTCTACCTTGCTTCAACCAATGTGGCCTTTGGGGCCGCAACTTCCAAGCAGGATCAGGGGATTTCCCATTTAGTGGGGTGCATGGTAACCTCTAGAAAGGCACAAGGGGGAGAAGTGTGAAGAGATAGGAGACAGAGGCCCTGACACGTTTTTTCAGTATGCAAGTGTTTTTTTGACTCCACAGCCAGTTGATTAAAATGAAACATAAAGGGCAGCGAAAATATACACCCAATGCAAAAGGTAAAGGCAAACATAAAACATAAAATAAACCACACGATACCATAAACCCCAAAACCAAAAAATTAAAATCCAAAACCCCTCAACTTTATATATATATATTTTATACATATATATATATATATATTTAGTTTTTTTTAAAAAAAGGGAGAACAACTTCAAAACCAACTGGGCAGGATGAGGGGCTGGGGAGCAGTCCTACAGAAGGGGGCCCAGAAATTCCCCCAGGGAACAAAGAACAAACACAATACAAAGAAAATTAACCACCAATGCTCCCAAATGGGTCAGGAGCCTCCAGAGAACAGATTGTCCCATCCTCAAACTGGCTTTTTTTTTCCATTTTCTTCTTTTGTTGTTGTTTAGCACCTGTACAATAAAACTGTACCATCTCCACCAGAGCCAGCCACAGTGAGGCGCTCCTGCCTTCGGATGGTACAGACTCTACAAGGATTGTTCGGAAAAATAGCGATTGGTAGAAAAATAAGAGAGAGGGAAAGACACGCTATAGAGGGAGCGGGGACAAGGAAGCACCCCAAGTTCCTTGCTTTCTCCCCTCCTTTCTCTGCCAACCAGCACTACAGGCTTGGAGGAGGCCGGTGTAGCCACACCCTCAGCCTGTGGCCAGTCCTCAAGCAGGAGCAGAGGCCAGGCTGGAGACTGGTCTCCCACCTTCGCCTAGGAAAGTATGGATGCCTGATGTCACATCTGGCTGTCAGGCCCAGGGCCCTCCAGAGAGTCCCACAGAGAACAGCGGGGAGGGGAGCAGTACTTGCTGGAAAGGGCTCAAGATGGGAGTTGAGGGCTAGGAGGTGAGAGGCTCAGTATCTGAAGAGGGGAGGCCAAGGACAGGGTCGATGGATATGGGGGCAGGTGAAAGATGAAAGAATAACCCCGCATTGTGCACCTTTTAGGGAGCAGTGGAGAAGGTGTGAGGGGGCACCCTCAGCCCTCAGGCCCGTTCTCAACTCTCCTTTAGCAGAGTAACTCATACACCCCTCACCCAATTCTCCTCTCCCTAGTTAACACCAATCTCAAGATGGCGGGGCTGCTGTGAAGGACAGGGAGGAGAGAAACTGACAGGGGAAGGGGAGCACCAAAGCCTCAGGATTTACACCCAGACCCCAGCTCTGAGCCAGCATCATTCGTCAAATGTTCTTCACCCTGCTCACCTCTGCCCCTCCCCAGGGAGAAAGCAACCTGGGAAGAATTTTGTCAGAGGAAGGGAGCAGCCCCAAAGCTTGTCAAGAAAGAAAAAGAAAGGAGGTAAAGAAAGTCCCTCAATACAACAAGTTGTCTCAAATCGTCACAGTGATACAGACTTATCAGAAACCAATGAAACAATACAAATTAAATACTAATAAAATAAATACTATGGAAGACAGAAGAACACGGGTATGAGGGGGCACTCAGGTTTGGGATTTTCTCATTTCTCCTTGAACACGATACAGCCACGCAGGCCCATGTCTGGTCTTGGTCATATGCAAAGATGACAGTCCAAGGGACCCTGGTGCCACCTCTGACACCCCCCTCCCCGGGACCTCTTGTCTTCAGACGTGGAGTTCAACTTTCCACCCCCATCACCAACCACAACAAACAATGATGACAGGGCGATGAGAATTAACTGTAACCAAAAAACAACAACAAAAAAATCCAGTCACTAATGCTGGCATTGATAAGGCGGCTTCTTGTTGGTCCATATTATTGCCTCATTCTGCAGTCTGGTGCTCGGTGGGGAACATGGGAGGTGGGGGAAGGGTGAACTCGAGAGGAGAAAGAACAGGGAAGGGCTGTTTTCCTGGTCAACTGTTCCAAGACTGGAATTCCACCTCAGACCCTAGGAGCCGAAGGAGCTCAGGCTCATAAGCAACCAGCTCCACAGTCTCAGAGGAGCCTGGGGGAGATCTGTCCTCCACGCCACCAGGCCTCTCAGCAGGGGTCAGCAGCTGACTGGAGGCCACCTGCCGGTAGAACTCGGCCTTGGGCAGGGTGGTGATTTCAAAGTGCGGAAACCGGGCCTGAAAGATCCTTGAAGAGAGCTTCAGCCGCTTGAGGACATCGGTGAAGAGGAACCAGTTGCAGGGCCTGAAAAGGCAAGGGCAGGGTGGGAGTTAAGAAGGGAGGCTCAGGGGAGTTGGACAGTACTGACAGAAGCACTGCAGATGGACAGAGATGGTGAGGGACCCCTGAAGTCTAACTTGGCTCCTGGTCCTCCCAATAAGATTTGGTGCCAGTCTAGCTATCCCCCACTAAAGCACAGGCTCTGTGGCTAAGGCTGAGGTGAATATTTTCTCCTAGCCCAGCTAGGTATCCGTGAGCACTCAGCCTATGCCTGAGCTCTTCCAAGGAGAGTGAGCAGGAGGGAGACCGGCCTGCCAGAACCAAAACCTCTTAGCAGGCATCTGCAGGACTCTGACTGTGTCCACGACCTGGGATTTATTATGCGCCAAGACCACATCTTCCCAACCCCCTGCCTCTGCAGACCCTGTCTTATTTCCCTTTCCTGTTCTCATTCCTGTTTCCCTGGCCTCCCCATTCTCCAAGATCCTCAGCAGCAAGGGAGCTGTGGAGAAAGGCCTAAACTGAGGGTAATCCAAAAGGCATTTGTGTTTGGCTCTGGAATGCATTAGACAAGTTTGTTCTCCAGCAGCAGCAGCGCAGAGGCAGCACTGTCGTTTGTGCAGGCTGGGCTCACGTTACAGCCAGTCTGCTGTTGTGAAGCACACCAGAATGGGCAGCAGCCGGGGCACAGCTGGGAGGGGTGCTAGAGAGGCCACTCACAGGCCGGCAGCGTATTGGCTAAAGCAGGAAGAAACACTGCCTCCTGTGTCAGTCTCCTCTGTTTCCAGGGCTGCCGGCTCCAGCCTTGGACTCTTCTGGCCTGGACTATGCTGCATGTGCTACAAGCCCGACTGGCTTCCTTTTCTCCAGAATCACTCTTGGGCACCCTTCCTACCATCACTGGATCCTCTGTTTCAATGAATTTTCTACAAACAAAACCTGACTCTCCACTCCAGTCCCTAAACAGCTTTCGACAGATCCCCAGTGTCTACAGAAAAAAGCTCCAAATTCTTTAGCAAGATATTAAACAAGGCCTTCCAATGATGATTCTATTTGATCTCTTCAACTCCAATCTCTGCCACACCCACAATCCCCAACACACACTGTGGTGCTGACCCCACCAGCCAGCCTCATGATGTAGGACTGCTCCTGCTTTCTGAACCTCCTGAGCTTGTGTGGCTCAGTAGCTTTGCTCATGCCATGCCATGTTTCTGTCCTTCCTGGCCCAGCTCAGATGCCATGTCCCCTTTGACTGTGTGCTCATCCCATCCCCCAAAACCTCCTGGTGCCTGTTCCACACCCCTATCTCAATCCTTACTTCCAAAAGAGGCACGTGGGAAGGGCTACAGAAGCAACATAAAATGTGGTCCTCTCTGGGCCCTACAGATGGGGAGTTCAGGATGGACTGGAAGTTTTTATTTTCCAATTGACACCCTTCTGAACTTTTTGAGCTTTTTATAAGCCTGCTTAGAACATTTGGTCTTTTATTAGAGTCATTATATATTTGTCTGTTTATTGCATTAGACTTTGGATTCTTTGAAGGCCAGAGCTATGTTCTGGTCATCAGGGTTTGACCTAGTGCAGCTGCTTAAGACATGTTATGAAATCAAATGTTCTGTCTAGTGCTCAAAACATCTAGCTACACCTACAGTCTTTATTCTTAAAATATACATGAGCTCTGCTATTTCATGGGACTAAGGATGGAGTGTTCTAGGCTAAGAGAAAGGGACCACTCACACCATTGACTTGGACCATCACTTTCAAAGAATGGGGGAAAAGAGCCCTTCAAATCATTCCTGCTGCCATTCAGAATCTAGTCATGCTTCGATGATCCAGAAGGCACTTCTCTCTTTTTTTAATAATTTTATTGAGAAACAAATAGCAATGAGACAGTTTCAAAACCAATTAGTAGGACAGTTTCAATAATTAATACATTGCATATTGTTGTCTTCTTAGTGGTTATTCATAGTACAAGATGCAGACATGATATCCTGTCCACAAACACTATTAGAACAAATCTTTCTATTCATGGAATTAAGAGAAACTAGCTGTGTATCTATCCTATTTTGAATATACAGATACAAAAAGGTCCTTCATTTGAATCCCCTTTTTTGTTTAGTTTCATCAGAGAAGAGTATTCCATTGTCATTTAAATAAAGACCCAACATGGCTGTGCTGTGCTGTAGCAGTGGGTAAGGGCAGTTTCAGAACAAGTGCCACAGGATGGCACATTAAGAAGGCAGCCTCGCCAGTAGCCCCTCTCAGCTGACAACTTGCCTGCCACCTGGCTCAAAGAGTGGCACACGGCCCTTCGTTGCCTGAGTTAAGTCTGTACCTAAAGCAGCCTACCCTGGTCCTTTTACTGCTTGTGGCCCCAAGATCCTGTTTCAGAGGAGGTGCTGGACACTTTGGAGGCATTAATTCACTGTGCAATACTATATCCTGGAGGCCCCGCCTTGTCCTCAGGGATCAGCTTCTGCCCAGAAGAATAAGGACCAAAGCCCCTGAAACTTGATCTCTCCAAGTGTCATCATATAGGCTATTTTTATTCTTATCAGGCCACTGGGAAGGTATGCAAAGAAATGGGGCCTAGGGTCTAGTGTCATAAACAGAGACACTCACTAGATGCATTCCTAAACTGTCACCCCACTCCCTATCCTGTGCATGCTGTGCTAGTTCACTGGGTTTTAAAATAGGGCTTGGGAGTTAGACATGGTGGCACAAGCCTATAATTCCAGGGCTTGAGGCTAAGTTCAAGCCCAGCCTAGGTTATATAGTGTCTCGAAAACAATAAAATAAAATAGGGTTTACTGAGCCAGGCACAGTGACATATGCTTGTAATCCCAGCTACTTGGAGGGTTGAGGCAGGAAAATCGTAAGTTCAAGACTAGCCTGGGTAACATAGCAAGATCCCATCTCAAGAAAAAAGTCTGATATTTTAAATACAGGTATTAAGAGTCACTCAACTCTTTTACAGTGGTCAGCTCTCACCCTGTAGAGTGTTCTTTTCATGCTTTTAATTGGCCTACAGTCACTCTGCAGAGCATGTTTCTTTCCTTACCTTTTTTTTTTTTTTTTGGCAGAACCAGGGATTGAACTCAGACCCTTGTGCTTGCCAGGGAAGCGCTTATTCCACTGAGCCATCTCCCCAGCCCTGTTTCCTTACCTTTAATACATGTAAAACCTTACAAATAAGGAACAGGTATCAAGGAAAAATAATCCTTAACATTGTTTAAAAATAGTGGTGGAGGAACCAAAGGGAAATTGATCCTGCATTCTCATTCTGCCAGGCAGCATGTCCACTTGCTGATGTAGAGGGAAACCCAACAAGAACTATAGCCCTGAAGATTGTTGAACTCCCTTCTAAATCACCAAAGAAAGACCCAGTTGGGTCCTGTCTAATATTGGGCGCCAGCTAGCCTCTAGCCTCTGCACATAGGTGCTGCCCATTATCATATGCACAGTCATCTGCGCTAGCAGCATGCGTGCCATCACCTTGCCAACATTAGGGCTCAAAGAACCAGGCCGAGGATTGCTTAAGGACCTTGGTGGCTCCACAGCTATGGCAACCATATGTCCCGGCTTTTCTGAGAATCTCAGTTGCAAATATTGTGTCTGCCTGTCCCCAGAAACCACAAAAATGTTCCAAAATTTCTAATAGATTTCTAATAAATTTCTAATAAATTTCAGTCCAAATATCTCTCAGATAATCTCGTACACCCAAATGCACAAAAGGGATTCAGGAAATGTATGCAGCTGCCAGACATACTCTGGACTTAGAGGTCCACAGATTTCTAATATGAACACAAGTTATGTTCAGTCTGGACTGGGAGATCAGGCTGGTCCTTTCCTAAGCTCCAGCATTTACTTGCCAGTCTTTGCTTCCTCCCAGAGAGATTTACCTTTCCCAGAAGAGGGGCTCAGGGGTTGCCAGATCTGTAGACACTCAGTCCCTACAGCTCTTTCAAACACTTACCCGCGCGACACTGACACCTGGAGGTTGTAGCAAGGAAGAAGAGGCTTGTCTGAGAGCTCAAACATGAAATCATCCTCTTCCACATCATCTCCTTCTTGATCAGCACTCCCAGGGGGATTGTGCAGGAGGTCACAGGCAAAGCCGTCTTTTTGCTCTGTAAGGAGGGAAGGACTCCACTACATGAACAAAGCTAAAGAGAAGAAATGCTCCAGCCAGATAAAGGGACACAAAGGGGTGCTGAGGAGATAAGTGACAAGGCCACAAGTCTTTTGCTGGCCCAAGGGTTGCTAATCCCATGGCCTGGATCATTGGGAGGATGGGTAAAAGTTCTAGGTCTGGAAAGAAATATTTTGTGGCCCAAAACTCAATGCATCCTTCCATTCTCTGACTGGAAAAAGAAAGTGACATGAAGAACAAGCTGCTCAGCTGTAGGAGATGGAAGCCTGAAGCTACTAACAGCAGTCAAGCAAAAAGTGAAAACACCTGCCCTTCACTGCCTGCAGCTTTCCCAAGCAGCCTGCCTGCCTGATCGCAAAGCCTGGGGTTCAAATGCTTCGCACCCCAGCCACGCGTTTGGGTGCTGCCTGTTGCATTCTGTCCCAACCTTGGCTGCCCCAGCTTTGTCCAAGCGTAGGGGTGGGGGCTCCTTTTGCTTGTTAGCTCCTGGCCCACTGTAGACAAAGATATTGATCTTCAGAGTGAAGGAAGCCTGGGCTAGAAAGCTGAGGACATCAGCTTCTGGTGGGATTAAAACAAGTAAGGGATGTTGGGCTTGGTGGTACACACCTGAGGAAAGATTGCCACAAGTTCAAGGCCAGCCTGGGCTACACAGTGAACTCAAGGCCAGCCTGAACTACACAGAGAGACCTTGTCTCAAAAAAAAAAGACAAAGTAAGGGAGGAGAAAGGGACCTTGGATGAGAGAGAATTTGAAAAGTACTTGTGGTGGGGAGTTGTAGCAGACTAAGGAGGGATGACTGTGTCTAAATCAGTGTTATGTCCTGTGATTCAGGCAAAATGATTTCAGGATCTGGTAGAAGGAAGGGTTAGAGTTTGGGCTGAAGCGGTCTGTAGAGGCTACTGCAGGTGAGGGCTACATTACCTCCACAGGGCAACTCCTATCTTAGAGAAGAAGCAGTAACACTCAAACCAAATCCTAAACCTCTGAGCCACAAGGCTCTGAGGAAGACAAGGGTACGGTTCTTCCCACTTGAAGCTTACCCAACACAGAACTGCTGTAGAAGTCCCAGGATACACCTGGGTCACCTTCTGCCCGGCCCTGAAGATCCGAGAGGTGATCTGAGGAAAGAAGAGAAGGCAGTGAGACCAGGACAGTAGGCTTGAAAGGAGCTGTCCATGCACGTGTGGCTGGGAGATGGGAGGAGGGAAAAAGTGCCTAGGCAGGGGCCAGGAGCGACCCACTTCCTGCTTCTGGGCCAAGGCCACAAAGCACCAGCCAGCAGCCAATCCAGCTCACCAACCAGCTGGGGTCTGACTTAATGTTTAATAGGAAAAAAAAACCCAAAACATTTAACCTCCAACAGTTTAGAACTTAGAGGTTTCACTGAAAAATCTGGATTTCCAAGTTTTCACCAAAAAAGAAAAAAAAATCACATTTGGCAACACTGTGTCTGCATTCCTTAATGTCAACAGTTGGCTGGAGGGAGCTGCGACATGTGCAAGCTCTAGTCCCCACCCAGCCTCTTCCCTCTCATACACATCAGCCCTAAGGCATGTAGTTCTGGGACCCCTGCCCCAAACTGAATAGGGAATTCCTCTGCACGCAGAATCCTAGATGCACCCAGCATTTTCATTCCCTGTTGGTTCCAATGTTAACAGATCTAATCATGATTTCTCTCTCTATCTCCCTCCTGTGCCTCCCCCCTCATTTTCTAATTTGAGACAAGGTCTCACTAAATCCTACGTTGCCCAGGCTAGGGTCAAGTTTGAGAACCTCTTCACTCTTCCAGAGTGCTAGGATTACAGGTGTGTGCCACCATGCCCAGCAAGCCTCCCAAGTAGCTGGAGCTAGGGGCATGAGCCCCATACCTGTCTATAATACATCCACAGTAGGGCTGTAATTCGTATGTCTCACTGCGGGGCAGCTCTGAATCACCAGTGGTGCATATATGATTGTCCCTTCGGGCGGCATGGGACAGTCCTCTCTGGCAGTACAAGCCATCTGATGGGAGTTATGCATGTAGCACCAGTAGTTCAAGCTTTCCGGAAAGTATTAAAGTAAGATAAGTGGCTGGGGGCAGGTGTTTTAGTTCAGTAGTAGAGCAAGTACTTAGCATGTGTAAGGCTGTGGGTTTAATTCCCAGCGCCAAAAGAAAACTAAGTGTAATTTCTTCTCTTTTGTCTTTAAAAATCATGGGGAAAATAGCCAGGTTTATCCTCATAGAAAACATTTTGCTTTTATTCACAGGTGTATACACAAAAGAACTGAAAACAGGTGTTCTAACAATAATTTGGGCATGAACTTTAGTAACAGCTCTATTCATGACAGCCAAAAGGTGGAAACAGCCCAAATAGCCATCCATGATGAGTGCATAAACAAATTAGGCACATCTATACAATGGAATATTATTATTATTATTATTATTATTATTATTATCATTATTATTTTGTGGTACTGGGTATTGAACTCAGGACCCTGCGCTTGCCAGGCAAGCACTTCTTCTACTGAGCCAACTCCCTGACCCAATGGAATATTATTTAGCCATAGAAAGGAATGAAGTACTGATACATGTTATAACATTGATGCTAACTGATCAGCCCTAGAGACAAGAGGCTATATAAAGAACAAAATACTGACACATATCCAATCTTGAAAACATAATGCCATATGAAAGAAGACAGTCACAAAGGCCACGCTACCTTACCCCATGTATATGAAATATCCAGAACAGGCAAGTCCATAGAAACCAAAAGCAGATTGGTGGTTGCCAGGGGCTAGGGAAGAAGGGAATGGACAGTGGTTCCTAACAGGGGCAGGAAAAAGTTCTGAAATTGTATGGTGGTGAGGGCTGTACAATATTGTGAATGTCCTATCTACTGAAGTATATCCTTTAAAATAGCTAGAATAGCAAATTTTATGTTGTGCGTATTTTACTACAATAAAACAACTTTCACTTCCTGGCCCTAAGGATGGATCTCAAATCACCCTCAGCCTCTTGTTTCCTAGCTGGACATCATCCAGGGGAACTGTTTCACCTCTTGGTCCCACATGGACAAAAATTAGGCCTGCTGGCTCTCATGACAAAGTCAGCTGTGCTACACATGGATGCATGGCCCAGCGCTGTCCAGAGGCCACCGACTTCACTGTGTGTTGTAGCCATCAGCCCTTAAGTGACACCTAGACTACAGGAGAGGAGAGTTCAAAGGGCATAGGGGATATGACGCCTGGAGGAAGTTGGCAGCCATTCTTAAAGGAGGGGCAGTCAACTCCCCAGTGGAAGGCAGAAGAACTACCCAACGTCACTCATTTTTTGCCTTCTTCTAGCAGTCAGTTTGCTTCAGTAGGAAAGGCAGCCAGACAGAAGCTTTCAAAGTAATGCCAAGCACCCAGGATGGCAAACCTTCAGTAATGCATGTCAGATCTTTTCACACTGCCAGCTTCTGTGCTCTTTTGTCCCTTCACCCACTTGAGGGAGTCAGCAGTAGTTCCTCCCAGAAGCATCTGTCAGGTAGAGTTCTACTCCAGTCTAACCCTGTGCTTGGGATTACGGACGGACGACAAAGGAAAGAGAACCAAAGCCTAGAAGGTGGGACAATGCTAGTCTTGTTCACTATTGCTTCCCCTGTGCCCAGCCCAATGCCAGGCACATCTTAACAGCTAGGGGGTATCTCAGCTAAGTGAGACTCTAAGAGCTTGCCCAACCAGCATGCCAAAACACATGAACATAAGACGGGCAGCCCCTCCCTGTGAGAGGTCACACAAGGGTTCCGTCAGAGTGCCTTGGAGCTCACCACATTCCTGGGGCTCCTCTCTAGGAACTGCCTTTGGAGCCCCCGGCACATTCCTCCAGTCCTGCAATAGCTGCATGTCTGCCTCATGCAGGTGAACTTGCCTTCCCAAGGTAGCCCCAGGTTCACTGGCAGGTGCAAAAGTGCCAAAGTTAGAACAGGCCCAGGAGCAGTACACAGGAGAAGCTCTGGACCTGCCTGCCGGGGCAGCCCCGATATATGTACCTCATAGGTGTTCACATAGTGTCAGAAGCAAGAGTGATTTTCCTTTCCCTTGAGCTTCCCTATCCCTGCCCCCAGCTTTGCTCCTATCCTTTCATTGAAAAAGTGCCCTGGGCCCAGCGATCCTCCCCCTACTTCTATGCTCTAAAGAACTGCAAATGGATAATCAAGCAAGTACTTCTGTATGCAGGACCACAGCAACAGCACTCATAACAATGGCTAGAAGCCAGACACAGCCCAAACGTCCATCAGTGGGTGAAGGGATAAAGGAAATGGGGGACATATGCACCTTGGACCATTACTCAGTCACCAACAGGAATGACTGAAACCAGTGCACTACCGGAAGGGAGCCAGGCACAGAGGTCCAGCCAGTGCGACTCTATATACAACCTCCACAATAGCTCCATCCATGGAGACGGAGCACAGAATGGTGGTTGCCAGGCACAGAGAGGAAGAGGAAAGGGGTCAACAGCTTCATGGTGCAGGCAGGGTTTCATCTAGGGCTGCTAAAATGTTCTGGAATTAGAGCGCAATGGTGGTTTCACAATGTAACGTATGCACTAAATGCTACTGAATTGTTTGCTTTTCAATAATTTGTTTTATCTTACATGAATCTTACCTCAAAACAAAAAGAAAAGCACCTGAGGGCCTCGCTGTAAGAGCAGAGCCTCTTACCTCCATGTGAGCCACAGCCATCAAAGTTTGTGTGTTTCCTAGGGCGCCAGATTACCCCCCCCCCACCTCCAGCCAAGTCACCAGATGAGCGACATGAAAGGAGAGAAAAACAAAAAGCTAGTGGTCTTCAACACGGGGTCATACAGCAAAGGTCTCTGGCAGGAAAAACAAAACCCTTCAATGCAGTGACCTCGGTGGTAAACTGTTAACCCTTTCATCGGCAGAAGGAAAGGCAGTCCTGATGGGCCTCTGGTGCTCCGAACCAGACTGAGACAATCACCCCCATCCTCAGCATGCCTTCCCACAGACAAGGCCAAGCAACTCTGTTTTCCTTTGGCCTGGATAATGCTCTTTTCTTCAAAGGGTCAAAGGTAAATCAATCACAGGTCTGGCTATCAGTTTCCTGAGGGGGAAGCCTACCACAGGCCTCTTGAAGGTTAGGGCCACTTGGAATTCCCACCCTGAAAATGAGGTAGGAAGGGTTTACTGTCTGGCCTCCGGCACCCAGCATGGCACCTAGAATCTAATGGGTGCTCAACAAATGGAGGGGCAGATGAACAAGTGAGGGAGTGCAACTCTGTCCTTCCTGAGTTTGGAAGAAATGGGCCTCACCTGAAGCCTGAAGTCAACCCGATGTAAGACAATCCACATTTACAATCAGGATGAATCACCAGCATCTTCTGCTTTACGAAAGGACGCACTGCAGAATACCTGCAAATAGTGACGATCCTTTGTACACCTAGAAGACTTGCGTCCCAAACAACTCTTCCAGAATAGGGGTCTTGTACAAAGCCAGAGCAGCTGTCCAGGAGGCCCAGTCCCAACCCTTGGGCCCACCTCTGCCTGCAGAAAACCAAGCCCCCTGTATCCTACAGGGATTCACCTTCATTTTCTGCCTAGTGAGGCTCCCACTGGGGGAAGATGAAGATAATCTAGAGAGTCTGGCCTGGCAGTGGCTTGGGGATGAAAAACTCTTTAAATACCTCAGCTAGACAGATAATGTTAAAAGAAAAAAAGGGCCACGTGACATATATCCTGGTGTAGGCTGGAGAGGAGGGTGGCAGAGGGGTGCTGCCATAGCCTCCAGCCTCAGGTAGCCAGCATCCCATCCACCCAGTGGTTCCTGACAGTTGGCAAGGAGTCATCCAGAGATTAAAAAAAAAAAAAAAATGAAGCAAATACTCAGGGTCAAGGTGTGAATAAAGCCCCTGATACTGATTGGCCAACATCATGAATGTATTCAATGTCGTTGGATTATTCACTTTATTTTGTTTTGTTTTGTTGTTGTCTTTTTGAGACAGGGTCTCAACTACACAGTTCAGGCTGGACTTGAACTCACTTTGTAGCCCAGGTTGGTCTCAAACTTGCAGTGATCCTCCTGCCTCAGCCTCCTGAGTGCTGGGATTACAGGTATGCGCTCCCAGGCCCAGATAGACTTTAAAATGGCCAGGCTAGATGGATTTCACCTTACCTTTTTTTTCTTGTTGAGACAGATCCAGATTGGTCTCAAATTCATGGATCATCCTATCTTAGCCTCCTAAGAGTTAGGAACACAGGAATGTGCCACTATGCCCACCTCAATTTTTCTAATAAGCCCCCCATTATCTTCTCACTCTCCCCCACCAAAATAGTCTTTGGGCCCAAGACCCCCTTCTGAGGGAGTCTGCTGAGTGAAGCCAGTGCCTACATCCCTGGGGGACCAAACTGAGGCCCTAGCCCAGATGCTAGAAGCTCCCAGAGCACCCGCTGGTACTCCGCCTTTGCATGAAGAGATGGCTCAGTTTCCAACTCTCCATTGGCTCTTCATCCCCATTAGTAAGTCTGCTCCATACCCACAGAGGTGAAGAACAATGTCTACCATGAACAACTGATGGGTGTGGTGGCACGCCCTGCAATCCCAGTAGTTGGGAGGCTGAGGCAGGAGGCTGGCCCAGGTGAGTTTAGTTTAAGGGCAGCCTGAATTACAGAGTAAGACCCTATCACCAAAAAAGATTGTGCTCAGTTTGAACAGGCTAGAAGTGCTAGAGTGAAAGAAAATCTTCTCTGAATTTGGCAACACAGACCAGCATTTGAGTTAGTTTAAGGAAGCATTAAAAAGCTGGCTGAGTTTGGATGATTGATTGAAATAAGAAAAGGAAAAGTGTTTATTGCTAAATTTTAATCTACTTAAAAATGGTCTCGGACTGCAGAGATAGCTCAGTGGCCTAAAGCACCTGCTTAGGCAAGCTTAGGCAGGTGCAGGCGACCACAGTTTGATCTCCGATACCACATGCTGTGCCAGCCCTGCCCTCAGGGTGGGCTGATCTGACAATAAATAAATAAATAAATAAATAAATAAATAAATAAATAATGGTCTTACCATTTAAAATCCTTTGAGCTTTTGAGAAGAGTTGGAGAAGAAAAGAGTTTATCTGCCTACTAAGTTGGTCAGACATCACTTCAGTTGGACCCAGAGAAGCCCAAGAACCTTGGCAGGGCACTTACTAGCCCAGAAAAGCCTCTGGGCTAGACTAGTTTGGCTTTGTTGTTGTTGATGCTGAGAAAGGTTTTTGCTATCATGGAACAGGCTGACCTCAAACTTATGCCAGTCCTCTGGCCTCATCCTCCTAAGTGTTGCGATTACAGGGACACGCCACATATCCAGCTCTAGATCAGTTTATGGAAGAGTTTCACGCAGTCCCTTTGTCATCCTGAGGCACTCTGATGCTTGCCTATGGCACATTTCGTGGGGATCCAGGGGCATGCAAGCAACAGGTGCATGGGTCTGAGAGTGCAAGTGGCCTGTAGGAGGCCGCAAAGGGCATGCTCCTGGCGATGCTCAGATAAAGCAGTCATCATTGGCCCAGGCCAAGTGAGTAAATGAACACCCCAAAGTTGCTCTGTCCCTCAAAGGCATGGGCCTGGGGACCCAGAGCTGAGGGAATAAAATGGAAAGGAAGCCCACCAATGTGAAGGCTGTACTCCAGGGTTCTGTCAGGTGACTGCAATCTGTCCAAAGACTGGCTGGGCAGAAGTCACTCAGCAGCTTTACATCAAACCTCTTCACACCTAGCTTCCGCAGTATAAAAGTAGTATTCCCTACCTGTTCCTCCTCCATCAGTACATTGGTAAAGGTCCCTCTTTCTCCCTCTATTACCAGCTACTTTGTTAACCTTTGCTCAATAAACAAATGAAGCCAGGCTTGGTGGTATACGTCTGCAATCCCAGCACTCTGTGGAGTCTGAGGCAGGAGAACTGCTGTGAGTGCCAGGCCAGACTGGGCTACATAAGAGTTCAGGGCCAGTCTGCACTACACAGAGACTCTGTCTCAAAAAATAAGGGCCGGCAAGATAGCTCAGTGGTCTAAAGCGCCTGCTTAGACAAGCGTAGGCAAGCGCACAGGGACCGAGGTTCAATCCCCAGCACCACAGGCTATGCCAGCCCTGCCCCCAGGGTGGGCTGAGCCGGCTACCAAAAAAAAAAAAAAAACCACAAATCAGGGCCAGTCAAATAGCTCAGTGGATTACTTAGGCAGACGAAGCAGTTGGGGTTCGATCCCGGCCTGCCATGCCAGCCCCACCCGTGGGGCACGCTGAGAAGGCGACTGAGACTGGGCATGGTGAGGTGCACCTGTAATCCCAGCTCTTTGGGAGGCTGAAAGCAGGCAGATAACTACGAGTCCAATCTATGTAGTGAGACCCTGTTGGCCCTCTAGACCCTTACTAAAATACAATAAATAAATAAATAAATAAATAAACAAACAAACAAACAAATCAACAATGAGCTGCTTGGTGGAAGCCAGGAATTGTATCTCTGGCAGGTGGAAGCTTGAGAATAATGGGGGGCAAACCATGTGAGAGGCAGGGGCTGTCTTAAGCTAGTGAGCTCCTAGTCTGAGAGGGGTGCTCCTGCCAACACAGAAACCTCTGATGAGGTTTAGAGATTCAAGTCCCAGTTGCTCGGTCACATGGGCAATCTGAGGAAGTATTTCTGAAGGCCAAGCTGTGCTGCCACTGAGAGGTGAGGATCCTGGAACTCCAAGGTTGACTCTGAAGAGTTTCCTACTGAACATGCCCAAACTAGACTACCCTCCTCTCTCTACCCACCTCTGCTGCCTAGCTCAAGATCTATGTATCTATCTGCAGGTAAACAGTGCTACCACTTGTCAGCAAATAAATACATGTTGGTTTGGGGCCCTCACCATGGGCCTGAACACCAGCCACTATTCCAGAAGGGGAATGGAAAGAAGGTGGGAATAAAGATTCAGGGAGGGTCCCAGGGATTCCACTTGATCACATACAGCAAATGCTATGAGTCACCTCTCTGCTACTAACACCCCATCCGTAGCACAGATTAACACATCTGGTCTCAACCTGATCTATTAGTGTGGCTACTGTCTCCACAACGAGGTCTACCTCAGACACCCAGCAGTGAAACGGGTCCCCGTGGAATACCAGGGTCCTGAAATGGATGCAATATAGACACAGCCACAGGGTTTTTTGAAGTACCTAGGAAAGTTAGAGAGGCTGAAGGAAACGTAAAGAAGCGGATGGGGGGCAATGAAGAGGGTCCTGCCAGGTTCAGGAGTCAAAGGTCAGCCCTGAGGCTGCTGGCTGCAAGTCTGAGCCACACTTACCACTGAGAAAGCGCTTCATGGTGTCACTGCTTGCCAGCTTCATGGCCGTCTGACCCGAGTAGGTGGCTAATGTGGGATCAGCCCCATAGGACAGCAAGAGCCAGATGGTTTCCAGGTTGTCATTGACCACTGCATCATGGACTGGCCTGTGGAGGTGACATAGGGTGAGAACAACAGGGTCACATGGTTGATGTTTAAGCTTTGGGCTATCTCATCGAGGAAAAAGGGCCATGACTCTGGGTAACCTGACTCCAATAATATGTGCTAAGACTTAGGGCAGGGGAAAACCTGCAAACCCCCATACCATCTGCCCACCTTCTTTTTCTTTCTCTGAAACCTTTGTCTCAGTCTCTTATTTCCCTGACATCTTGGGATAGTCCCTAAGGCACAATGCAGCTCTATAGGTAGTTTTATACTTCACCAGAAAATGAGACCCAGATGGAGGTGAAAGTTAAAGCAAAACAGAGGCAAGAACTGAAGGACCCAGGTGACTGCTAAACAGCAGGGATGCACAAAGTGGCTCCACAGTGGCCAAGTGGAGCCTGGCCTTTTGGTCTGGACCCTCCTTCTTGGTGTATAGCTTCTTTCTATTCTGCCCAAGAAGTTAAGTCCTCTGGCAGAACAGAGGAGACACAGCAGGTATATTATTTTATACATATGTTATATAATGTTCTCTAAGACACAGCAGGTATATTATTTTAAGTGCATAGAGATCAAATTACAGAAACCAAATTTGGACTGCTACCCTAAGGTCAGCTTCCCAGTTAGTTCCTAAGGTCTCAGACTCTTCTAAGACAGGTACCCCCCACCAGGAGGCTATGAAGGAAAATATTGGTCTTCTTGGCGATAGCTGCCTGGGATGGGACGACCCCTGAACAACGTCTGCCTCCCGTTAACAGCCAGAGCAGACTGGCCAACTGAGGGCTCATCAGCTCCTGCCCTCAACTGGCTGCCTCTAGAGAGCACAGAAGGCCTTCCAAAGGGTTCCCAGCAAGCCTCCCTGCAGCTCACAGCTTGGCGTGTTGCAAAGGTTGGGACTGGCGTGAGTTCTTTCAAGGGAGGGGCTGGGCTGGGTGTTGGGAAGAAGCAGCCTTCTTGCCTCGTGCCATCCTGGGCGCTGCAGTTCACGTTGGCCCCATGCTCCAGGAGGATGTTCAGGATATCAGTCCAGCCCCGGGAACAGGCCTCATGCAGGGCCGTATAGCCAGCATTATCACGGTGATTCACATCCTCGCTATCCTTCTGGAGGCAGTACAGAACAACGTCCTATAGGGACAGAGACAGCTTTTGAGCACAGATGTCCAGTTCTTAGAATCAGCCTGGTTAGAGGCAAAGATCCCAAGTGTCAAGGACCCTCTGAGCCAGCTGTTTATATCAGGGACTGACCAATGTATCTCAAAATCTTTTGTGAACAATGTTAGTCCTGAGCTTCCATGGCCAGTTCTAGAGAGTTTCTTTGGCAGTGGAGAGACATTTCTCATGGCCAAGAACACTTTTTTGGGTAGCTGTGGTTGGAGTGCAGTTTCAGAGAGGTTTCCCTGCCACCCAAAGCTTACACACTCAGACTTGGGACTCCTGGGCTTTGCCAACTAGGCCCAGGGCAGGGGTATGGGGCATGGGGTGGTGAGTGCAGCTTCTGGTCGTAATGCAAGAACAAGAAAGAGAGAACTTTCTTAAGTGCCATCCTTGGATGCTGGGCTCAGCAGGCAGGGGAAGGCTTGGTCGGCATTGTCCAGGTGTCCCTTAGCAGTTATGCAGACCTCCACACTACGTGCTCAAGAAAGATGGACTGCTTGACGGGACAGCACTATCAAGTGAGCTCTTTTATGCTGAGCAGCCTGGCTGGGAGTGGCTCCTTGGGTCACTGAGAACTTTTGTGTTTCTGACACAGGGTTTCACTGTGTGGTTCAGGCTGGCCTTGAGTTCACTATGTAGCCCAGGCAGGCCTTGAACTTGCAGTGGTCCACGATCCTCAGCTTCCCAAGTGATGGTCATGGGAGCAGTTATCAATAAAAGGGGCAATGACGAAAACAGGTGACAACTTAATTTAACCTCAGCAAGTGAGGCCATTTTTCACCCTTACCCTGGCACTCAGGAATCACAATATATTTGGATATAGATATAATTATTTGAGTACATACAAAATATACTTGAATATAGATGCATATATTCAGAGTACTGAATGATCTTGGACATATGTATTTTTGTACTGGGAACTGAACTTGGTATTGCACTTGCAAGGGAAGGGCTGTACTGCTAAACTATATCCCCAGCCCTTGGACATTATCATTTAACCCTGTTAAGCCTTGACTTTCTCATCTGTAAAATGCAGTTAATTAAATGTACCTCAGCAGGCTTACTATAATCTAAACTCTAACATGCCTACAGAGGTGCCTATTCAGTGAATGCCAGGGGTCTCTCCTGCCTTTTTTCCAATGTATAAGAACGTAGTACAGGTGGGGCTGGCTCAGCTTTGCACTCCGAAACTGTTCCTGCTCCCTCTACCAGGAGCTGACATGAGGTGAAGCTGCAGGAGGAGGTGAAGGGTTAGCAACAACACTCACTCCTTGTTCCTTTTACTAGGAAGCCACCACACAGGGAAATTTAGCAGTCAGTGAAAATCCCCAAGTCCCCCACCTACCCTACAAAGGTAGTGGGTGATATTGCCACTGATATTACAATGGGCTTGCATTCCCACACCCTGAGATGAGACAAGGGTGAGGCAGCCCCAAAGGCCATGTGAGAACAGTGGAGGAGGCCAGCTGGGACTCAACCCCTAGGGAAATCAAGGCAAGAAGCTCCTCCACTGGCCCTCCACTGGCCAATACCACCCTACAGTCACCAACTTAGGAGCTCACTCACCTTATAGCCCAGGCGTGCTGCTCGCTGCAAGAGGGTCTCACCAGCATTTTTGTTCACTATGAGCCGCCGAGCTTCAGGGGGGATCTGCCGGGCTGTAGGTGACTCTGAGGCCTCTTCTGGGCCGGCACTTCGGGACTTAGAGGGTGTACATGGTTCTGTGGGCTTTGCAGGGGTGGGAGATTTGGGGGACCGTGTCTTCTGCTGGCTCCAGCGACCTTTGCCCTGGAAAGCAAATGCAGTGCTGGGTCAGGCCAGACAATGTATTCTATCCATCCCCACGATGCTTGGCATCCGGGGGCCACTTCACCTCATCTGTGTGCCTATGGCAATTGGCTGACAGTACCCCAAGTAGTCCAGACCACTGTCAGCTTTAAGGCTAGAGGCTAGGCTGATTAGTAGCCATGTACAGTAATTTCAGCATCCTCCTGCGGTAGGGGGATTTGAAAAGTGTCAGATCCTCAGTCCCGTAAACCACAGAATGATGAAGGGTTTGGAAACCAGAGGTGGAGGGGACACCCCAGGACCCCCATGCACGGTGTATGTCTTCCCTGCCTGCCTCAGTCCTTATTCACTGAGGTGTGGATAAGCCATGCCTACAAGTAACAACGGCAAAGAGAAGCAGAAACAGCACTTTGACTACAGTCACAGTTCCTGATACCTTCACTCTTGCTGCAAAACCTGCCCTGACAACCAACCTCATGGGCTTTTCCTCTTTTGCTACACCTGTCACCAGATCATCTATAGGCATATCTTTTTCTGCCCCCCCCCCGGAACCAGGGAATTCAGGCATATCTTGGACGATGGAAGGAGCAGAGGCCTGGGAACCAGATAGGCTGGGCTTGAGGCTTGCCTCTGCTCCCCACCAGCTGTGAGACCCAGAGCCCAGCCCATTACCCCTGAACCTCCCTCTGTCCCTTCAGGGTCTTTAAGATAACAAAATGCTGCAAAGGCTGCAGAAGAACAAAGAGGCAGGGGCTCACAAAATGTCAGGAAAGTCAGGCTCTCATGAGTGATCCCTTGGTGCCTCCCTTGTCCCCCCATGTCGAACTGGAATCTCTACAGTGGGTTCCCATGCCTGTCCTCCTGCATATTAGTTCTACAGGGGCAGGACACCTATCTCTAATTCAAGGGTCCTGGATCAGCAGGACTATACTTGAGAAGCTGAACTCAAGGAACCAAATGGAAGGAGATGAATGTGCCCCCAACTTAATAAGTCAGATGACACAATTTGGATGTGAGGGCAATCTGGCTGTGACATCTGTCACCCTATTGATCACCAGGGCTGATTCAGCTTATCTGGCTGGCTAGGCAGGTGGCCCCTTCCTCCCTCAACACTCCATGTGTGTCTCTCCCAAAGCTACATGATCGGTCTAAGAGGCCGACCACCCCCAGTAGAGGAAGACCATTTCTTGGTCAATGGTATAGGAAGAAATGTACTCCCCTGCTAGAACCTCCAAAGAAGCTCTATAGATGACACAACTCTAAACTTGGGGCTGATGCCATCATTGGGCGAGAGTTTGGTGGGCCTTGGGAGGAGTGAATATACTTTGCATGTGGAAAGGACACAAGTCATGGGAGGCCAGAGAACTGTCTATTGTAGCCAGTCTCCAAGATGGTCCCTGAGGGTCCCATATCCCCTTATTTCTGCTCTTGGGTAGCCCCCTCCCATACTGGACAGTGCTGACCTACATAATCTAACTAAGAGGAGATAGTATATAACTCCCAAATCCAGGTTCTAAGATGTTGTGGCTTTTGATTTGTTGTCCTTTGCATCACCTGCTGTGGGGAAAGCCAGCTGTCCCATGTCTTGAGGATGCTTAGCTCTCCCGGGAATTCATGAGGAAAGGAGGGCTGCCTAGGGCCAGCATCACCTCACCAGCCACGTAAATAAACTACCCTGGACACAGATCTTCTGGTCCCAGTCATGTTCAAATGAATGCAGCAGGGCTGACACTTGGACTGCAACCTCATGAGAGACCCCAAGCAGGACCAGTAAGCTGCTCTTGAATTCCTGAGCCGCAGAAACTGAGCAACAATATATGCTCATTGCAGTAAGCTACTATGCTTTAGAGTAATTTGCTATACAACAGAGCAAATGCATACACATGCCTCACGGCATCACAATCTTACTTAAAGCCTATGGCTTCTATACTTCTAGAACACTCTGGTCCCCACCACCTTCTTCTTCTGCACATCCACAACACTTACTCCAATTCATATAATCTGATGCCTAAGGCCCCACTTTCTTCTTTCCTTCCAGTGTTCCATGGTTAGGAGTAACTCTTGACTCTCCTGCTAGGTTTTTTTTTTTTTTTTTTTTCTCGGAATGCCTTCAGGGCAGGTTTGGCTGGCTTGAGCTGTGGGGATCGAACCACAGCAACCTGAGCCTGAATGCTTGTTGAAGCAGCCACTTAAAGAACTGAGGTAAGGGGCAGGCCCCTAGATTTTTGTTTTATTTTAAACTTTTTGAGACAAAGATTCACTGCATTGTCCAGGTTGGCCTCCAGCTCCTGAATTCACGGAGTTCTCCTGCCTCAGCCTCTGTATCTAGCTCCTATGCTAGGTCTTAAGCTCTTTGGGTTCATATTGTTACTTTCTCTTTTGTTATAATACTAGGTTCAGGGCTGGGCACACTATTGCAACAAATATGTGGTGACTTGAAAAGTCAGTGGGAAAAAACAGCAGAAAAAGATTACAGCCCAGGGTATTTGTATTTTACCCAGCATCCACCAGTC
Source organism: Octodon degus (assembly GCF_000260255.1). NCBI lineage: Eukaryota > Metazoa > Chordata > Mammalia > Rodentia > Octodontidae > Octodon > Octodon degus. The sequence continues at coordinate 7,555,391 of NW_004524639.1, forward strand.
CTGCCATCACATGCACCCTCTTCCTGGCTAAAGCAGCATTATACCTTCATAGACACAGTGTTTGTTTCCTCTGATAAATCCCAAAAAGGCAAACATACAGTCCCAAGCAGGATGGTGCATACAATGGCAGGCCTGGTGGATGCTGGGTAAAATACCCAGGTTTTCTCTAAACCAAACCAGAAGCCAAAGGGACTCTCTTTATAGGGGCCTTTGCTGCCAGAGTGCAGCAAGGGAGGCTGCCTGAGAGGGGGAGGATCAAGGACAAACAGGGGGAGCCCTCCCCCTCTCCCCTGGCTCTGAGCCCCTGTGGGAAGAAGCCCTGGGCCAATGCCCCACTTCAGTGTTGTAGGACCATCCCCTCCCTGCCACCCCCACCCTCTGTGCCTTGCTTCCCATTACAAAGCCCTGTGCCATGGGGGCAACTGGAGCAGGTGGTGGGGACTGGAGGAGAAAGAAAGTTAGGAAGGAGAAAGGGAGGCCCTGGGGAGGGACAAAACCCTCTCCAGGAGAACACTGTAGTGGACACATTGCCAGGCAGAACAAGACAGAAGCATCAGAGTGTCCCGCTGAATGCCAGACAGCTGGTTACCTTTGTGTGCAATGGGACCCTGTGAGTGTCTGGGGCAGAGCAGGGGGAAGGGCAGGGGAGGCAGGAGCCTGGGATGCCCACCTTTTGGCAGAGCTGCCAGGGTTGCGAGTGTTTCCTGCCCGACCACTCCCTCCCCCAGGGCCTGTGGTATCCAGAAAGAAGCCCCCTCTTCAGAGCCTGTGAAGCACATGGAACCGCACTGCAGGGGCAGATAAGCTTTTCCACACATCTCAACTCTGGCACTCAGGGCCTCTCCGCAATCTCATGTAAGTCCCTTGCCTCCCTGAGCCTCAGTTTTCTCCTGGTAAATAAAGGTCAATAAAAGTGCCCACCTGAAAGAGCCACTGCAGGAATTCAGAGCGAAAATGTGAACAAAGCCCTTAGCATATACCAGGGTTCCCTTTGGGGACAAAGGGAATGAATGCCACATATGCCAAGCCACACCATGCCTCTATTTCCTCATTTCTATCACCATCTGAAACACGAGGGTGTGTACCAGCCCTCAGAGGAGAGCACTTTATGGGGTGCAAAGCCGGTCACAGACATTGCCTCCTTCCCCCCTCCCCAGCACCTTTCTGAGATAGAAAGGGCATGGAGTGTCAGCTCAGCTTTTAAGTATGAACAAACAGAACTGAGTACCTTGTCTGGGATGAAATGAAGTTCCAGGACAGAAAAGGAGAGAAGGGGGAGACAAGCACTCACCCTTGCCAGTATCATCCAGGCATCCCAGCTGGAGAGAGCTTACCCCAACCACCCACAAAGCCCAACGTGGCCTTTTTTGTGGTTCTCAAAGACAAACATACATTTTACCTCACACTTGCACTTCTTTCAAATGTAAAAGCCCACCCAGGAGGAGGACTGTCTGCCCTTTTCCCTAGTAGAGTGTAGAACCTAACCTCAATTCTATGAATGTCAGACCCATATGAGATACAGATTTTCATGAGTGTGCTACAATACTGACCTGGCTGGTAGGTAAGTGGCCATTCTGATTCCTACGCCTCCCCAGATGCAAAGGCACAGGGAATGAGGGTAGGCTAGGGGGCTAGTGAGCAAAAGTGGAATTCCTTCAGACAGTCCCAGCCTCAAGCGACCTTTGTCTAGACATCAAAATTCCAATCTCTACAAGTTGTTTTCTACCTTGACTGACTCAAAAGTTACATGGTTAGTTTCCAGTTAAGCCCAGAGAAAAGCTTCTTGGTTGGATATCAACAAGCTCTTCAGACCAACATCCTGCTATATTCTTTAATTCTTCCTTAACTCAGAGGAGACACAAGGATTCTAAAGGAAACACATCATGGGCCTAACCCTACAGTTAGCTATAACTTTAGTTCCCTGCCTTCAAATGCTATCCTCAATTCTTCTCAAACTAATTTGGAAGACTTTAATACTAATGGGTTAATTAGATTACACTCCCTCCCTGGGAAGATTTCTGCTGGAGGAGTCTAGTGGAAAGCCTGCCTTCTCTTGTCTACTCCCGTCCCTTGTCCCGCTCCCTTTGGGAGCCATGTACCTTTGCCTCTTCTGTGACGTTTGCCATGTGCTTGGTCTTGCACTTTCGTTTTCCTGATGGCTTTTCAGGATTTTCAAGGCAGGCTGGCTCCTCCAGATTATTTGGGAGGAAACCATTTGGTGAATCCGAAATCCCCTGGGCTTTGCTGGGCAACAGAAGGTTCCTGTTCCTGAGGCGGTGCTCTGAACTTTGGGAGGAAGTCTTCTGTTTACGGGCCTTTAAATCTAAGCAAGAAACAGGAAAGAATGGGTGTCAGAGAAATGGAACCCATGGGGGCTGGGAAGATAGCTCAGTGGAATAAGTGCTTGCCTGGCAAGTGCAAGGTCTTGAGTTCGATCCGTGGTACCACAAAAAAAAAAAAAAAAGAAAGAAAGAAATGGAACCCTGAAAAATAATACCATCCTTTAAGAAGAATCAGAGAACTTTAAGGATTTGAACCGCAGTGTGAAGTTATATAACTGTGCTAACTCTTTCACTGAATGCTTCCTAAATGGACACCAAGACCAGTGTCTGCAAAGCAGGCGATAGCTCCCAGCCCTGCCAGCAGGGGGCAGTCCATCTGGCTATCCCTAGGATGAGGGCAATTCTGCTTTCTTTTTTCTTCTTTCTCCTTCCTCCTCCTTCTCCTCTTCTTCTTTCTCATCTTTCTTCTTTCTTCCTTCTTCTTGTTCTTTTGGTCTTGTTGAGACAGGGCCTTGCTCTGCAGTTCAGGCTGGCCTTGAGCTCACTCTGTAGCCCAGGCTGGCCTCAAACTCACAATGATCCTTTGGCTTCAGCCTCCCAAGTGCAAGGATTTCAGGTATACACCATCATGCCTGGCTGAGGGCAAACTGGAAGTTTTCGGCTGTTTCTTCATTCTCTTTGTCTCCAACACAAAAACAAATTTTAGTAGCTGTGCTGAAGTATCAAGTACACTGTGTAGATAGTACATGATATTGAAGGCTGCTTTTATTGCCTCAGATTTACCTACCAGACTGTCCTGTCACTGTCTGAGGACACCAAGATCAAAGCAACAGAACCTTCCCAAGACCAGAAGGTGCCATGGGCCAAATATGCTGGTGGGCGATAGCAGAAACCTGTCACCTTTCCCAGATGAAAATCAAGCCATTGTTGTCACTGGAACACAAAGGCAGCATCTCTAATTCTAGCCACAGACAACCAAAATAATTTTTAAAAGACCTACTGGGAACTCTGGTAGCAAGTGCCTCATCCCACTGAGTCTGATCTAAAGCCCACGTGTAGGGGTGGCAGACTGTTTACCCCAATCTCTTAACATTGGTGCTACATGTTTTGGCCACTATGCAATTAGAAACAAGCCATAATCTCTCTGAGCCCCAGCTTGCATATCTGCAAATGTGAAGAATATATATTCCAGGAGTGGGAAAAGAATTAAGTGAGTTAATATGTGCAAAACCCTTTATCAAGTCACAAAGAGTAAGACATCATTATTGTATTATTGAAGCACAAATACTTGTGGTAGGGCCATGCCTATGGGCTTTCTGTCTCTCCCATAGCACTGGATACCAGGCCTAGCGCACGACAAAAGATCACCATGTCTGTGAAGTGAATTAACTGTAGCCTCGGCTTCTCCATTTAAGAAACGAAGAAACTGAGATCTCAGAGTTCTCGGTTCACCTCCCCTGACTGTGATATGGACCCTCTTGTGTGAAGTTACCAAGGGCAGATCCAGATGTGCAAGTCATGCATCTACTATGAGGAACTGGCTGTAGCTTATGCACAGCTACTAAGAAGCTGGCTGTCATACCACCACTCTCCCCAAACTAGCCCAGTCCTCCAGTGGGTCCCCATACCCTGCTCAGAATTGCTGTGCTAGATGGTCTCTAACTGTACTTCCAACGAGAACATTCTAAACCAGGACTTTTGATGTAACAAGTTAGGGCTGTGCTAAAAGAGAAGGAACAGAAGAACCATGCCTTGTAACAACCTTAGGAAGTATGGGGAAGCCATGTTACAGCATCCGCTGCCATGAGGAAAACAACTGTTGTATACCCTATTTGTCTAAGGTAGGGCAGGCTGAGGAGTTGCAGAGAACAAGGTCTTTGGAATAGGAACAGGGAGTGGGGTTAACAAATGTGGGAGTGGAAGTGGCTCTTCCCAACCTCTTAAGTCAAGAAGATACCCAGCCAAGCCCAGGAGGAAAGGAAAGGTGATGAAGCTGACAGAAAGCAGGTGACCTGGCTATCTTGGCTGTAGCCTTCTCTGTTGACCTGAGAGACAGCAGGAGCTGGAAATTGGTCCTTTCTAAGGAGAGAGATATATGTGACGTATAAGGCAATTCTTGCATGAAGATGTCATCTCTTGGAGAAGGTGATGAGACCACATATCAAAGCTAGCTGCGTTAATGCAAAACGCTTCTATGCATCTATGGAGGGAGAATGACCTACTTTCCAACAATTAAACCTGCCCCCAGATCCAACAGGACACCCTGCTCGCTGGTGTTCTCCATGTTACTGTTGGCACTCAGATGGTGGCTAGCCAGCTCTCTGTCATGCATACAGTGGGAATGTCCTGTATCTCCACATTTAATGGCAAACTGGACCAGACAACCTCAAAGGTCCTTTGGGATTTCAAAGGCCAAGATCCAAGCTACGAAACCGGCCCTTACTAGAGAAAGTCCAGTGATACAAAATCTCTTCTTCATTGTAACATAAGTGCCTAAGGCCAATGGCTTGACATCTCACTCATGACCAATCCATTATGGTTCTGGCAAAAGAAAGCGAAAATTTTCCCTACTCACTTGAACAGTTGATGAAAATTAGTTCAATTACTCTCTTGAGCAGAGGGATAGTCACATATCTTGACTGAAACAGAGCCAGAAATGAGGTTAAGCCTTCTTTGCATTATAGCAAACCCAGAATCTATTACCCACTCAATGTGAGCTTATTCTGTTTTTGCTAACAAGGGGGCTGCAGATATTTATCAGCAATTCAGAATGAACATATTATAGCTCATCAATTGTTGCTTAAAGAGGAGAAGTTAGAGAATGAGAGGAAAAGGCAGAAATGTTCTTATGGAACCCAGAGATGTGTTTTCTTTCTCAGTTAGAAATCCACTATAGGAATGGGCCTGAGCAGTATTTAGTGGAGAATATCGATATTAGCCTTTTGTGACAGTAGGTGACCATGTTTCATAGCATTTGATGGGGCCAAAGAATGCCTGGTTTTGTCTTTGGGCTGCCTGCTTCCCCAGTTCAGATCCAATGAAAAAAGACGCCACCTTGGGTCACCTCAAAGCTTCACTCCACCTCTGGACAGTCTTTGTGGCTTTCACTGAGACAAAAAAGTTGTGTCTGCTTCTATTTGAAGTTCTTCTGTTGGTTTGAGGAAACCACTGGACTTCTTTTTAGTTTAGGGACCGAAGGCATCCTACAAAAGGCAACCAGCACTATCTTTCTTCTTGAACCCAAGATTCTAGGAAAGAGAACCTATCTTGCCCAGACCAAACTCCTTCAAGCCAACCTGAGAACTACCTGGCATGGCACTGGCATATACCAAGGATGTCACTGTGACCAGACCTACAGGTTCAGATATCTGGAAGAAACCAGGAGGCTTAGGCCTTTGTATTTTCAGCTCACCTGCAGGCCAGTCCAAATTCCTTCCATCTCAAGATAAAGCCAAAAGCTCGGGGCTGGAGTTGTGTGACCTCCTCTGGCAGCTGGAGGTCATAGCACCAGGAATCTATGGGTCCAGAGGCCTTTGGCTGGTATAGAGCAGATAGAGCTGTGACCACCACGATGCCCAAGAGAGGGACTGTGGGGACAGCAGCACCCTGGCCAGCCTTACCTGCTCTCCCTCTCCGCCGCTGTTCTTCTTGCTCCGTCAGGTACTCCCCAGTTTGATATTTTCGGCTCTTCTGCCGCCTCCGTTTCTTCCTCTTCACCAGGCCCTCCTCCTCATCTTCTTCCTCCTCTTCATTGGTATCCCACATTTGCCGGGCAGCCTCTGTCCTCCAAGGCATCTCTCGGGCTCGCCACAGATGCCTGCGGCCCTGGCTCAGCAACGTCTTGTCTTGGGCATGATGGCTGCGATACTGAGTGTCTCGTTGGGTCTTTCTCACCTTTCGACGCTTAGCTGGGGTGGGGGTCACCTCCTCCTCTTCCTCTGTGGGGAAGACTTCCTGGCTTCCCATGTCACTGTCTGCCATACCAGCAAAGGAGCTACAGATGCTTCCTGTGGATGGGACGTACAGAGGGCGGTCAGGTACCTCTTCAAGAACTAAGTATGGTGCTGGTATGAGTGCCCTGGACTAGGAGTCTGAAGGTCTGGGTTCAAGTTCAGGCTGTGCCAGTCATTAGTTGCACACTTTGGGAAAGTTCCTTCACTTCTGTGTCCTCTTCTATAAAACAGGGATACCGTTCTTTCCTTACTGACTTCACCAGGGCTGTTCTGGGTCTTAAATGAGATCTTTCACCTATAGGTGCTTTTCAGAGTCTGATATATAGATATATACAACTATCAAGTATTTAAAACACATACCCTTACCAAGCATTGTATGAGGGGCAAGAGAGCCACAGGGCCCCGTGGTTGGGGATATGATGACTGAGAAAAGGGTGAAGGAGGGCAGCCTGGCATGCCCCCCAGCTGCTGCTCACTCTCCAGTCTCACCAACCTTGCTGACAAGCAGAGCCATCCCAAAAAAAAACAGTCTAGGCACAATGAAACAAGGAGTTCCTTTCCTGTGACAGGCAGGGCTCAGTCACACCCAAAAGCAATGTTGAATCTGACCACACCCCGACTGAGCTGCCCAGACTTCCGGGGCGGAGTTTTCTCCCTGGCCCCTCCCCCCATCCCACTGCAGCTGTTCCTCACCACTGGGCAGGAACTTCCCCTCCAGTCCTGACCATCCAGGATGATGGTGCCTTTCCTGTCCTCCTGGGCCTCCTCGCCAAGAGGTCATTTTCTCTCCCCACTCTTTCCTTTAACTGTGCTAACAACAAAAGTACAATCCAAAATTGGCGTGGTTTCACACTACAGGAGATCTGACACCTTCCTTGGAAGCAGCTGTAAGACACTACCATCTTTCTCCTAAGGCCCAGTTGTTAACTCAACAATCCCCAGAACTTAGCGAGGTCAGTAGAAGAAAGACATAGTTCAGGGCAAACAGAACTGTCCTTGCCCAAAGATTCAAGATTCCTTGCCCAAACAGTCAGACTATTTAAAGACAGCAGCAAGATCCAGGTTAATGCACAGTCACCAGAGAGATCACACAGGGATCACCGATTTCTAAAGAATCAAATACAGTACACATTTAATGCTAATATGGGGCTGGCTGTGATGCAATCAGTCTTTCATGATTCAGAGGATACTTTAGGATTTTGCGAGGTCCCCAGGCCATCAGCACGAGGCCCAATTACCAATGTAATGGCCATGTGCTGAGGTGCCAGGTAAAAGAATGTCACACTGTTGAATTTCCATAGTACCCTGTATCCCCATTCCATCCAATGTGCATAGGAATCCAGGTGAAGCAGGGCAACCTTCTCAGGCCCTGTGTACCAATATAAAATCAGCAAAGGAGAGCGGAAGCTGGGAAGGACTGTCTAGTCTAGACTCCAGGACTGACTGATAAGAGTTCAGGATGCCAAAATTGAGTCTGCCAACCCTGACAACACAATACTCTTCCAAATTTTGACAGTGCATACCACAAAGGGCAATAAAATCAAGGCCCACAGGTTAAATGTCTTTGACTTACACAGGTCCCAGTGATCATGACATGCCCATGCTTAGAAAAGAACCAGTTTTCTTGAGTAGCACAGGCCTTTCCTTTTTCCACCATCCACTCCCAATAAGAAATGTCAATCCCCTTCTCTGGAAAGCTAAGTGAAATCCTAAAACCATGGGCGATGGGCAACACACCATGTTTCCATCAGGGCTCTCTTGTCTTTGCATGGGGCCTTGGCACAAGGAAGCAAATTCCCAACTCTCCACCTGGGCCAATAGCAGAATTACTCAACCAGATGTTGCCCCCTCTTTTTATAAAGGGAGCAGGATGGGCCAAGCCTCAGTCTCACTCACCAGACTGACTGCGTGTCCGGGTGCTCAGAACCACTGGGATGAAGTCACGGAAACTGCTCTTTGCTTTCTTTTCCAAGGAACCTATATTGTGTGATTACAGGGCAGAAGGCAGAAATATCACAAGCAGTGTCTAAAACCTGGAAAGGTCACCCGAGAGGCTCAAGCGAGAAAATCAAGGGAGGGTTTGTTTCTGAGACAGTCTCACAGTGTGGCCTCAAACTGAAAGTGATCCTCCTGCCTCAGGGCTCCAGAATGCTAGGATTATAGATGTGTGCACCACACCCAACTCTAAGGTCACTGGGATAGCCTATACACTCACCTTATGCTGCTAGCATATACCTATCTCCTTTAGAGACTGGAACAAGCATATTCTGTTGGTTTTTAAAAACTGAGAGTCAGTTGGTTCATTTTTGTTGACACCAAAAAAGGCAGCACACAGAATCAATCTGACAGCACACCAGAAAGTAGGAGACCTGGTCACCTGCATGACTCAGAGGCTGCTGTACCTCCACAGAGTTACAACTCTGCTGGAGCACATCTCAGTGAATCTTACTGAAGTGGGAAGATGGGAAAAAGGGACACTAAATACAGGAAAACTACTGTCTGAGAGCAGACCAGACAGAGCCTGTCATGTCAGAGGGGCAAGCCCGCAAACAGGATCCACTGCCATCAGGAATGCATGGCCCATTAAAAAAAGGGGGGGGGGTGAGATAGTTTAGTGGACTAAAGCGCCTGCTTAGGCAAGGTTAGGCAAGCACAGGGACCGCTATTTGATCCCCAGCACCACATGCCACACCAGCCCCCACCGCCAGGGAGGGCTGAGCTGGCCACCAAGATCAGGCATAGTGGCGCGCGCCTGTAATCCTAGTGCTGGGTTGGCTGAAAGCAGAAGGATCACCGGGAGTCCAAGCTGCATAGTGAGACCCCGCAACAACCAAATACATTTTTTTTTTAAAAAAGGAGGGTTGGCCAAATAGCTCAGTGGATTAAAGCACCTACTTAGGCAGATGCAGGGGCCATGAGTTCCATCCCCAACCTACCTGCTGGCCCCACCCCCAGGGTGTGCAGAGCCAGTGATTGAGACTAGGCATGGTAGTGCACACCTGTAATCCCAGCACTTGGGAGGCTGTAAACAGGAGGATTACTACAAGTCCAATCTATGCAGTGAGACCCTGTAGACCCTGCCCTAAATACAAAAAAAGAAAAGAAAAAGGAATGCCTGGCTTCTCTCCCTGATGAGGGCACAGGGTACAGAGGGACCATCTATGGCAGAGGGCACATGTCAAGGACACCCCCCCACCTGAAACAGCCTATGCATCCCTAAATGATGAGGGTTTAGGACATCTCTTAAACCCTTCCAACTAGCTAGTAATCCACATTTTAAAATTATTTTTTTAATATTTATTTACTTATTTGGTACAGGGTCTCACTGGGAAGCTTGGACTTATAGGGAACCTCCTATCTCAGCCTCCCCAGCACTGGGATTACAAGCATGTATCATCATGCTGAGTTTTGGTGGCTGGTATGGCATGCCTGGGGCCAGCAAGGCATGAGGTACTGAGGATTGAACCTGGGTTCTCGTGCTTGCCAGGCAGACACTTACACTCCCCAGCCCTCTATTTCTTTTTGAAGTGAAACTTTTTCAGTATATACAAAGGTAAAGAAAATAGCATAATGAACTGTCATTCTGCTGTTCTTGTCTAACTCCTCTACATCTGTGTCTTCTTTGAGCCTAGACCCACTTCAGGGAATGGGGTGGCTACTCTGGTACAGGAATACCATCTGCCTATCTATAAGCTCCTCCTTTGGCCTCCAGAGTATCCTGTACACTAGTGTGCTAGGCAGAATATGCCGCTGCTTACACTTCCCATGTCTTTGACTTTAAAAGTAGAAATTATTAGAGAAGAGGAAGGAGATAAAAATTGGGGTGGGAATGCCGGGCATGGTGGTGCACGCCTGGAATCCAAGCACTGAGGGAAGCTGAGGTAGGAAGATCCTTGCATTGGAGACCAGTCTGGGCTACAGAGTTCAAGGCTAGCCTGAACTGCATAAGGAGACTCTATGTCAAAAAGCCAAAAAAAAAGGAGGAGGGCAAGGAACAGGGAGAAGAGGGGTGAGGGAGTGTACTAGGAGACGGATATGAACAAAGTATATTATATACATGTATGAAAATGCCACAATGAAACCCATTACTCAGTATAATTAACATGCACTAGGAAGCTAGGCGTGGTGGCACAAACCCCAGCACTTGGGAGGCTGAGGCAGGAGGACCACTGTGAGTTTAAGGTCAGCCTGAGCTACAAAGCAAGCTCAAGGCCAGCCTGGACTATGTAGGGAAACCTTGTCTCAAAATAAAATAAAACAAAACAAAGCAAATATGAACCAAGTGTCAATCCTATCTGCTTTTCTTTTTTTTTTCTTTTATTTCTTTTATTTTTTTGGCGGAACTAGGGATTGAACTCAGACCCTTGTGCTTGCCAAGGAAGTGTTCATTCCACTGAGCTATCTCCCTAGTCCCCCTATCTGCTTTTCATATTGAAGGCTCACTTTTCCAGGGTAGGTTCCTCTACCTACCCACATCAGCATGCCACAGGGAACCCTCTATCCAGGGCCAGGGCATCAGGGGCCTACCTTCCTCATGGCCATCAGCTCGTTTTCCTGGAGATTGGGACTCTGGCTTAGTTGGCTTCCGGTGCTTGTGCTTTCCCCTGACTCCATTGTGCTCTTTTCCTGAATCTGAGGTCCCCCTGGGGCTTTTCTTGGTTGGTTCCTGGGGGTCAACAGGTGGCTTCCGGCACTGTGGAAAGGTACAGAGTGTCAGGTCTGACATCAGTTTAGTTTCTTAAGAAAGCTCCTAGGGTTGAGCCATATGTCTGATTCTGACACACGGGCACGAGATGCCCAAGCTTGGGGCCCAGAGGGCAGGGGCTTCAGTGGGCTTCAGAGGCCCTCTTGGAGTCCAGAGCCCTTCCTGGTCCCCATAGACATCGACTCAAAAGCCACTGCACACACACTTCAAAAGGCGCAAAGTCAGGTCCCATTCTATACCCAAACACCAGTGGCAAGATGAGCATTAAACAACAATGCTTCTTCTGCAAGCTGGGGGGCTACATTGTTTAAATAACTTCATGGTGAATGGTAGACACTGACAACTGAAAATAATTCCCAATTTGGGCCAAGTCAAGAAAAACTGTCTATTTTCATGTGTAAATTAATACCAGAAAACAGATTTAACTAAGGCAAGCAGAAAACAAAACAGGGGTAATTCTCATCTCACATTTATGAAACACAACAAAAAGGCCCAGGCATGGTTAATAACACCACTTCATACTCGACAACACTTTCAACCTCTCAAAAGTCCCTCATCTCTATTATCTGATTTTATCCTCCCAACAACCCTGAGAGGAGAAGTTAACACTATTCCTGTAGCGCAGAGGGGGAGGAGAGGCTCCAAGACAAAAGGATGAGTGGCTCTTCCAGAGCAACACATGGTCCAGTTTGGGGAGTCCCTGGGGGGCTGGCACTCACCAGGCCACCCTACAAGTTAGCTCCACTGCATGTGCAGAGCGGAAGCTGTGGAGCTGGCTGAGCCCCTGGCCCTCTCCCCACCTCCACTGCTGCCCCTTTGGGTCAGCTCTCACCACCCTCCTGGCCGGTGCTTCCTTGGCCACTTTTGTTTGGCTCCTCCCCAGCAAGTGCCAGGGGCATCCCATCTACGGCTGTGCTCATGCTACAAGGACGCTCCTGGCCTAACAGTCACAGATTCTCAAATGCTTTGAGGAGCCTCTGTGTCACTACATAAGAACAAGGGCAAGGCAGGGATTTCTAGTGACCTAGTATCCTGGGAGTGCAGAATAAGCAAAACTTTTGAACAAAGAGAGCAAGTCTTAGAAGGAAAGGAAGAATTAAACCTGCTTGAATTGTTTTTCTCTTTAAGCAGATCCACCTCACCTTCTAGAAGGTTAACCAAAGGCTAGATCCCACTAAGGGGATGGCAGATATTCTGTGGGTGGACACTTGAAGGGGGCTCAATTCCGTGGACACAGGGAGTCCCCACTACCAATCAGATTCCAAGGGCTCCCCCATCCCATGAACTCGTCCTGTTTCTTATTCAGGAGAGGGCTGAGCTGAAATTCAAGTGCAGTTTCTCCTTTTGCTTGCTGCCAGTTCCTACGAAATAAGTGGCAAGAGAAGGGAAGAGCTGGGGAGGCAAGTGGAAGATGGGAACAGCTGCCTAAAGTCTGAACTTCAGGTATGGCCAGAGAAGACCATTTTAAGTCAGGGGGAATGAAGTTAGATGCACATATATTTGAACATGTCCTATTTATTTCTGAATATCATTTTGAGTTGGCTCTTTCAACTATAGCTCATTAACTTTTACTTCCGAAGATAGATTAAAAACAAGTAAAACAGAACATCTAAAAAGGATTTCTGTCTTATCAGCCACAAGGGCAGTAGAGAAAGTAAAAGTATGTTGTGCACTCTAATTACACAAAAAGCTATGAGGATGGGGAGATTGTGTTAAGATGTCCTGGTTAACCGAGTTTTGATGTATTTTCCAAAGAACGAGAAGACAATAAAATACACCCAGCATCAAACGAAGCACAATCCTTCACTAGGTGTGACAGTTTGTGTGTATAATCCCAGGTACTCACTGGGCCAAAGCAGGAAGACCACAGGTTTGAGGCCAGCCTGGGCAAGTTAGGGAGACAATGTATAATGTATGAAAATGTAAAAAGGGAAGAAGGCACATCTCAGAGTGAAGGCCCTGAGCTCAATCCCCAATGTTGCCAAGGTAAAGTAAAGAAAAAACAAACACAAGAAAAGGACTGGAGGGGGACCTGGCCCTAGCTCAGTCCTTTAAGTGGCTGCTTCCACAAAGCTGTCAGCCTCAGGTTCCTGGAGTTCAAACCTCACAACTCTCCCGCTGGCCAAAAGTGCCCTGAAGGCATTCGAGGAAGAAAAAAAAAAGAAAAAAAGAAAAGGACTGGAGATGTAGCTATGCAGTAAGGCCCTGGATTCAATCCTAGTGCTGGAAAAAAAAACCAGAGAGGGAGCACAAGTCTCTTAGCTGCTGATCCAGAAGGCTCACTAGGGCTCCAGGAGACCTTGGGCAAGTGATACAGCCCAGAACAGAATGTTCTTCTCTGGCCATACCTGAAGGAGCTTTTTTTTTTGCAGTACGGGGGATTGAACTCAGGACCCTGCGCTTGCCAGGCAAGCGCTTATTGAAGGAGCTGTTTTGAATTAGCTCTGATGTTAGTTTTCTTATCAACAGTTTCTTCCTCAGGAAAATGAAACATAACAAAGAAAGAGCTAAGTTCTTTGGATTCCTGAAAACCGGACATTTACCAGATCATCACTGGCAGTCACAAAGGACTGTGACTTTATTCTCTGTCCTCTGGATTTGTCTATGTGCCCGCTGAACTGTTCACCTCATAGACAGGAAGGGATTGGTGCCTGCCTGTCATTGAGTCATCGGCAAGATATAGGCTCTAGGAGGACAGGACCCACATCTGTTGTTTGTAACAAGAACAACAGAAACAGTCACCACTAACCCTAACTGTGTACTTACTATTTGCCAGGTCCTACTTTAGGCACTTGGATATTGCCCCATATAATCTCAACAAAAACTTTATCAAGACATGCTATTCAATTCACTGATTTAAAGGTAAAACTGAATTCTCTTCACGAAGTCACAGAGCTGTACAGCCATCACCAGCTCTCCAATTCTTAGATCTTCTTGTGACTCCCCAAATCCCCCATCTTCCCTAGCTCTGAACAACACCTAATCTATTTTCTGTCTGCATGGATTTACTTATTCTGGATATTTCACATTTTCATCTCATTTTATCTTCACTGCACAAATGTGGAGATGGAGGGTCAACAAGACCAAGTAGCTTAATGGATGCTGCACAGCTAGGAAGAGCTGAGGCCAGAACTCAACGTCAGGTTCTGCACCTAGCAACAGAGAGCACACTGCTCTCAGCCCACTACACACCTGCCCGCAGGTGTATTCCCACACTGGTGAAGGACCAGCATATGGCAGCCACGTAACCAACACCTGCTAAACAGTGAATCAGTTCCAAATAGAGAGTGGAAGACAGTGTGGCAGAGGTGCTGAAGAACATGGACTTTGGAGCCAGAAAGACCAGAGTTTGAGCTTTAGCTTTGCCATTTATAGCTCTGTCACCTGAGTCACATATCCTCCTGGAGCCTATCTCCTTCATTTGGCCATCTGAAAACTGGATGTGGCTTTCACCTTATGGGATCAGTCTACAAATTAAATCAGGTAATGTGTAGAAAAATTCAGTGTAAGTAAGAGTTTGATGCTCTAAGTTATTATCACAGAACAGAATGTAATTTACCTGACCAAATGCCATAGCTCTAGGTCATATCCTAGGTCACTGAGTTAAACCCAGCAAAACTGGATCCCAGGATGTCTTAACCTGGAGTCTGTGAGTGAGTTTTCAAGAAGGAGTAAAGGAGGTCTTCAAAGCCCCTGCAACTATTGGCAAAGTTCTAAGGCCATGTTTCTAGGGACAAAGCCCATCGGTCTCATCAATTTCTCAAAGACATATACAGTCTAAAATCACTAAGAGCCCAGTGTAGTGCCACACACCTAAAACCCCACTACTCAGGTATTTGAAGCAGGAAGATCACCATGAGTTCCAGGCCAGCCTGAGTCCCATAGTTCAAGGCCAGCCCAAACTACATAGCAAGACCTTGTCTCAGAAAAACTTACAAGTCAGCCCCACCCCAGACAAAAAGGCCTATTTAGAAAACTGTCAGCAAATACAGGTCATATTCACTTTACAAAAGGCTCCTCTAATCTGAGCAGTTCACTCAGCCACTCTAGAACACTGTGCTCAATTAAGGAAGTGACCAACACAGTAGAGCAGAGTGAAGCAGACCAGCAGGGCCTTGGCCCCCTCCCTGACCTCAGCCCAGGCACTGACCCTTACCTTGGATCCCAAGGAACTGCGGACTAGGGGCTTGGCTTGTGGCTGCTGCTGCTGCTGCTGTAGTTCCTCTCCTTCCTTCTCTTTGCCACACTTCATCTTCTTGGGTGGCGGAGATTCTGGCACTTCATCCGACTGCCACTTGCTCTTGCAAGCAAAGCCCCCAACGCTTTCCCGTTTTACTCGAGCCTGCACAGTCTTAGCCCGGGCTTCGGCTTGGCCCCTCTGAGGAGCTACTGAGAGTCCATCGGCCCGGAAGCAGGTGGCTAAATTGAAGACCACATCACCATCTACCTTCTCCATTTTCACCCGCCCCAGGTCCACCTGGCTTCCAAGCTGTGAAAGCTCTGTGCTGGAGCCCCTCTTGCTGCTCGGAACCACATCCAAGATGAGTTCTTGGGGGTGGCTGTCATGAGGTAGCAAAGGCAGCTCAGGCATCTTGCACAGGTTCTGGGGGGTGGCCAGGACCAACTCGTGGGACATGTAGGTGGCTAGCACTTGGTTTTTAGGCTTTGTGTCTCCTGCCAGCTTTAGGCCACAAGCAGCCTGGGACCCTTCCATTTTAGGAGTGCTATCAGAGCAGAGGAGGCTCTCTGATTCCTCAGAGCCCTGATTCACTCTTATGTCCCCACTGCTAGGCTGAACAGACAGCGCCAGAGTCCCTGTCTGAGGGCTGAGAGTCAGGAGGACAGGGTTAACTTGTTCTTCGTAAGGCTTGGCAGCAATCCGGCAAGTTTTGTTCTTTGTGACCGTGTCCTGCTCAGAAGTAAAGGGGCCCCCGGACCGTGGCTGCCCTTCAGGAAGTCCATGCACAGCTTCACTGGAGCCAAGAGATGGCACACCAGAAAACTCAGAAACTACACTGGTGGGCCTGATGGGCACCCCCTGACTGGGGGTCAGCTGCCCGGCACTGGAAATGCCAATGGAAAGCAGAGATGCCTGGTGGTACGGTGACCAGCCAACAGGCAGGACCTGGGTGCTGGTGGGTTTCCCATTGACTGAACACCGTGGATAAATATTTGCTGGCCCTGTAGGTTTCCAGAGAGAGAGCTCCTTGCTTTGGCACCCCGGCAGCCCAGGCGCAATGCGGGTTGGGGCATAACGCGTTTTCGCTGTGCTTGGCTGTCCCTCAGCACCAGACTGGCTGCCCTTCTTGCCACACGTGGCACCAGTGCTCTTAGGCTCTCCTTGATCAATGATGGAGATGGGCTCCTGCTTTGGGAGGTGGCGGGGATCTCGGCTGAGGCCCAGATTGGGGTCCTTGTTCAGCAGCAGGGATGCAGGCACTGGGTTAGCCACTCCCACATAGGTGCCGGGAATGGTGCTGATCAGCGCAGTCGAGTTCTTCACCCAGGTGCTTGGGTCCCCATTCCTCACAATCTCGGGGAAGATGACAAAAGGTGAAGAAGTAGAACCCAGGCAGGAGGTGACGCTGCTGCCAGCAGCCTGGGCTGTGCGCTGAGACCTGGATAGGACGGTGGAGAGCAGGGCCTTGCTGCTGGTGTGCACGGGAGTCAACACGGGCATAGGAGGCGTCTTGCGCTGGTTCGGCAATGGAAGCTTCTGCCGATTGGACTTGGAAGAGAGGTCAAGGGGCATCTCACTGCACTCGGGTGGAGAAGCCATCTCTCGTTCCAGCTGGGGAGGTGACTTGAGGGGAGAGAAGGTAATGGAAGCCCCTTCTGTTTGCTGCTCACCTCCACCTGGCATCTTGGTTGGGTGTGTTGGAGCAGAGCTCCCGCTGGGGGCTGGCAGCAAAGGCTGTGGAGTTGAGAGCACCTTGGCAGAAGCAGTGGTGAGGGAGGTATCTGCCAAAGGCCTGGGGACCCCATCAGGAGCTGGCTGGGTGGTGCTGCTGCTGGACGGGGAAGTACAGGGGAGCCTGTTCACCTCCAAAGATACCAGCTTGGAATCGGAAGTCAGAGGCCGGGCCACAGAAAATGCATATGGGTAAGACCGGAGCTCTGGGGTCGCAAGCACACCTGGGAGACACCTGTCCTGCAGGTAGGATGGCAGGACAGGAAGTGTAAGAGTAGAGGAGACCCCCAAGGTTGTTGGCAGTGTGGCCACACTGAGCGGCTGCCCACAGCTCGGAGGTGGGATATATACCAGTGGCTGGCTCGGGGTCAGCACTGTCCCTGGTTGAAAGGACAAGGGGACTTTTTGCATAGCTGGTGCCTGAGCTGCTGGAAAACACACTCGACTCAAACTGAAGGAGGCCGGGATGGGTGCCGAGGTGGGAACAGCAGTTGGTGTGGCAGCCGGCATGGGTGTGGGGGCCGGAGTAAAGATGGGGGCAGGGGTTGGGGCAGGCACTGGTGTAGGGGCAAAGGCAGGAATAAGGGTGGGCGTAGATGGTGGGCCAGAGGAGGGAGTTGGGGTGGGCATTGGCACCGATGGAGGGGCAGGAGCGGCTGGCGGTGTGGATGCCGGCATGGGTGCCAGAACCGGAGTAGGGACAGGGGCAAGGACCAAGGTGGGAGCTGAAGGAGGCACAGGGGCCTGGATCAGAGCCAGCGGAGGTGCTGAAACTGGGACAGACAGAGGGGTAGGAGCAGGAGCTGACAGAGGAACTGGGCCCGATGGGGGAGCGGATGCTGGCACAGGCACCAAGACTGAGGCTGAGACCGACAGGGGGTTTGAATCTGAGATGAGGGTGGGAACTGAAGGAGGGGCCGAAGCCAGAGCTGGGACTGGTGCTAGGGGAGGGGAAGGGGCTGCAACTGAAGTGGCAACTTGGACTGGAACCAGCCCGGAATGGGGTACAGGGGCAGGGACAGAAAGGGGAACCTGGAATGGATCAGGAACAGACGGGGGGACAGAGACTGAACCGGGAGCAGGGGGACAGATGGGGGCTGGCAGGGGACTGAAGTTAGTGGTAACCAGAGGCAGGGTCCCCTCCACAGGGACTCCCGTTCCCAGAGTAGCCAAAATGAAAGTGTTCTTGTCCCCAACGCTGTGCCGAGAGTCCAAAGCCTTTACCCCAGGTGGTGAGCAGTCAACCTGTTTGCTCATTTGGGTGCTGAGGGGAGTCCAGGAACACTCAGCCCTGCTGTCACTGGCCTCGGCGCCGTCAGGCGTGGGCAGCTTGAGTCCGTCCCCTGGGCTGCTCAGTGGCACCAGGAGGCCCTCAGCTTCTGCTGCATTCCCGGCATAGTCCATTTTTGGCTGGGGATCATCAGGCTGGTCTTCTGACTTGTGCCCAAGTTTCTCTGTCGCACTGCCATCTGGGTCTGCCCCCCGGGCATTGCTGCCACTTCCAACTGCTGTGAGCTCCACCTGCAATGACAGAACAGTGTGACCATCTCTGCAAGTCCCCCAGGGCTGGTACAAGTGTCCCGAGGCCCCTGAAAGGCAGCTGCTTGTCCTCTCTGCAACTCAACCAACTAAGTCTTGGTGGAATAAAAGGCAGTGGCCAATTTTTGTCCCACCTGCTGCAAATCCCAGGCCATACCCCCACCCCTGCCTGGCCCCACATCAGGATGATAGACTGGGCACATCTCCCAAGCATTAGAACTGCACCCTTGGTGGCTGCATGTAGCACCATACAGCTTCTTACCTTGGAAAAACTGCTGCCGACACAAAACTCCTGAGACCCAAAGTGCTGGCAGTCACCTGTCGTGGACTCCTCATCAGAAAGAGGCGCTCTTCTGGCAGGGACACAGGAGCAGAAGAGGGACATGAGATCAGGCTTAGAGCCACCCTGCTCGTCCCAGAGGCCCCCCACTTAGCCTGCTTTCCAATAAGCCTTGTCTCTCTTTCTGTGGTGGTCTGGGGGCATCACAAGGTACTGGGGGGTCCAGACCTCCACACACAGCTTTACAAGTTCTTGCAGAGTAGCTAAGTCTGGCCAGACTCCCCTCCTTGTGCTTCTTATCCTGTTTTCTACGGATCTTGCCAGGAGTGTGGAAGACCCCAGTTCCTTCACCTTTTCCCCAGAAGTTACTCATCAACGTAACTATGAAGGATGTGTGGAATATTGCCCTAAGTCCCAGAGATGGGAACCACCTCAGGCCTCTGAAGGCACACAAACCATTTCCCTTTCTTTGTTACCAGGAATTGAACTCAGGACTTTGCATTTGCCAGGCAGGTGCTTTGCGCCGCTGAGCTATCTCCCCAGCCCACCAGTTTCCTTTTAAACAGGATTTTATTTGAAGTTTATAAGGAAAGTGGGCTGAAGGCATCATATGGGTGATCCTTTCCTGAAACAAATCACCATCCCCATCATGTTTTCAGGTCTAGTCTAAGTCAGAATCACACCAGGACTGGTGGCATGCACCTATAATCTAAGTACTTGGGAGGCTGAAGCAGGAGGAGCACCATGAGTTCAAAGACAGCCTGGGCTACATAGTAAGTTCAAGGCCAGCCTGAACTACACAGTGAGACCCTATCTCAGAGAAGAAAAAAATTAATTAAAAATAAATAAATAAAAATAGATCAGAATTGTCATCTCTTCCCTTGATGAGCCTGCCTATGGACAACACACCTTTACTAACAGAAGTGGAAATATTGACTTGAGGCTACCAGGTCACTGGGAACCGCGGGGCACATTAAGGATACTATTTCTTCCCTCCAAGGGACAGTTCCCTTTTCTGTGCAGATCTGCGTGGCTCCACCCAGCTTTCCTCTCACCTCCCCCTACCTCTGTCAATTCCCCACCCTTCCTCTGACCTCTTAGCACCCACATTTTCTCTCATCCCCAAGGGCAGCCCTGTGACCAGACACCTAGTTCAGGGTCATATGGCCCAGAGGCCAAAGCTGGGTCCCAAAGGGGAAAGCTCAACTTTCCCACCACCTATTCAGGTAAAAATCAGAAAACAGCACATCTGGGAACCTCCCAAAAGAGGTACAGACTGGGAAGGTGAACTTAAGGAGCAGACAAACACCCACTTGCAGTCTGTAGTCTTTCCTTCAGTGCTGGGGGATTAAACACAGGGCCTTACACATACCTGTTCCATGCCTGAGGTATATCTCAGCCTCTCTTGTTTTTCTAACTGATTAATAGTACTACAGATTATTCAACACAAGGCCTTCACTTAAGTTATACTTCCAGTGTCCCTCCTCTATTGTGAGACAGGGTTTTGTTAAGTTGCCCAGGTTGGGCTTAAACTTGAGATCTTCCTGCCTCGGCCTCCCAGAGCACTGTGCTTACAGGTGTGTGCTCACATACATGTCCAAAAAGTTTGATATTTTAGCCAGGTGTGGTGGCACATGCCTGTAATCCCAGCACTTGGGAGGTTGAGGCAGGAGGATGCCTCTGAGTTTGAGAACAGCCTGGGCTAAATAGTTCCTTTAGGGCCAGGCTGAACTACATAGCAAGAACCTATCTCCAAAAAAAAGAAAAAAGAAAAAAAGAAAAAAAATTGATATTTTAAGAATAGCAAGAACATACTATGTCTATCCTCCAGAGGGCATAGGCAGGGCACATGCCTGCGTGGGAGGGATCAAGGAAGCCATGTGGCTTTATTTTTGTTTTTTGAGACAGGGTCTCACTATATATTTCAGGCTGCTCCTGAATTCACTGTTAGCCCCGGCTGGCCTAGAACTAGTACCTCAGTCTCCCAGTGGTGGGATTACACGTGTGTGCTGTCATGCTCAGCGTAAGAAGAAAGCCCCACCTAAAAGTTGGGGCACATCTCCTGGGTGGGCAAAGCCCAGGACTGCTGTGTGAGCCCTTGGGGAAATGTACTGGATTTGCCCATCGTAGGAGCTTCACCCAGGCTCTAAGACAACCCCTGAAGTAGTCAGCCTCCCCCAGCATCCTAGTGAAAGGAAAGTTGGGACACCCCAACGAGGAGGAGGAAGGCCCTGCTAAGAACTCCGTCCCTCCCACTGACACAGATTTGCCTGGAGCAAGAGAAGCAAAAAAAGGCAAAGGGGATCCTCATGGGCCTCTCCCCATCCTTTCACAGATCCACAAGGGGCTAATGGGGGGAAGCTTGTCCCCTTTAAAAGGCAGCTAGGCTGGCAGAAGTGGGAGGGTTCTACTGCGAAAAAATGACTCTTGGTGACAAAGACAAGTGACTGTAAGGCGAGAACTTTACAGACAGTCAGGGGGTCTTGGGCAAAGGGAGAAAGGGATGGCCTGAGGGAAAGGGAAAACATACCTTCATATTGGCTCCTGAGAGACCAGAAAAGCAGGACCTCTACCCAGCCTTAGGCCAGGGGGAGGCGTGTTCTGACTAGACTTCCCAGGCATGGTTCTGGAGGAGGGGAAGCAAGCAGCAGTCCCCTCTTCGTGGAAGGGTGCTATTTATTTACATTCTTTTGTCCCCTGATCATACAGAAGGGAACAAGCTGCATACTCACTCTCCCTTGCTGGGCTCCCACTCTACCTGAAATCATACTTGAAAGCAGAAACTCTGTTCTTGCAAGCAAGCAGCAGGCAGAGAACTACAGAGACAGGCTGAGAGAGTCTGGCAGTCACAGTAAGAGCATCAGTCCTGACCACTCCAGCCATGTCCATGTATACCCATGCCTGTGCGCCAGCCCCTGCGAGGCTTGGGAAAATGTCATGTGGCCATGTTTCAAATTACTCCATTGAGGGAAGAAGCTGGGACAGAATGGCTTGCAGGGGGTGGGTTCTGGGGGCAGTGGGGCAACTGGGCAAAGTTATGAGGGTACAAGTGAGGACGGGGGCAGGGGTCAAAGCAGGTTCCATTCACAACTGAAACCCAGTTCCACTATATCTCCCCATCTGAGGATGCTGGGCTGGGCTGCTCAAGGTTTTGCTGAACTTAAACCACAAGCACCCACAACCTCTCAGGATCCTTTTTCTAATTATCATGGGCCAGCACCACTGTCAAACTGGACCTTCCTCAGTTCCTGTTGGGTTCGTGCTGCTTGTAAGGGCAATACGCAACCCAGTATGCCCAAGGCTTTTTACCTCCCAGCCTCTGCAGGTTCTGGTGCCTGGAGATCCACTGTCCCTCAAAGACCCCTTTAGTCTAGCTGGGGCCTCCTGGCACCTGTCATCCTTTCACTGTCCCAGGGGAATACCAACCTGAATAGGCTCTTACTCAGCCCTATAGCCAGGTATCAGACCACACTGGCTTCCCTTATTCCCAGGGAAATCTGTCTGTTTTTTTTTAAACACTAGACATAGGAGCAAAAAGTTTGCCATTCTTGCATCTAGACTCCTATAAGACCCATCCCTGCCACTCTGTAGCGCTCATCATCAGTATACTGTGACATCAATTTGTGCTCATTGTGTTCAATGAACATTTGTGGAATGAAGGAATGAAGGAATGCTAGAAAGGAAGCAAACAAATATAGCTGCAAGTTTGACTGGAGCCAGCCACCTGGGGCCACCAAAGAGCCCACGACCCTGTTTCACTCTGCTCAACCACAGATGGTAAAGGCAGTCAGGCTTCTACAACATAACTTTAAGAGTTAACCCCTTGAGACAAGTTTATACTCAAGGCTCCTAAGTTCTACAAAGGAAAGGGGGGAAGAAAATGGCTTTTAAATAAGGTGAGATTGCATTTTGGAAATCATCTGTAGCACAGCCTCGATAAAGGCAAGAAAGTGACAATAAAGGGTGAATGAGATCAGATGTGACAACCTTTAAAATGCTAAGCTGAACACTAAGCATTTATGACCATTTAGCACCTCAAGGAAGGTGCATAGGGATGGAAAATCAGATTTTGGGCCTACTGTGCTCCTCGCTTGGCAGGGATGTAGAGTGGTTGGTGAATCAAGGTAACTTGTCTATTGGTTTTTTTGAAGGCTCAGTCCACATCTCTGCATCAAAGTCTAAATGACTTACCACTAAATCCACCTAATCTGCCAGTCAATATTCACATAAACCAACCCCAGCACTCCAGCTCGCCATAATCATCTAAGGACATAGCTCATAGGCAAAGGAAATACCTTTCTTCTGCTGCTCAGAAAAATTCTGTCTTATTTTACTTGGTTTGACTTTTGGATTCTAAAATTAAATTCCTTTTAAGTCTCTAACTTGTTCCTTAGTATGGAGAACATTAAGCTATCAGGAGCTAATGGCTTCAGAAAATAAAAGGATCTATTCTGCTAACCTTAACCTCAGACAAGTACATACTTGTCCAGTAAGGAAAAAAAAGAAAAAGTAGATAAAAACATAGGGGTGAGGGTAGTGCTAAGTGGTAAAATGGTTCAATCCCCAGCATCACAAAGGAAAACTGTACAATAACAACAAAGAGTTTCTCTTTTTTTCTCTTTAAGCTTACCAATATAACCTCCTCCCCAACATACAAATGCTTCTTAGATCTACCTAAGAGATGCTATGTCTTTTTTTTTTCTTAAAAGAGTCTCACTATGTAGCCCAGGCTGGCCTTGAGCTCACTAGGTAGCACAACCTGGCCTCCAACTCACAGTGATCCTCCTGCCTCAGCCTCCTGAATGCTGGGATTACAGGCTTGCAGCACCATGCCCACCATGTATCAGGTTCTTTTCATTAAACTATGATACTCTTAAAATTCTATGTCGGTGCTGCTAAACCTGTGGCATGCATGCCACAGACAGATGTTTATCACTGAAAGCTTCAGAAGGCTTAACATCACTGTTGTATGTCCTAGAGTAGCATTTTTGTTTGACATTGTGTAAAACAGTTCAGGCACTCAGTACTAGGCTTTGTTATTATAGTCAAATACTGTATAAAATTTGGATGCCCTTGGCATTCAGCATGATCAGGAAATGGCCTAGGTTGGTCAACCAAAATATTTTGATGAGCAAAAAACTGAAAACACGAGATCGGGCAGGCATCACCAACTCTCAATTTTGTATTAAAACTATGTTCAGCTGTCTCACCTTCCTCCTTCATAAGGACACCGAATTGCTGTTCGCCTTGAAACAGCCACCAGAATGCCATTAGTTTCTAATACAAAGCTACATGATGAGACCGCTTTTCATTCAGGCCTAGGCCAAGGAACACAAATATCTTTACACATATCCTGGAGCACCAAACTTTGACGTAGAAAATAAAAACTGTGATTGCCTGAGGTTCGCCTGAGCAGGTGACTAAGAGGTCACCTGCCGGCCTCTTCGCCTTCATCTCAACAGGGACAGCATGGCAAGGCAGGCCACTCCCAGAGCCCTAGCCCCATCCCATCTCAAGAAAATGAGAAACGACCATGAGGCTCTCTCCCAGCCCCCATGACGCGCGGTGGCCCCCCGAGAGCCACCAGCGCTCACTGGAGGCCAGAAGGCTTCCAAGTCTTCTCACCTCTCTTCGTTGATGCCGCACATGCGAATCCGGTCAGAACTGGTCCAGTCGTGCACGCCGCTGTAGAGCGGTGCTGTAGAGATCATGACAGCCACTCGCCACCAAATAGGATGTGTTGTGGCCACTCCCCCTGGGGAAAAAGAATCCCAAAGAGTCAAAACTCAGAAGAGGAACAGCTGCGTTCACAGAACTGGTGTGTGTCACTGGGAAATGAATCAAAGGGATGCACACAGAGCTACACCCATGACCCCTTTTTTATTTTTATTTTGAGGCAATATTTTGGTAAGTAATTAAGTTGCTCAGGCTGGACTCTAACTTTCATCCTTCTATCTCAGCATTCCAGAGTGCTGGAATTATAGGTGTGCCCGAACACATCCAGCATCACAAAAGTGTTTAAACAAGGGTAATTAGGGCCTGCGAGATAGCTCAACAAACTAAGCCCTGTTTACGCAAGTGCAGGGACCAGGGTTCGATCCTTGGCACCAGACACCACACTGCCCTACCACTGGCGAGCTAACCCAGCCACAGAGATCAAGAGGTTAAAAACAGGAGGATCGCTATGAGTCTGAGCTATGTAGTGAGACCCTATACCAAATACATAAAAAAAACCAAGGGTAATTAGAGCATCAAAATGTTAAAATGGTCTCTCTCACAAGCCAGTCCACTAAAGAAAATGAAGGTCCAAACAGGGACAGGAATGCAGTAGTTTTCTAGGAATCTATGCTTCAGGATAGAGCAAAGCACACTTAATCACCCAGAGCAGGTACAGTGAACCCTTTAGAGCTTTCAATGGTAACAAACAGCCCACTGTGGCACGACAGGCCATAGGTTCACCACTACTGACCTAAAGTGATCCTTAAATCTCTTCACAGGCATTCTGCATATGCATAAATGTTTGGGGAAATCCAATCTATTGAAGACAAATGAGAAGACAATATACTTTTCGAAGCAAATGGTTAGCCTAAGCAACTACAATTAGAGGATCATACCCACATGAGTAGCAAATACATGGAAAGAAAAGTAGGGGTCCTTTTTCTTCTGCTGAGTATAGAAGGACTTGAACAATGCAGCCAATTTAAGGTCTGTAGAGGAAACACATGCTTTCTTTAAAGCCCTTCCAAAGTATTATTTTCTGCTTCCAAGTTTGGACATAATTCATCCATCTAATGTGGTAGAAAGCTCCCTCCAAATCAGGTAAAAGCTCTCTGCATTCTGATGCCAAACAAGCAGACACAGCAACCAAGGTTCTACCAAAAGCTTTCTGTCCTGTCCCTTCCTATTAGCCTGTTATCCTCATGACCTACCACCCCCTTCACTAGCCAGCATCTGGCTCTCAATGTTGACAGCCACTTCATGGGTAATCCACCTTCTAGAGAAAAAGTGTGCTACAAAAAGAGCTTTATCCAGTGAGTCTATCTTGAGACCCTGAAATTCCTGAGTTAACTTACTAACTAAACCCTTATTTATCAAAGCTCAACTCTACAGAATCCAACAGCGATCAGAATTTTCTATTGTTTTCCAACTTTCCAAAGAGGCAGAGCATGGCAAGATATAGTCACATCCGGGATTCATTCTATTTACTCTTTTTTTCAATTTTCTGAAACTGTTCTTACTCAATTCACTTATTTGACAAATATCTACTAAGCTCCTCCATGTGCCAGAACTGTCCTAGGTACTGAGAACTCAACAATGAACAAAACAGACCAAAATTGTGTTTGCAGGGTGCTTAAATTCTAGAAGGATTAA
The DNA here is from genome assembly GCF_000260255.1 of Octodon degus. Taxonomy (NCBI): domain Eukaryota; kingdom Metazoa; phylum Chordata; class Mammalia; order Rodentia; family Octodontidae; genus Octodon; species Octodon degus. The sequence continues at coordinate 7,581,432 of NW_004524639.1, forward strand.
AATGGACAATAAGAAGGCTAAATCATTTTATGTTGGGGCTGGGGAGATAGCTCAGCAGCATAAGCTTCTGTCTGGCAAATGCAAGGTCCTACATTTGATCCACGGTACCAAGACAACAACGACCCATATTCTATGTGGCAGCATTTTAGAAGAGGTGTGGCATAGGCTCGGGGGCCAGGGCAGTGCAGGGTGTGTTTGACTGAATGGATTATGATCTGACATAGGGTGGTCATGGTAGGCCTTGCTGAGAAGGAAACATTTTAATAACCTAATGGAGGTAAAGGAGCAAGCAATGTCAGTATCTTAGGGAAAAGCATTCCAGGAAAAGCATATGTATATGCAAAGGTCCTAGGGCCAGAAGAAAAGCCAGGAGGCAGATACCGCTGGACCTGAGAGAATGAGCATGCTACAGAAGGAAGGCAGCAGAGATGTATCCACCCACTCTCTTCCCGGGCCTCATCCCAAGCCCATATCTGTGCCAGCCAGGGAACACTGCTGCTCTCGCTTTTTCTTTGTACTTCTTCTCACCTCCTTTCCCTGGCCCAACACTTGCCAGTGTCTCTGGGACCCATATTTCCCAATAACTACCCTAGAAAACTGGGCATTCATTGAGGTCTGATCCTCAATGGAGGATTCATTGAGGATTCATTGAGGCATTCATTGAGGTCTGATCCTCTCCTTGCCTCTGCCACCTTGTCCCATTTCTTCCTCTCCCTCCCTGTCTTCCCTAGTTTGCTCTGTTCCCCATCTTAGTGTCTCTCCCTCCTTCTCACCTTTCTCTCCCCCCTATTATTCTCCCAGCCACCTCTGTCTGTCTCTCCCTCTCCTCCTTCCTGCTCTATGGGTACAATCCCTTCTCTAACTTTCTCTTTCTTTCAACTTTTCTTTCCAGTTTGCCCTCACTTTATCTCACCGTTTCCATTTCTGAGTCTCCAGTTCTTTTCCTTCCCTTTCTCCCTCCCTGGATACGCCCCTACTCTGGCCTCCCATACCCTTCATTCAGCCCCCTCTCTGGTCTGCCTTTCTCCACCCTCTTCCTCTTGGCTCTCCCCCATGCCTCTCTCCCTATATGTATACTGTATTTCAGCCCTGCCCCTCCTTCTCTTTCACCTATGAGCTCTCCAAGTTTCAACTCACCCTTTGGTACACAGATGATGTCCAGGTCTGTATCTCTAGCCCTGACATATCTCCTTAGGCCAGACCAGAATTAGCTGCCAGCAACATGCTGTTCACTGGATATCTACAGAGCCCCTGAAACCCAACAGGCCTCAAACCAGTCTCATTGTATGTTCCCATAAGCCTCTCCCTACTCTCCCAACCCTATGCCCAAGATATTTCCTATCTTAGTTAATATCACAAGTACCCCTTAAGCCTAGAAATTTCTTTAGCTCCTCTCCCCCACAGCCCAGAGGCCATCAGGAGTAAAGCTTCCTCAATAAGGCCATCTCTCTCTGCTCCTTCTACCCCCTGCCACTGGCCTGACGCAGGCTGCCATCATCTCTCACCAGGAACATTACGCTGGCCTCTTAACAGCTCCTCAGCCTCCCATCTCTTGATTCTACAATCAATTCATCTTCTAAAGCGGCAGTTTGATCAGGCCTCCCCCTCCCTCAACTTCCTTGTGGAAAGCCATCAGAATCAAGCTCAAGTTCTTCGTAAGCCTTGAAGGGCCTCAGGACTTGGCCTCACACCTCATCTCCAGGCTTGGCCCTGCCCTGCGCAGATCACCCAGTGTCACGACCATGCTGGTTCCGCACTCAGAAATAGCTTCTCTCCACATCCCTTCTTCTGTCATTCAAGGCCTAGTTTCAAGGCCATTGTGTCACTTCCTGACACAGCCCCATTCCCTGACTAGTTAACCCCTCCCTCATAGGTTCTCCTCAAACATTTAATTCCTACCTCTGCCCAGTATTGACTCTCTTTGCAGTGTGGTTACCTGGAGGTGTGGCATGTCTGTCTGCCCCACCAGACAGCCAACTACCTGAGGTAAGAAATAATTGTTTTTCTTTGTCTCTGGTTCAAGATTACCCTCCACATAGTCATCAGTACTCTGAAAGTGGATGTTATATGGAACTGAATTCTGAATAAGAATTGAGAGGATGACCCTGAGAAATCACAGAAAGAAAAATCAACTCCACTGAAAGTCTACCATCGTGTTTACTATATAAAAATGATGCATTAACTATAGCATATCTTTCCAGGCTGCCTGATTCTAGAATCTTCAGCTCATCATCTTTGAGCTTTCTTGTAACTCTGGGAAGTACAGGTAACTAACGGCTATGGAAACTGAGTCTTAGCTCACAGAGTTTGGATTGACTTTCCTCCCCGCTAATGGGGTGGCTGGAACAGTGTTGCTTCCATTTGCAATTCAATTTCTTTACTCCATATAAATTTGCACTTTTTGACTTTTCCTTTGAACTCCTTATAACACCTGTCTGGTTCCAATGTTGATTAATGAGTAAAATAAAATCTTTAGCATGTGTTCATTTTTATAGCTGGAGAAGAGTTATGATTCTTTACCTTTTCTAAAAATTATCTTTCAGCATTACTAAGACAGTTATGTGGATTAGCATAATTTTACAAAGATTTTTAACAAGGACCCCATTCCCTGAACATCCTGGTTAATGAAGTTTTGACTGTTTCTTAGAAAACCTTGGAATATCCTTGGATTAAGAAATAACATCTCAGCCTATTGGCCTATACAACAGGCACTTATAAAAATCCTTCCCCTCCACAAAGCGTTAAAGGACTTGGGCAATGGAAGAGGTTGTTCTTGCCATATACTGAATTTCAACATGAAGTACAAGTTTCAGTTGCTACCTAGCTATGTGTTAGCAGCAAGTTTATCAGTGACCAAGGATTTTTCACTCGTGGGTTTATTTTTGTTCTTCTTAGAATGAATTAGCAGTTTGTAGGGTCTGAGCCAGAAACCAGAGGGGAAATCCCAGAATTCAGAAACAAAATAATATATAAAATATTCAATTGATAAAGAGATTGTAGGCCAAACAGAAAAGGAAAACCAAGTAAAAACCAAACATGGACATGACACAAATTTGGTGCCTACCTCCACAGCAAAAGTGATCTTAGATAGCCCCACTTTTACAAGGCCCTGATGGTGTTGCATCTACTTCAAGCTCCGCAACCTAAACTTGTATCATGATTTTAACAGAGCAGTACCTGCCCATCTGAAGCTCACTGTCCAATGCTTAACCAGCCTTTGGGGAAGAGGGAGGGGGTGGATGGAAGCACAGGGAGGCGAACACAGAACTAAGCTGTCCACAGAAGAAGGAAAAATCACTCTAGCCAGAAAGAAAAGCCAAGGGATCACCTTATGTGGCACTAGAGAACAGTTCCTGACAACAAGGTCAGTAGGGATACTCAATGTGACCCAATGTTCCCCAAGTCAGAATTACTAAGAAGTTTGTTTCACATAGATTCACAGGTCTCAGTCCCAGACATTCCAATTTAAGTAGACTCAGGATTTTGCTTTATTACAAGATACACAATGTAAACTACCATGAACTGCAAAGTACTTGGGGGAGGCAAGCAAATAGGGAAAAGGTTCCAGATATACTCCATGCCACACTCAGTAAGTTTCACCAGTATACACACTTTTGTACCAGCCTGCATTCATTCAGGGCACCCACACACATGTTCTCGTTCTCTCTCTTTCTCTCTCATGCACTCGCTCTCTGGCTCTTGCTCTATCTCGTGTAGGAAGTATCACATCAAAGACAAAGTTCTAAAAAGGAACTTGGAAGAAACCTGGCAATCTCAAATGATCCAGCAAGCACAGGCACAAGGATATGAAGTACCTCAGAGATTCTCCACAGATGTCACAAGCATGTTTAGAAACAAGCAGCTGTGTGGCCCAAAAATCAAATTCTGGTTGGTTACTGGCTTGTAGGACCACTGTGAGGCATCCCCACTCTGGGGCAAATAATTCACAAGTCACTTCCAACTCATGCTGAGGACAAAGGAGAACACACGTTACACCAACTCAAAACAATAAGCACGTCTGAAAAACTAGAAATGAAACTTTTCAGTTAGCAGGCATGTACACATGGAAGCAGAAGGACTGACTGAGCATCCAGGAAACCCATCCAGCAAGTGGGCAGGAGAGGGCAGGTAGGCAGATATGATCACCACTCTATGGAACAGGGGAAACCAAGAGGAGAACAGACTAAATAGCAGAGCACCAACTTTAAAATGTCAAAAGTAGCAGCTAAGCTAAAGACGGGCACGTAGTATAAAAAATACCACAATAGTAGAGATTTTTTTTAAAGCCAAAGGGGGGAAAAACCTCAATTAGAACACAAGAGCAGATATGAATGACATAGAAGAGAAGCCCATGACATACAACAGCCAAAAGGGAAAACATGAGATAGGGGAACCTGAGCTATTTCACCATCATGGGCCAAACTGAAACACTGTGGGGAAGCACTGAAGATAGACATCTTAGAAAAGTTGAGAGAACGTACTACCAAAAGGGGAAGCACAACATCAACTTATAGCCCAAGTCTGTGCTGGAGGACTTAGCACTAGGAGATGGGTAGCACTAAAACCCAAAGATTTTACAGATGGGGTAGAATTATTTTGTTTTGTTTTGTTTTGAAACAAAGATGTCAAATCCAGCAGATTTCACCACAATTACAAGTCTGGTTAGCACTGTGCATATGAAGAAGAGAAAGTCACTAGGTGAAGCAACAGAGCATCTATCTAACAAATGTGTTCTACCCAACAAGACAATATTTCTAAGACTTTTAACCTTGAAAATGACCACAGAGCGTTCATCCAGCTAATAAGTACTCCAGAATCATATAGGTTCCTTTGTGGCTGAAGACCCCTTAAGTACTGAACATAGCTGGCAGCATACGGGATCCAACTGGGCCTGAGTCACACAGCATGAAACCTGCCTCTTTCTTCATGGCTGGACTCTGACATGGTAAATTAGAGCCAGATGTAGCAGTACACACCTGTAATCCTTGCACTTGGGGGCTGAAGCAGGACAGTTGTTGTGAGTAGAAGGCCTGTCTAGGCTACATAGAGAGTTCAATACCAGCCTGAACTACATAGCATGACCCTGTCTGTCTCAAAGAAGCAAAACCAAAACCAAAACCAAAACCAAAACCAAACCAAACCAAACAAGTAAAGAAACCCAAGATTAAGAAGGTCTCAGTTAAATTAAACCTAGACTATTCTCCCAGGCTCCTTTTGATTTGTACTGCCTGGTGACCTGGAAGCAATTATGACTTTAAAATATGAAAGAACTGGAAAATATTCATCTTGAAGTCTGGCCCTGAATCTGTCCTCAAGAGGATAGGTGTGGCCAGTAGACAGTTTAAGGAGGAGGGTTGGGTTGGTGATGACTAATAAGTAAAGAAAACCAATTTTGAGACCTAATGATCCAATAGAAAACCAGATCTCTGGGTCAAACTCCCTTAAGACAAACTTTACACAGGCAAAGGAGAAGCCACTCCACTATCCCACTTTGGGGAAAGCACATTATAGAAAGACACCCTCAGGATAACCAGAGATCCAGGACTACAATGAGAAAGCTATGATGTTCACCCAGTCACCACAAGACCCTCAAGAGAAGTCAAACTTTCTCAAGAATCAACTGTCCCTGGCTCTGGATGGAGTTCTTACCACAGATCTCACCCTCCTCATTGCTCTGCCTCCTTCTAATTGTACTCAACAAGAGACACATTCCTGTTTTTCCCTCCTTCATAACATACTCTAAACTCAGCTTCCTAATGAGAAAGTCCTCTCAATTTAAGTTGCTCTATTTTAATGACTTCCCATAGAAGGGTATTCCTTATATTCTCCTTGAGCTTGTTTCCCCAATAATTATACCCCCTCATCTTTCCCTACCACTAACCAACTATCATTTCCTAAGACTCTAGTCCCATATACATGCCTCCATCACTTCGCTCTACTTCATGTAATGCAGATTCCTCTATCATAACACACAACAGTGGGTACACACACACACACACACACACACACACAATTGGAAATAATCCACCAGCTAATTTAAAGGAGGAATAAAGTCCTTTGTGCTGTTCTTTCTAAGCTTCTGACTAAATTTATTCTAGCACTTTCTAGTTTCCCTTAGCTATTTTTTTCCTATCCAAATATTTCCACTGGTGTCTACCCAAGGGATCAGACTTTATCAGGGACATTGTATCCTGTTCCAAGATACACTAATTCTTATACTTACCAAGAAGGCTAAGTAGTTGCCTGCATACATAGTTCTAGCATTGATGCCTTCACACATTATTTGGGTAGCTCCATATTTAAAAATCTGCCTATAAACACTGAGATTGGATACCAAGGAATATTAACTGTTTGTTAAACTTGAGAGTTTATCCATTCCAATGAACATAGTTACCTCCAACATCCTCCACTGTAGTCATCTTGGAGGGCTGGACAGTCAATCAGTAACTGCAGTCTCTCTGGACCTCCTAGTAGCAATACCAGTCAAACTCATCCACACACTTTGCAATCTCCTCACTACTGGTGCTGAGTCCCATCCTTTTATGGGTGATATGATGTGCAGAAACATCCAAAACCCATTGGCAACCATCTAATTGAACAGCAGCAGTATTAAAAACAAGCATCTCATCAAGCAGCACCTTGGTAGGTGATACACTCCAAAACTCACAGCCTAAATTGGGGTGGAAACCTTGGAGAACACTTCCAGTTCACATTTCTCAACAACCTCACATCATCAGTCCATTTACCACAGTATCTGCCAAAATGGGGATAAGCTAGTTTCTGCCTAAAACCAAGCATAACATGAAAGCATTTAAAACGACCAAAAATAATTGGTTCAAATGATAGTTTTCATCTTTTACTTACACTTTTGTCCTACCAGATTGTTTAAGCTTATTTACTCACTGCCACGATACTTTTTGCCTATCATTCAAATAATAACTTCCATTTCTTGCCATAAGGAAATTACACTTAAGGAAAACACTTCATCACAGCTATATACTAGACCTAGCATCCTGCTATGATTTTGCACAACTCCTGGATGTCATAAATATCTAGAAAACTTAGAACAATCATTGTGAAATTAATGAGTCCTTTTTAAAATGCAAGGCCCCCTGAAAATGGACCCTAAATAACTAGAGCTATTGCTTGAGTACCTTTAATTTCTTCAAGACCAAAAATAGTTGGCTTTCCTTAGTCTTGGTTTTCAGCAGGACACTGTATTTAGTATGTCTTTTATACTCAAGAGTGGAATCATTGTAATATGACACTTGAATCTCTTTTGTGATGCTTCTGTGTCATGCTTACTACTATGGACTGTGACAGCCCTCTAGTGTCTCCATTTCAGCACACTGCTTTATGGTATAATACTTTTCATCTAAAGAAGACTCCTCATCACTCAATTTGCTTAAGTCTCCAGGACCTTGTACACAAATATTAGAAGACATGATTATTAGATTTTTTTTGGTTCTTCCACCCAGACGAGACTCGGCTATATGCTCAACTAATTTTAAATATATGATTTATCCAGGCTGGGTATGGTGGTGCATGCCTGTAATTCCAGCACTCAGGAGGCTGAATCCCGAGGATCTCTTTGAGTTCAAGGCCAGACTGAACTTTGTAACTTCATAGCTTCATAGTGAAGCTCTATCTCAAAAAATAAAAAATAAAAGGTATATCTATATCCTTTTCATTATGTAGTATTCTCTCAAAAATTTCAAACTCTCAGCATTAACTCAACCTGTTACCAGCCCACGCGTTTAATACTCCATCCCAGTGTCTAGTATGATACAAGGGATACAATATGCATTCAGTAAATAACTTTCTAAACTACTGGGGAAGACCAAAACTCTGTTATATAAAGACTAAACATCCCATGTAAACATCACTGGATATATGTATTCCTTTTTCCATTGTATTATATAGGGTTTTACTTGTTTTCTCCCCCCTAAGAAAGGGTCTTGCTATGGAGTCCAGGCTGGCCTCAAATTGGCAGTGATCCTCCTGTCTTAGCCTGCCCATGCTGAGATTATAGGTGTGCACCACCATATCTGGTGCGCTTTTTTTTGTCTCCATGATAAAGACAATAAACATACATAAGATTGGACCAGGACAAATAATTACCTTAGTGTTCTTTAGCCACAGCTAATTTTTAAATCCAGCTAGTTTATGAACTGCCTTCTGGCACTGTCAATAGATGTGTGTTCAGGGAACAACTCATTTTCATATTTGCCTAAACAGAATATCAGCAGGCAGGTAAATCTGCTGGAGAGGTGGACAGGTAGAAAATAATAATGTATTTCCAAAGTCAAGCAGAAATTATTCATTTGTCAACCAATCTATAGTTTTCATCTGTCCTATCATCTGTTTTTCCCCACACTGGCACAGCCAACAGAAAGACTGATGGCACTAAAGTCTATGTGAGCTACAGAAAGGAGATCTAGTTTATAGGCTGTGGCTTTGCTCTTCTCAGAAGTTTGGTTTGGGGAACTCAACTATTTAGGGTACTCTTCTCTCTCTTTCAATCACTGACAAACAACCTTGTCCTAGAGCCACATCTGACCATTGCTCTATCTACCAGCTTTATAGAATTTCAAGGTGTCTAAAACAGCTGGAAAGCCCAACCAGTCGCAATACAGTACAGCAGCCCTTTTCAGAAGGTACATTTTTTTAAAAAATGTCACCCAGCAGGGCACCAAGGAAACCAAGGCAGGAGGATCACTCCAAATTTGAGGCCATCCTGGGTTATAGTGAGTTCATAGCCAGCTCATGTGCAGTATAAAGCAAGACCCTGTCTCAAAAAAAGTTGCCTATAGGGCAAAATGGTTCCCAGTTTTAACCAGCTTTACACTCTTTAATTCTTGCCCTGAAATACCGAGCAATGCCCCAACACAGGTGGTAAAGCTCCCACTTCTACCTCCGAGGTAAATGCAGAGATGAGTCAAGCTATTTATTATCACACTGCAAATGCTAAATGTGTACTAATCCAACAGGAATACGGAGAAAGAAGAGAGAGAAGTTGGGGGTGATGCTCAGGAGCTATTGATAGTTTCCATTCTGTCACCATGTTTACTACAATATAACATAAAAGGTAATGTCATAGAATGCAAGTGAATAAGGAAAAAATAGATCTCATTTATAGGTACCTGGTATGTGGCCGGCACTGTATGTACTTTGCCTCTCGTAATCCTCACTGCCCTAAGAAATTGGCATTATAATCTCCATTGTATGGATGAGAACAATGAGGCTCAAGAAAGTGAAGTGATTTGCTTCCTGCCCAATAGGTTCCAAGTTCAAGAGGAAGAACTTCAACTTACAGTTGTGTCGAAAGCCCTAAGTTAATTCAGATGCAGGCTAAAGTTTGAGAACCACTGCATTAAACTGAGTAAAGCCTTTTTATAAGATGCCTTGGGGGCTAGGGAAATAGCTCAGTGGAATAAGTGTTTGCCTGGAAGTGCAAGGTCCTGAGTTCAATTTCTGGTATCACCAAAAAAGAAGAAGAAGGCAGAAAGAAAATGCCTGATCACCTCATGGATTCCAGTATAGAATACAATGATTTCCCCTATGATCACAGTCATGTGCTGGGTATTTCACAGAATTTAGAAAAATAAAATCTGCTGGTTCTTTTTGTCACCAAACCCCAGCATTAGATTTAAGTTCAACTGTACCCTTAAATGGCACTAACACTGTGATTTCTAGGCATACCTTAGTAATGAGGTAACCAAATTTTGTTTCTTAGCAGACTATAAAGAAGCCCAAAGCAAAAGCTCTGCCTGCTCCTCAGTATTCTGCAGTATTCACAGACCTGTAGCTTAGGGTCTTCTTCAAATCTTCAGACACAGCCTGCCTCACAGGCTTTGGTGGCTAAATCTGAAAATCACCATATTTACAAATGAGTCATCTCTACTCAAATTCATCCTAATTCATTGACCAATGAAAATATGACCTTGACATGCATCTCGCAGTTACTTTTGAAAAGATAATCCATTTCTAAATGTTTTATGAGAGAAGAGTAGATTCTACTTTTAAAAAAAATAGAGGGAGCTGAACCAACTTATTTGAATTAACTCTAGAAACAGAGTTAAATATTGCTCTAGAAGCAGAAGGCAAACTTCAGTTCAACAAAGAAAGTTTTTGTCTTAGATTGGTTTTATATCAGGAACAGTGAAAAAGGGTATGCTTTGGAAAGAGGACAGTTTCTACATTATTTTCAGAATGATCATTCAAAAACTACCATTAATAAAGTCCAATTCATATGTGAGATCATTTAAAATATTGTTCGAGCATCCTAGTGGCAGAAAAGTAGATTGCTTTATTTCCACCCTTTCCGGTTGTCCGGATGCAATTCTGCTAAGCATGGACTCAGTGATTTTGAACTCCAGTATTAAAAAATTTCCTTTCTTCTGAAACCTCAAGGTCTAAAGTCTTCTCTCTCCCTCAGAGTATCATCAGTGGCTTTTCCTTTCTATTTTATCTCAGCAATTTTTACTTTCCCTTGCACTCTCTCTCCATTCTCCTCTAGTGTTCACTTTTCCACCCAAACTCAACCACAAAATTACTTTGCTGAAATCTTAGGCTGATGGGCTCTGGAAAACAGCTCTCTACTGCCTATGGCTATTCTACTCCATTGCTAACTTAGTTCAGCTTAGAATCAATGAGCCACTGCAAACGTCATCCAGACCAAACCTGACTGGAACATTTCCTCTATGCCCCTGCTCCACCTTTCAATTCTGGCCCAAGGCTCTCATGCCCCTGTTCTTTAACCTATTTCACTCCAGAATTTCTATCCCTTACCTCCTTATACAGTATCTAGAACCCCTCCTACATGCAGACTGGAAAAACTAGTGTATTCCCACTTTATCCTTCTTTCAAGGCCATTCTATTTAGGACAGTGAATCCCTTCCTCCATCCAGTATCTTTACATTAGTCTTGATTTTCTAGTGAATGCTCAGACTTACAAGCCCTGGACCCCAACTATCCTGCTGCCTGGGCCATCCCGAGCAGTGGGTATCAAAGGTGAGTTTTTATATTCCCCAACACCAGCTCCGAAAGACACCTGAGTAAATGTCTTCCTCCTTTGGCTCTTTATTCCTCACTTTTGCTTTCATGTTGTATATGTTATAATCCGTACACTATTTCTAAGTTCTCTATTTCCTTATGGGTAAACATTCATATCATTTCCCAAGTGCCAGTTTCTCCTCAACCCTACTTTTATCCAAGATCTTCTCTCTTACCCCAACCTTAGTGATTCCAGCAGCAAGTGTAAAGAGCTCTAAGCAAAGTTTTATCTAAAAAACACTATCATGGAGATTTCCAGGTGCCATTCCCCCCCCCCCTTTACTGGCCTTAATACAAGATCCTTGATCGCCCTTCACTGCCCAACCAACCCTCTTCCTCACTTCTTTTTGTCTCCCTTCTTTCTAGTGTTAAAGTCTTCTCCTCCCATGATTTTGTTTCTCTCAAAGAGGCCCTTCCTTCAAGCCATTATTCAGACTAATCACACCACAAAATTCTGCTACCTGTACTAGAGGTTTCAACGACCCATTACTGCCTAAGATCACCCAGGCCAGAGAAGAAGAAAGAGATCCTCCCCTCTCCCTACTTTTTCCTGCCAAATCAAAATAGCCAGATCCATGTTACTGCCCTTGGTAGAGCCACCATGTCTTCCAGAAATCTCTTTTGCTCTATCCAATTCAGATCTCAACAGCACAATTTGCCAGGGCCTTAGTTTCCTCTGCCCTATCATAACAATCAGCCAGCCTCCCTTATTGCCCTATCATAAAGAACTGGCCTCTATACCCAAGACACTAGCATCTCTTCCCCTTCCGCTCTCAATGACTAGCCAGTCCTCACCTTCTGAGAGCCAGAACCAAAAAAGAACCCTATCTACTACTGTTGCAAAACTGGCAATAGGTTCAGTCCTTTCAAAGTCAATTTTAGTAAGGCTCTGTGCACCAAGGGCCAGGACTCTCATTCCAAAGTCCACCCCATATGCAGCTGTCCCAGTCTTCCTATTAAGAAAGGCCTATCAATATCCTGTCTCTCCTAAATTCTCTTATCAACTTTCAGGTACTCTTAACTCTGCTCCTTCCAGCTCCTCCAGAGCTCCACCAGTCTTTCCTTCCAACTTTGCTTCTTCATCAAAATTTTACCAATTTCTCCTCAATCTTTCGCTTCTATTTGGAGCTTCTGGGTGATTCTCAGAATTAGATTAAGATTATCCCATTCCATCTCCATAGGATCTTCCCAATGTATTCACCACATACTGACATCACCATTTAACTTCTGTTCCCTAAACTCTGTCCTAAACTTCCTCCATGGTGCAAATCTACCATTTCTCCCACAATAAAGCTCCCAGATAAGCAGAGAACTAGATGACCTTTAAAGTTTCCTTTCATCCTTGAAATTTTATTATCAACCTAATTCCTTTCCACCTCCAAATGCATTTCCCGGTTATTTCCCTGTAAAACGTTTCAGCAGTGTGATTTTGAGAAATTACCTCTTAACTTGAAAGAACCATGGGGCTAACTAGTGTAACCTGTAAGTACACCCTAGAAGTCTCACCAAAGATTTCTGTAACTCTGCTCCACCTCTGGGTCAGGGAGTCGACCTCCAAAGTGCCTTCCAGTATTCAGCTGCATCCCTGAAGTCCAGGACCCCTTCCCACACTTCCGTAAAGAATCCCTAAAGCCTGGGCTAGACGTGTGCTCACCAAATCGCTGTCCTTACAGTCTACTGTAGGAAATACCAAGAATGAGTTAAGTATCACCACGTCACAGTTTTAATCAGCCAACACCGAGAATTTCATAACAATAAAACAAAAACATAGTGTTTCTACAGGGGAACGGGGAGATTCCAGAGAAATAGAAGGGCACCCCCACTGGCCTGTGGCCTCCCAGGTTTGCGGTGTGCCTCCCTCCCGCCTTTCCCTTCGACCACATCTTTGCCTACAATGATCTCCGGCACCTCCATAACGCGAAATCCCCAGCCCTGGTGCGATCGGCTCCTCCCAGCCTTGCCCCGGACATCCCTCTGGCCCAGCCTTCCTCTCGGCGGGACCCCAGCAAGGAGGGGCCCATCCACCAGCCAGTTCACCTCCCTATCCCTTCTCAGGCCTCTGGGCGCCCCTGTAGGGCTCTGTCCGGAAGCTGAACCTCGAGGAGCCAAGCCCACGAGGCTCGTCGCGGAACCCCCCCCCTTCTCCCAGCACCTCGACCTCCTGCCTAGTCGTCCCAGCTCTAACCCCCTCCCGACCGTCGGGGGCTCCACCCCCCCCCGCCTGCCCCCGCCCCCAGGACGGCCCCCTCCCCAAGGCGCGTCGTCTGTGCCCTCTGCCCCGGCACGGGACTCTTTTTGGCCTCCGTTCCCCGCCCAGAAGCGGCGGCAGCGGCGGCGGCAACGGCTGCGGCGGCCCCAGCAGGAGCAGCAGCGGCGGCGGCAGCGGCAGCGGCGGAG
>NW_004524639.1:7594983-7617159 GCF_000260255.1 Octodon degus
GCCCGCCCGCCCAGACGCCGGTCTGCTCCCCCCGAAGCCCACCACTAAGCCCCCCCACTCCGTGGCCGCAATCCTCTCGAATCTAGCTCTGTTGGGCCTGCTGTCCGTTTCTCACGCCCCTTAGAACCGAGGGTGGGGGAGCCCCGGGGTTCGCGGTCATCCTCCTCCCTCCTCCAAGGGCCGGGGGATTGCCCCCGATCCCGAAACCCGGCCCCGTAACCAGAGCCTCCGTCTTTCCAGCCCTCTGCTCCGCTCTAAGACCCCTTGCCTTCAGGCCTGGCGCGAAGCGGGTGGGGGCTTGGACGCCCGGATCTCCCCCTGGTTTGCTAGGGCTAGTGTGAATTGCCCCCATCTCATCCTCCTTCAATTTAAGCCCCCTCCCTGCCGCGCCTGGCCCGGCGGCCCCCGCCCCTAGAGCGAGGGCAGCAGAGCCAGGGCGCTCCGAAGTCATCCCCCGCCTTTTTTCCAGGGACTCGGATAATTGCCCCTGCCCCCATCACAGCACTCCCACTCCCGATCCCAGGCCCCACCGCCACCTAGGGGTACCCCTTACCCCACCGTTCCCGCACCCCAGCACGGGAAAAAGCAGACCTGAAAGAGCACCCGTCGCACCTCCCCTCTGAGGTTGGAGGGTATTTTCTCCTGGTCTCTTCAAGACTTCATCACGGGCAACCCCCCCAAAAAAGAAAACAAGCCTTTTCTCGCCCTGCCCTGCTGGCCAGGCTCCTTTCGGATCCTCGGATCCTGGTATCGGGGTTGAGGCCAGGTAGTTAACAAGACCGTAGTCTCCACCTCCCTTTCGGAGGAGTGGGGTAATTCCTACGGTTCCCCCCCCAGGAGCTACCGACCCCTGTTTCCATGGAGACCCCCACCCAGCCAGGAAGAAGACTCTCCGGGATCGTGGCGAACTAGTCTCACCTGGCTAAGAGAGAAAGGGGTCGAGGAGGGGGTAGGGTAGAGCAGGGATGGGGTGCGAAGGTGGGAAGTGGAGGGGAGCTGTCCCGAAGGGAGGGGCGAGGACAGAGCAAGCTCCACGGAGCGCTACGTCCGGGGACACGAAGAGGACGGCGCCCCCGGGGGGCAAGCAGAGCGGCCGCGGGGCGAGGAGGAGACAGGGTTGAGGAAAGGCTTAAGATAGAAAAAAGCGGGTGGGGGAATACAAAAAAGCCAGGGAGTCAAAAGGGGTGGAGGGATTGGGGGAGAGGAAAAAAAGACGCACCTGTTCCTGGGTCGGCTCGGCGGGGAGGCTCAGGCCGCCACCCGGGTTCCCTCTTACCCCTACAAACCGTCACCCGCCTAATACTGCCCACATCTGATGCTTCCCTCCACCCCTTATCGCCACCGACCTCCTTCTCCTCTCTCCTGGCGGCGGCGGCGGTCGGACTCTAGGAACTGAGAGGAAGAAGGGAGGGCTCAGCAAAGCGGAGGAGAGACAGAGCCACACACTGGCAGCAGCCGCGGCGAGCGAAAGAGTGAGGGGGAGAGCGATGTGTGTGTGTGTGTCGGTGTGTGAGAGCGAAGCCTGGTGGAGTGGGTGCCGGTCGCAGGGCTCGACGGGAAGTGGAGTCTGGCCCGGTTTGCGGGCGGCGTCAGCCTGGACAGCACGCAACTACAACTCCCAGAATGCTTGCCTTACGGGGGGGAATGGGGAGGAGGAGA
The DNA here is from genome assembly GCF_000260255.1 of Octodon degus. Classification (NCBI taxonomy): domain Eukaryota; kingdom Metazoa; phylum Chordata; class Mammalia; order Rodentia; family Octodontidae; genus Octodon; species Octodon degus. The sequence goes on from NW_004524639.1 coordinate 7,596,643, forward strand.
AGGGAGGGAGAGAGCGAGAGAGGGAGGGACGAAAGCAGGGAGCAAGCGGCGGCGAAGGGGGCAGAGCCAAGCAGCCCCGGTGACACTGGGAGGGGAGAGGAGGGGAGGAGGAGGGGATCGCTGCGAGAACCGAGCGGATTCCGGAGAGGCAGGCAGTGGTGGCTGCAGCAAGCTGGGCAAAAAGCTAGACTGCCGGGAGAGGCGGAGGCACTCAATCCGCGGGGCTGCAAGAGCCCCACGCCCCCCCACCCCCGAAGCCCCTCAAAGAGGAGGTTAAAGAAGGGAGATCATCTGTGTGCTGTGACCAGGGGTTTAGCTCTCCCTTTCTTCCTACGCTCTCCACCTTGTGCCCCGACCTGACTTTCTCAGGCCACTGGTGCCCTATCTAGTGTGCAAATCCCGAGACCCCCAGATCTCCCTTGCCGGGCAGCACAGAAACATACGCATTCGCTCCCCTTTAGTACCCTTCTCCCAGGGGCCTGAGGGAGGCTCCCCTTGTTAGCAGGGCGTGACTCTCCCATTCTTCCCGCCCCCCCCCGTCGCCGCCACCCCCCATCTCCCTCCCCGGAACCCCTCCCTCGAAGCCGGGGCTCGCCTCTCTCCCCGTCAAGGAAGGCTCTCTCTTGGGGCGACAACCTACCCTTTCCCTTATACTGGGTTCCTACCCACCAGTTTCCCCATAACGTTGCCCCCTCACCGAAAGAATAGTGGGGGCGACCCGAGTTGGACAGTTGGCTGTTTTTCCTCCCAGGCTAGCTGTCCTTCGCCAGGCCGAACCTGTGTAGAGATAGAGAAGCACATTAATACTCCCGAGCACCCCCCCACCCCGGTTTGGATCCCCATGGAAGTGGCTCACAGTAAAGAGAGGTCGGTAATGGAAGTGAGCTGGAGGTGAATCCCAATCCTTAAACCCCATCCCAGCCTTGAAAACGCAGGGATTCGTCCCTTTCCTTAATAGCCATCAAATAAGGGGGGGGGCCTAAATTAGCGAAACCCCAGTGTCCACACGACTCGACAAGTCGCTACCATGTAGGAATAAAATGCGATCTAGGCTGTCCCCAAGGGAGGAAAAGTATAACCCCTCCCCCGCCACAGTCCACCCCTAAACACAAATCCCTACAAGGGTCAGTGGGGGGGGATGCAAAAGAGTGAAAAGGTTATGACGGGGAGGGCCTGCGGCCCCCAGAGAACATTATCCAGATGCTAAGAGGTGGGTGGGGGTGCGGCATAATTGCAGACGGTGTCTTTCCTCGCTTTTCCCGGAATCGCCACCGAACACCGTCTAACACTCGGAGTTGCTTACCAGTCAGTCCCCTAGCCCCATTTGTGCGCGTGAGGCGGCCAGAGCCCGGCCGGGAAGCCTGGGCACAAACTCCGCGGAAGCTGGCCTTCGCCGCCGCCGCGCCGCCGCGGGCCTCCCTCCCTCCCTCCGCTCGCGGCCCCGCCGATCTACCTTCGCCCCCGGCCGAGGCCAGACCCCGCTTGCAACTCCACGCCCCTACTCCACCCCCGGCTCCCCCTCCCCTCTCCCTCTCCCCGCGGGTCCCGCCCAGCCCCTAGCGCCGCCCCGCCCTACCGCTCGGTCCAGAACCCAGCAAGTGCCCCGAACTCGCCCCCCGCCCCCACGCCCAGGCCAGTCCGGCCGGGCCTGGTTTCCCCCTCCCGCCACGCCCCGCCCCCGAATCCACGTCCTACTTTGCCACCCAACTCGGCCCGGTCCGGGTTCGGCCCGCGCCCACGCCACTAGAGTCCCCGGTTCGGTCCGGTGTAGGGCCACCCACCCCGCCCTTGCCTGGGTGCCGGCCTGGCCAGCCGCCTGCACCCGCCGATCCGACCGAAGCGCGAGGTCCCGGCCCGGGTCCAGGTCCTGGTGTCGGCCTTGGTGTCCGCGGCGTTGCCGCGTCTCGCCACGAGGGCTCGGATCACGCAAGATCCGAACCCGCGCGGGGTGGGGGCCTCGGGAACCAAGTTTCTTTATCCCCTCCCCAGCCCCGGCCACAGCCGCAGAGCCACGCCGTCCCCCCTCCCGGCCCCGCTCGCAGCGCCCCCTTCACCTGGGCAGAGCCCCCTGGCCGCTGTCGCAACTTTGCTCTTCTCCAAGCCGCGGGGAAAGCGGACCAAGCGGGAGGAGGGAGGTGGCGCGGGGAGGGGGGTGCTGGGATCGGGCCGCTGGGCTCCAGGCGGACACGTGGGGGAGGAGGGGAAGGAGGAGGAGGAAGGGGGGCGGGCCTGCAGTTCTCGGGGCTCCCCCTGCCAGCCCTGGGGAAGCCGGAACCTCGCCCGGCAGCCGCAGACCCCGCACTGGCCACGGGGGAAGAACGGAGCCACCTTCCCCGGCCAGCCCCTGGCTCCAGGAAGGGGGAGCAGCTTGCAATGCCGTTCGGGGTCGCAAAGCGAGCGTTTTCGCTCCCGCTTTATGGATGACTCCCGGTTTTGCCTCGCTCTCTGTAGGAGGGCCGGGGTCTTGTCTGAGGCAGGACGCCCCCACCGAACGCTCCGCCCCTCCAGCGGCCTCACACTTCCCCACCCTAGACGACTTCGGTGCGTGGTTGGGGCGCTCTAGTCCTGAGGCCGCCGCAGGCGCAGCCCCAGCCCCGGCGCCGAAGTGGGACAGGTGCTGGAGGAGGGAAAATACCGGGGCTCGCAGCCCAGCCTGGAGACTCTGGGGCGGCCCACCCTTCGTGACAACCTCCCAGGCTGCAAATCCCTTGGGCCACTGTCAACGGGCAGGCCCTGCCTGGGCAAGGAGGCTGGGGAGGGGGGGAGACCCGAGAGAGGAAGGAGGAGGAGGGGGGCGAAAGGTCTGTAAAGGGGGAAGCCAGCACTACCCGAGGCAAAAGCCCTGCTCCAAGAGGACTGGGCTTCTGCTTCGCGTTCCCGGTGCTCATCAGCCACCAATCTGAGCCCCTTGACCCTTACCCTTTACTCTAATGACTCCCCGCCTGGCCAAAGAAATAAATCCTAGTGTGTGTTTACATCCCAGGCCATCCCTGGGACTGAAGGGCTGAGAAGCTTGCGGTCCACATTGTAACTCTGATGACTTTACATTAACTCCAAGGAGAGCAGCTTGCGAACAAGCTGACGCTGCGGGCTGACTTGCTTTCAGTCTTAGGGTGTTTCTTAGCAGCTCCAACCCTGAGCCTTGGTGAGGACTTCAAAGGCATCGCCTCTGCCTAGATGGTATTAGGGGAGGTGCCCCGCAGTTCCTGGAGGATTCATTGCTTTGTAAACAGAATGTGAAATGAATAGCAGGAATTCGAAAAAAAAATTGTGTGCAGATACATTGATATTTATTATATATTTATCTGTAGCACGGAATCCAGAGGGTCATTTAGACTATAAGGAAGTCCTGTGGGATTACTGTCTTCTTCCTCCTCCTTTTCTCTGTCCCCCTCCCCCTGGCTTAGAGGTTCCATCTCTAAGCTAGGGGATGTCCCCTCTCCTTTGGAAGGACTTAGATGGTGGTTGAGACTTGCCTGGTATGTCTCCATCACCTGGTCTGAGGGCTGTACATGAGTAGAGGAGCAACCTAAGGCTACAGTGGATTTGCTGTTGCTTAAAGTCTGGCGTTCTCTACCCCACCCCCTTACTTGTCCCTGCCAGCCTCAAAATCTATTGCCAACAACATGGACATAGCCCTGGCTATTGTCTTGGGCTTTGAGAACCGCTTCACCATTTTTGCCCGGCGATACATACTCTCCCATGCACTCCCCCTCCGTATGCACACCCATTAAAAATGTTTGGCCTAAGCTGCACCAAGGAAAAGTGAAGATTTGGAAATGGTGTGTTTAAACTAATCAATGTATGAACTCAAAATGCATTACTGAGAGGGAAATCACCTCTGTGAGGCCTGATAATGGAGACCCCCATCAATTCTGCTTTGATTTAAGTTGACCACCTTCACTGATTTTAATTAATCTAGTAATTACTAAATGGCCACCTCACTTAAGGTCCTAGGACCTTCTGGCAACTTGGCTTCTTGTTTGACAGTTGAAACAGATCCTGGCCACCTCAGTTTACACTAGTTTGTGTCTCACCATTTGGCTGCATCATTTATCTGGTGAAATGAAGGTTGGGGCAAGATGGCTGTTTCCTGGCTGAAGCTCTAGCTTCTCTGAGCCCTTTCCTGTTGGGGGCCAGGCTTCCTGCCCTACAGGAGATGATGGGAAACCAAGGAGCTGTGGGGAGGGCTGTGGGAAACCTTGTAAAGAATGGAGATATTAATGATTATTTTATTTGAGGCTAGAACCACAACATAACCATAATAATAATATTTTACCTTTGTATAGCACAGAGTGTGTACCGAGCCCCTTACTTGTGCTATTTCATTTGTTTCTCACCTCACTACAGCTCTTCATTTTGTAATTGAGGAAACAGTCTCTGGGCCTCTATGAGTGGCTTGCTCAAGGTCACATGGCCAGTTAGTTCTTGGGCCAGGACTCAAACCCAGTAATCCTACTTCTATCCAGAGTTCTTTTCAGTATGGGACAGCACCTCCACTTAATTCCAAAATAGTCTTTTGCAGGGCAGATTGTTACTCTTGAATATGTCTCCCATCAATAACATCTACTGACCCAGGCTGGGATATTTGCTGAGGCAACGTGGTGCAATGGAAAGAAGATTGCTTAGGGGAGATCCGAGAGCCAGACCCTAGACCTGTCTCATGAAGAGCTAGCAGTGACATCTCAAGCAAGCCTTAACATTTTTTTATATCTCACTTTTCTTTTTCTAAGACAGGGACTCACTATGTAGTCCAGGCTGGCCTTGAACTCATGATGATCCTCCTACCTCTGCCTTCCAAAGGTTGGTGTGTGGCACCATGTCTGGCAAGCTCCAACATTTGACTGAGTAGTATCAACCTGAGCCAGGTACTATGTTTTGGGTCATCATTTCTCCACTTCACCTAGAATATGGAAATCAAGGTCCCTACCTACTTCCCTCACAGAGATGGATACCCAGTGAACACCCAATGAGGTATGGGTGGGAAAGAGTGTGGCACACATAAGCAATTGGACTTCATCAAGAATTGTTATTTTTCACACTGGCATCATAGCCTCCCCAGGTGTAGCACAGAGACCTAGCAGACAAAATAGGGCATTTGAGGGTCCCAGACTAATTTAGGATCCAACCCAACCTCTGACTAAAATCCACAGGATAATTATGTCAATTCTCTGCTTTGTTCTGCAATCGGAAGCCTTGTCTCGCTAGTAAAACAACGTATTCCTATGACCCCCCCCCCAAAAAAATACCACTGGTTCAGATCTTTAGAGTTATTAGGAGAAAACAATTTGGAACTTGTGGTTGTCTGTTCATTCGCAGGACCTCATTCAGTTGGAGGCAAAGTCAGGTGCAGGGCACAAGGTCTCTGGATTCATTCTGGTTCCCCCCAGTTGGAGGGGGACCAGGGAGAGAGGAGTACAGAACAACATGAGCACTCAGGGAGCACTTAGGTGTTGCACTGTGTACTCTCTGGTGTTTCACTTTATAGTAGGGAATGGGAGTAGAGGAATGTTTCTTGTCCCTATTTGCTATTCCTAAATCTCCTCTACACAAACCCTCTGGCAGGCAAGGTTGCTGCTGCAGCTGCATTCCATAGCCTACTGGGTGTTGAGGACTAAGTATTGACTCCCTGAGGAAAAAAAAATGGTTAAGGAAGGCCTGGTTTCTGCCCTCTTGTGGCCCTGGGTCTGAATGGGGAGACAGCATGTCTGGTTAAACTTAACTTTGTAAACAAACAACAATCTTTCTGGATTTTATAGCAAGGAGCTCAAGAGTTGCCCCAGAGACCTCCCCAGGTCAAGCCCCTCAGCTTGCTGACCACTCCCTTTTTTCTTATGGCTCAGTTCATGTATGTGAGAGACGTGGGTGGGACCATAAGAACTGACCTGTCCTCCTGCAAAGCTGGCTGTGGCTGCCCACTACTGACAAAATCAAGCCCATGACCCTTCACCTTGCTCTCAGGGCCCTCCCTGGTCTGAGTGCAGCCTCCTTTTCTCCCATGTCCCTCACAAGCCTTCCCCTCTGACCAAAGTGGTCCCCTGGATATTCCTTGGGCAGGACCTGCACATGCTCACACTATTGAAATCTTACTCAGCTGGTGTTTGTCCTGCTTTCACGCTACCTTCCCAGGCCCCTTTGCCCTCCATCTGGAAGTTAGCTGCTCCTTCTGGGCTCCCAACACTGTGTAGCTTATCCCTTCACTGACTCTTTTACTCTCTGCCTACCTACTTCTCTGTATTGGTCTTAAGTCCTTTAGATGAAGGGACCCAGTATTTCTCACCTGTGTAACAGGCTTTTTCTTCCCCCAATGCCTCTCATCTTGGCATACAACAGGGCCTCTACAAATGCTTGTTAAGTGAAGGAAAATGAATGAGTGGATGAATTGATGATCCATTCCATTTCATTCTTTTTTGTTTTATTAAGGGTTTAACTTTGTAGTGCAGGCTGGCCTTGAACTCACTATGTAGATCAGACTGGCTTCAAACTCATGGTGATCCTCCTGCCTCAGCCTTTTGATCCCTGGGATTACAGGTGTGCACCATCACACCTGTTTTTTAAGCATTTCAAACAGTGACTGGAAGCCAGTGGATGTACCATGGTAGGTTTTTTTTTTTTTTTTTTTTTTTTTTTTTCAGGGGATTGAACTCAGGCCCTTGCACTTGCCAGGCTCAAAGTATCTTTTTTGTTTTTTTTTTTTTTTTTTTTTTTTTTTTTTTTTTTTTTAATGGAAGGAGTTTTTTAAAGAGTTCACCATTTGGGCCAGGGATGTAGCTCAGCGGCACAGTGCCTGCCTACCAAGCGTGAGGCCCTGAGTTTGATTCTTGGCACCAAAAATGAAAGTAGAAAAAAAAGCCCCCCCCCAAAAAAAAAAGAGTTCAGAATTTGCTGCTCATTAACCAAGGAATAGATAAAAAAAGATGTGGTTCTTTTACACAATGGAGTACTACTCATCCATATAGAAGGATATACTGGAAACTTTTATGTGTAAATGGATGAAACTCGAGACTATATACTCATAAGGGAAATAAACCAGGCACATGTGTAAACATTGTATTTTCTCCCTAGTGTGGGGAGCTGAAAGAATAAATGTGTTCTAAAAGGTACAACAGCTATTATAAAATGAGAGGAAACTTTAAGCAGTAAAATAAACTAAGATGGGGAAATGGAAAGAAGAAGGAAAAGAAAAGCAATAATTAACATAAGTGTAGTACTAATTTCTCTTAGTTCACTGAAAAGTTTGTGCTAATATTGTTTGGACAATTAAATGCCGATATCTTGACTAAAAATAACAATATGCAACTCATTAACAATTGTTACCCTCCTATGATCTTATTTTGAATTTTTTTTCTTTTTAAAAAATAAAGCCAGGCATGGTGGTGCAGCCCCAGCACTTGGAGGACCTATGCAAGTTTGAGGCCAGCCCAGAGTACAAAGTGAGTTCAAGGCCAGCCTGGGCTGCATAGTGGAGCCCTGTCTCAAAAAGACGGAAAAAAAAAATTTAAAGTTCAGAATTTGAGAGCATCCACTTAATTTGAACATGGGAATGAATACCACAACCTCAATGGAAAAAGCAGGGTATTTTTTAGCAACGGGAAAGACTGAGCAAGAGCACTCGCATCAGCAGCCCCTCGTAGTGGTTGCTCCCCAAGTTCCACTGAAGTGGGAGATGATGCGTTCCTCTTGTCTGGGGCAGTAGTTCTATAGTGTACGTTTAAGAATCTTTTTTTTTGGGGGGGTGGTTACTAGGGATTAATCCCAGGGCCTCACATGTCCAAGGAAAGCACTTCACGACTGAACTGCACCCTCATCCCTTTAAAGATGTTTTTCTATTTTGAGACAGAGGTTTGCCTAATTGCTCAGGCTGGTCTTGAATCTGTGATGCTCCTACCTCAGCCTCCTGAGTGGCACCCCCACACCTGGCTCCTGTCCTTGATCCTGTCCGTGTGCCTCTGCCTGCACTCCTCTCCACTTGGCCAAGGCTTTCAAGCCCTATCTCTGGGCAACTTCCCCCTGCTTTGGTCTCTGAGCAGCTCTCCTATTTCTGATCTCTTGGCCCTATGCACAAATGCTGCACATGTTGGCACCCACTGCCTTTCTGTGCCCTGGGTCTCTGGGAGCAGGTGCCTCGTTAGAGCATGCAGGGATCCCCACAGTGCTGGAGAGCTTTAGAGCAGACAACACTTGATGAGGGCTTTGGGACTGATTGACAAGTAGGTGTTGTGGAAAGCAACGTGAGGGTGGGCCCCTGGGTTCTGCCTACCATGCCTCCAACCAGCCCTCCATCCCTGGGCCCCAACATGGATCAAATCCGCCAGCATGAAGCTCCAGCCTTCCCAGTAGCCTCTTGGCTCTTAGAATTTCTAAGGGTCTGGACAGCAAGGGCCATGTCTAACTGTGTGGTCCACATGGCCCAGCCTAGAGCTTCCGACATTCACAGCATTGTATAAGCACATAGTTTCTCACTGTTATAGATAACTTGGTAAAGATATTCTTATTTTGGGTGTCTGTTGTGTTTATATGTATTCTCCTGTGTCTGCTCTTGCTCATTAAACTGTAAGAGACTGTAGAGAAGAAAAAAAAATCTATTTTGTAAAGAAAGAAGATAAAACCTGGGGGAAAAAAAAACCAAGTTAAAACCTGAGATTCGGATTTTACCCAAAGTCCAGAGAGTGTGTGTCTTGCCTGTGGTATGCACACAGTTCATATTTTCACACCAAATTTCCTCAAACCTTAGTACACACCAGAATCACCAAGGCTGGGGGATGGAGAGCCTGTTTGTTTGTTTGTTTTATTCACATTCCAGGTCTGGGGATGTAGCTCAGTGGTACAGCATGTGAGTAGTGTGTGCAAGACCCTGACTTTGATTCCCAGCACTCAAAAAATAGCTCCGGTTCCAAGGTACCCTTGTCACTCGAGGTTTTATTGAATAGGGCTGGGATGGCGCCTTCTGCTCTTCTCTCTCTCTCTCTCTCTCTCTCTCTCTCTCTCTCTCTCTCTCTGTGTGTGTGTGTGTGTAGTTTAGGTCTCACTGTGGAGTTTAGGCTGAACTTGAGTTCACTATGTAGCCCAGCCTGGCCTCAAACTCATGACAATCATCCTGCCTCAGCCTCCTGAGTGCTGGGATTACAGGTATGTGCCCCAACACCCGGCCTTTAGTTTAGTTTAGTTTTTTTTTTTAATTTTGAGACAGGGTCTGGCTAAATTGTGCGGGCTGTTCTTAAAATTGTGAGCCTAGTGCCAGGTGTGGTGGTGCATGCCTGTAATCTCAGCACTCAGATTGCCTTGAGTTCCAGGCCAGCCTGGGCTCCATAGTGAGTTCAAGGCCAGCCTAAACTACATAATGAGACCCTGTCTCAAAAATAAATGAATTAATAAATTAATAAGCACAATAAAACTGTGATCCTTCTCCCTTAGCCTCCCGGACTTCTGGGATTACAGGTGTGTGCCACCAGGCCTGGTACCAACTGAGGGTTTTATTATTTCATTCTTCGTTTAGCACATGGTTATATATCACTTATTATGTGCCAGCTACTGGTTTGAGGATTTTACAAATATTAATTCATTTAATACTCATAATTGCTGGGCATAGTGGCCCAGCCTATAATCCTAGCCCTTGGGAGGCTGATGCAGGAGGATCATCTGTCTGAAAAAACAAAAACTAAACCAAACTAAAATAACATCATAACTACCCCATAGTATAGACACTATTTTCTCTTTTCTTGTTTTGTTTGTTTGTCTAGTTGCTTTTGCAGAACTGGGGATTGATCCTGGGGGTGCTCCACCATTGAGCTACATTCCCAGCCCTTTCTTTCTTCCCTCACTCTCTTCCTTCCTATATTTCCTTCCATTTTTTCTTTTGAAGGGATCTCACTGAGCTACCTGGGTTGGGCTCCAATTTTCAAGCTACCTGTCTCAGTCTGCTAAGTAGCTGGAATTCCTCCACCATGCCTGGTTATTTGCCCCTTTTATAAATGAAGAAATTAAGGTACAGAGAAATTGAATGACTTGCCCAAAGTCATTCAGCTAATAAGTTTTTTTTTCAACTGAAGTCAAATTCAGTGTAATGTTAGCATTTTAAATATACAATTCAGTAACATTTAATACATTCACTATGTTGTATAACCACACATCTGTCTAGTTTCAAAATATTTTTATTGCCCCCAAATGGAACTATTCTCGCTAAACAGTGGTTCCCATTCCCTTCCATCCCCAGCCTCTGGTAACTGCCTTTCTGTTTTGTTTGTATTGATTTACCTGTTCTTAATATTTCACTTGAATTATAATAAGTGGCCTTTTGTACCTGGCTTTTTTGTTTATTTGTTTGTTTTTCAGTACTGAGATGGAACCCAGGGGTTCTCTATCACGGAGCTAGATCCTCAGCCCTTTTTAATTTTTATTTTGAGACAGAGTCTCACTAAGTTGCCTAGGCTGGCCTTGAACTTGCAACTTTTTTTTCCGACTGTCTTGCCAAGTAGCTGAGGTTACAGGTATATACATACCACAACACCCAACTCTATCTGGCTTCTTTCACTTGAAGTCTCATCCATGTTGTAGCATATATCAATGCTTCTTTCTTTTTTGTGTCGGAGTTATATTCCAGTGTATGCATGGACCATAATTCACTGATCTATTCCCAACTAGGAAGCTTTAAAATTAGGATATGAATCCAGGCAGTCTGATCCAAGATCTGTGCTGTTATCTCCTGTGTACAAAATATTTATCTAACTCTCAGCATTCTGAGAGGCTGAGGCAAGAGGATAGCAAGTTTGAACCCAGCCTAGGTAATTTAGTGATTTAGACTGTATCTCAAAATAAAAAGAAAAAATATAAGGCTGGGGATGCAACTCAATGTGAAGACCCTGGGTTCAATCCAGGATTAATAAAACATACAAATGCATCTACTTAAACAGGATATATTTTCAAGTAATAATTTGCCACTTGGAGGCTGAGTCAGTGGCACATGCTTAAAATCCCAGCACTGTGGGAAACTGAGGATAGAGGATTGCAACATTAAGACTGGGCAACTTTATGAATTTATTAGGACCTCTCTCAAAGTAAAAGTTCTGGGTGTGGTGGGGGGTGTCTCAAATACATACAAAACTACGTCAGAAATTTGCCACAGTAAGGTCATTTAATTCCAATCAAAGACACAAAACACTTGATGTTATTACCTTCTGCAACCTCAGGCACATTCATGTACAGTTCTCTCTATATTTTATGGAATATGAGGAACGATTCATAGAGACTCCCACAAACATTTATGGATTGGAAGACTATAGTTTGGGGGGTCCCTGTAAGACATCTTCTCAATAAAAAGTTTCTATCAAGTTGCTTGGTAGACTGCAATGACAATCCAGAAAATGAGCTCAGGCATGTTAGAAAGATTTTCCATACCAAACTGCTAAACAAAGAAGGAGTTGGAGATTAACCTTCAGCAAATTAGAAAATGCCTAAATCCAGTGAGTGCCTGCATGTTCTAGTAAGCTGGAGTTTCACCACGGAGGATGGACCACGAATGGTGGTGTATGCCTGAAATCCCAGCTATTCAAGAGCTAGGGGCTGGGCATGGTGGCACAGGCCCATAAACCCAGCACTTGAGGGCTGAGGCAAGAGGTTCACTATTTGAGGCTCACCTGGGCTACATAGTGAGTTCAAGGCCAGCCTTAACTATAAGATGAGATCCTGTTTCAAAAAACAAACAGGCTGGACCTGGTGGTGCATGCCTGTAATTCCAGTGCTCAGGAGGCTGAGGCAAGAGGATCACTGTGAGTTTGAAACCAGCCTGAGCTACACAGTGAGCCCCATCTTAAAAATAAATAGTGCTTGCTAGTTAGCTCAGTTGTTTAAGTACCTGTATGGGCAAACCCAGTCAGGCTTGAGGGACCAAGGTTCGATCCACAGCTCCACATGCCACACCACACCCGCCCTTAAGGCAGCCTGAGCCAGCCAAAAAATAAATAAAAAACAAACACAAAAGAGAGGATTAGACAGTAGGATTGCAAGTTCAAAGCCAGCCACAGTAATTTGAGATTCTGTGTCTAAATAAGAATTTTACAAAGGCTGGGGATGCAACTCAGTGGCAGAGTATTTGTCTTGCAACTGGGAAGTCCTAGGTTCAATCTGTCTTACTACAAAAGAAAAAGTACTTGGAGGCTGGGGGTGGGGCTTGGGCATAAGAGTGGTCACCTAGCAGGCAAGAGGCCCAGGATGAGGTCCCCTGCACTGAGATAAAAAAGATGCACTTGGCTATGCCCAAGTCACCAATAAGGCAGCCCTTTAACTTCCCCTTGACTGGTGACAGCCTAAACTAGACCAGAGACCTTCCAGACATGAAGCATCTGCAGGGACAGCACCTGAGGTGAGAATGCTATTCCAACACAACACTGATCACATGACTTCCTGACTTCCTAAGGGTGTGGACACACACACACACACACACACACACACACACACACACACACAGAAACCCAGACTTGCATCTCTTCTCAGATGGCCCATGTCTGAGAGTGCCATTTGATGTGCCGAGCACCACCTTCCCCAGAGGGATCCCTTGTTATTCTGTTAGAAACCAAACAGCTGGGCTGTACTCAAAACCATTAGTCTTGACTACACTCAGCAGACTCAAATGAACACCAAGGGCAGCCTTGAAGGGGGAAAGATGACACAAAACACACGTCACTTGAGAGGTGAGAGGTGAATGGGGAGTGAGGACTTCATCTCTGTAGCCCCAGGACTTACCAGCAGACCTGGGACTGATAAGATAGCCCTCAGTGCATGTTTGTTGATTGACTGACTGACTGACTGACTGACTGACTGACTGACTGACTGACTGACTGACTTCTTGGGATGAAAGTCCTTATTGAGGCTTCATGGAGCTGCTCTGTGGGAACAAAGAATGGAGGGAAGTTGGCATGGGCCCAGGGTGCCCTGACAGCACCTACACAGCACATGTTTTTCTCTGCCTGAAAATTTCTCCCCGGGGCCGGAAAGATGGCTCAGTGGAATAAGTGCTTCCCTGGCAAGCGCAAGGGTCTGAGTTCAATCCCTGGTTCCACCAAAAAAAAAAAAAAAATTCTCCCTAAGTTCACAGACGTTGCAGCTCTCAAGAGCAGATTCCTTTGAGCGCACTATGTGTACTTTATTCTACTGAACTCAACTCAGTGGGACTTGACAGTGGCGTGCTGTTGTGAGGAGAATCTACCAAGAGCACCTATATAAAAGCACACTGGAGGGGCTGGGGAGATAGCTCAGTGGAATAAGTGCTTGTCTGGCAAGTGCAAAGTCCTGAGTTTGATTCCTGGTACCACCAAAAAAAGAAAGAAAGAAAGGAAAAAAGCACACTGGAAAACCTAGAGGGCAAAGAATCCTGGTGGACTCACCCATATCAGTTTTGCATGGTGCAGGCAGTTCCTGGTATTGAGTGTGTCATCTGGCCATGTAGGTTTCTGTGCATGTGCCTGCATACTAAGGTGCATGTGTGCGGCAGACACCCCTACACAGATACATTTCATAGCATAGTAGATTCCTGTTTGCCGAAATCCAAGTAACCATGTGAGTACTTTTGATTTGTGTAGTACTGGGGACTGAATCCAGGGCCTTTGTACTAAGCTACATCCCTAGATCTTTTAATTTTTTTTATTTTGAGACAAGGTCTTACTAAGTTATTAAGTTGCCCATGTTGGGCTTGCTCTTGTGATCCTCCTGCCTCAGCCTCTCAGGCTTCTGGGATGCCATGCATGCACCACCAGGCTCATCTGGAAAAGCTCTGTTTTCAATACTGTAAACGATCTCTTATCATTTGGATGGGTCTTTGTAACTCACAAAATACTTCTCAAACCATGACCCTATTTGTTTGTTGATTTAAGTTAAGCTTGTCTTGGGGATTCTGAAGGGCTCTGTAAGGACTCAAATAGCAGTGATATGTGTGCTGTGAGAGGTCCTGGCTGTGTGCTGGACCTCTGAACACCAAGCCAGAGCTATAGAGACTGGCTGCCACAGGTTTGCAGGGACCACCAGCACCAGGGACTCAGCTGGCAGACCAGGACTCCTTCCTGTAGTTGAAAGGAAGGAGTTGATACTTATCTGCACAAAATCAGCACTGGAGCGGCTGTAAAGAGGGCCGAAGGGTTGCACTGCCCTCTGCGATTTCCTTTCATCAGTCACTCAGTGGCAGACATTGAGGACTTGAGCTCCCTGCCCCAGCTTGTTCTGAATACTGGGGGTTGAACAAGACTGTCTCCTGGACCTCTCTGGCTATATGATTTGTGAGGTCTTCTCACTCTTGTTCGTTATAACCCCATTTTTCCAGGGTCCAAATGTTAAGGGAGGGTGTCCTACCCAATCATTTCCTCTCATGTTCCTCCTCCTCCTGCTTTTCCTTTCTCCCTTCTCTCACATGCACATAATATTTCACTTTCCTCCAGATCCCCAAAGGCTCTTATCATGCTCCTGTATTAAGGCGGATATTGAATAAACCAGATCCATGGGAGAAAATGAATGTGCAGAATGCATAGTAATAATGCTAGTAATCCCTGACATCGGTATAGAACTTGATAGTTTACAAAACACTTCCATCCCTGTTCCCTTGTTTGATCCTGAGACTTGTCCTCTTCATATTCAAAGAAAAGCTTCTGATTGTGATCTCAAGCTGTGAGCGAAGCAAATCTAAGGTGGGACCGAGGGGCAGCAGATGCCATCGTGGACTTATTTTTTCATCCTTTCCTTTTTCTGTTTCTGCTGTGCTGCCTGGGGAGCCTGCATTTGCCTGTGACTCAGCTTCCCAGCCTCTAGTAGGGGTCAGAGGGACCCTGGGGAAAGGAGCTGCTAGCTAGCCAGACCCCAAGCTAGAATGCAGAACCTTTGGCTCCTGCAATGATGGAAGGAAGGACAGGGCAGGGGGACCCTCCCCTTGGGGCAGCCCCAAAGTGAGTCCCAGCTCACCTTGGCAAATTGCACAGACCTAGTTGGGGAGTGGGGGCAATTTCCATAGAACAAGGGTGCCCTGAAGCTTTTAGGAAGTTGTGAAATGGGGCTCTGAAGCTGAGACCTAACTGTTAGCAAGCTCTAGGAGTGCCATGGCATTCCCTGAGGTTCTGGGCCTTTCTCAACCTAACTTCTCCACTCATCCCCATTTCCTCACAGGCTCCCCTATGGTTCTTTTTAAAAATGTATTTAGTACAAGGTCTACAGGGTCTCACTACACAGATCAGACTCGTAGTGATTCTCCTGATTTTCAGCCTCCTGAGCGCCGGGATTACAGGTGCATGCCACCACGCCCAGTCTCAATCGCCATCTCAGCATGCCCTGGGGAGCAGGCCCAGCACAGCACTTGGGGATTGAACCCCAGTCTCTGCACCTGTCTAAGCAGGTGCTTTAATCCAGTGAGCTATCTGGCTGGCCTGCCCCTATGTTTTTTCATTGTCCACCTTCTTCACCCAGGAGCCTTCTACCTCCATCCCTCTAATGTAGTCCCAGTTTTCTTAACTGAAGATATTCTGCTGGGAATGGTGGCACATGCCTGTAATCCTAGCACTTGGGAGGCTGAGGCAGGAGGATCGCTGAGACTTTGACAGCAGCCTGGGCTACACAGTGAGTTCAAGGCCAGCCTGAACTATATAATGACAACCTGTCTCAAAAACCAAAACAAAATAAAGCAAAACAAAACATGATTTCAATGATAGCCCACCCTAGATCCCCAAGCCACTGCAGGCAAACATTCTCATACTTCACCAGTTTGTGCTTTTTCTCTAGATGGTTCTTAACCCTATGGCTGTGGCCACACCAGGAGTGCCCTCCACCTGCACCAGAGCTGGGAATTCCTAGGATATGACTAAGGAATAGGGGATATAAAACCACTGTGCCTGGTGGCTTGCAGCAGCCAAGGATCAAAGCCTGTCCTCTCCTGGTAGGAGGGATCCAAGTCTTGGCAGTTTTGAACAGGGGCCCAAACAACAGGGGAAAGCTGCTTTTTTAGTGGGCAGGTTAAAGAAGGGTGAGGAGTAGAGTGCCTGTCTCACAGGGGTGAGATAGGGACCCACGATGCCCTCCCTATATCTCTGGACATAAGGAGTAGTCTCTGAGGCTTCTACACTTGCCTAGGCTTGGGAACTCCCTTCCTTCAGGAAAGAAAGTCCAGCCCAGGAGGCCCTGGCGGGACTCTCTTGCAGCCCCTGCCCTGAGGTTTGGGGCTGGCAGAGTTTGTGCTGTCACTCTGGTAGTGGCAGCCAGTGTGGGGCGGGCAGAGTGTGTAATTGCAACCACTTCCTGCCCCAGCCTGCCCTAGGGCTGGCCCCTCCCCTGAGGACAGTGGGGCGGGGCCCAGGTACAGTAAAGGAGTCTGTGGGGGGGGCACTGCCTAGTGAGGCTTGCCCTCAAGGGAGGTTAACTGAGACTCACAAAAGGGTGAAGAGGGTGCCTTCAGTTTGAGCCGCCCCACCACTAATGGGGCCGAGGACATTTGGTTGGTACAACCTGTTCTGGTAGGGAAGGAGCTAGATAATAGTTCTCCCATTAGGCTGTAACTAGTTCCAATATTAGCTTTATTCATGAGCTCTGGATGTTGAAGCCCCAGAGGGGAGGAGGGACTAGCTGGGGTCTACACTTAGAGATACTTTCCTCTAGGCCTGTGCTACCGCGCTATTGCTCTGAGCAACTCAGGCAGAGAAGAGGGTAAGGGACAGGCAGTGCTGAAAGACTGGGGGTGCCTCTCCCTTCTTAGAGTTTCCAGGATTTCCTGACAGGTTGTATCCTCTTTCCCTGGCTTTGGAATGCTCAGTGTGTACAGAGCTAGTCAGCCTTCCATCAGGCACACTGGAGGCACCAAAGAAGCAGAAAGACAGCCCCCTCCCTTAGGTGGGCAGGACATCAACTGGGCATTAGAGTGGCAGAGTACTCAAAGCATGCACTTTGTAGTTAAAGCCGGAGACCAATGCCCCACCCCACTCCCTGTTCTAGTAGCTGTGTGCCTTGGACGGCTTTGCTTATCTTCTGCCAGCTTCAGTCTCCTGCTTGGTAAAATGAAGCTACTACTACTTGCCTCACAAGGTTGTGCTAAAAGTGGAGTAAGACCTACATGGGAAAGTGCTTTGGACACTAAAACACCATGCTGAAGCAAAGCATGGGTGACAGATAACATGTGATGGGGCGCAGATGGGAGAGGGGATCCTGATGGGGAAGTAGGAGTGGCCACCAGTGCAGAGGATGCTCTGGTGTGCTACAGATGCTCCCTATGGTGACGCTATCAGAGGCAGCTGGTGGGTAAGTCCACCTAAGCTTCTGGTTGAAGGTAAGTCTAAAAGAAGAGATCTTCGAGGCAAAGGCCTGCGAGTGAAGTGGAGAAAAAGCTCTAACACTTCTCCTTTGGAGAAGAGCTTGCCATGGTCCTGATTGCCTTAATCTTGCCCAGGTGAAGAGAGGCCAGGGATGGGTAAGGAGTTTCCCTTGGGGGAGGGGGTGGCCTGTCAGCCTGTAGAGTGTAAGGCAGCAGCTGGAAGTGCACACTCACTTGCATACCAAGCCCGCAGCATGCACGGGTTCCCTGGAATGAGCAGGGAATGTCTCCTGTCCTTGCCCTCTGGAGCAGAGGGAAACTGGCTGAGCTGAGCATGTGAAAGGACAGTGACAAACTTGTAGGGTTCCTTATGCCCTTTACACTCTGGCTAGGGCTGCCCCACCTGCCAGGTGAGCCCTGTCCTCCCTTCCCTCCTGGTCTTCAAGTGTCCTTCCTCCTTCCACAAGAAGATGGGACACCCTCACAAGCTTAGTGGGTGCTAGGGGGAGGGTTTAACCATGCAGAGTGGTGGCACATGTTTCAGGATATACCCAAATGTGTGGCTACCAGTAACCATGTGCACAGGTCCAGACAGATGTGTACATACAAACATATGTCTCACATGTGCATGCTTCAGGTATGGAGAACACAAGATTCAATGTTTCTGCTCTTTTCTGACTTTGGACCAGGAACTTATCAACTGTAAAGAGATTTGTACCAGCACAGTTCAGAGGGCCCTTTTAGCCTGAATGTTCAGTTTTTATACATCCAGCTGTGGCTGCTTAAAAAGTCAGGGCAATGAAAAAAAAAGTCAGCCTAACCAGTTGTGATGTTGGCTGTCGACACCTCAGATGTTTAGGTTTCAAGATTCAATTTTCAAAAGACCAGTTACTTGGCATCATGTAACATCTGCTCATTTTCCAAGCAGTGGTCTTCCACTGACACCCAGATGGGGACGGCAGTGTTTGTGTATCTGGTGTGTTTGTGCATTTACACGAATGTGAGTGTATCCGTACTTGTTTAAACAGCGTCTCAGAAGAGGAGAGCTGAATGAGATCCCAGAGGTCACCCAAATGAATCCCTTCCATTTCTAGTTCAGTTATTCAACAGCCCTTTTGTGAGCTAGATCTATGCAGAGAGCTGCAGAGATAAATAAAGCATAGTTTCTACCCTCCAGGAGCTCACCTTCTATGGGAAAAGAAATATGTAAACAAATAATTGCAATACAATGTGACAATAGAGGTATAAATCCTGCACTATGGTAGCACAGGGGAAAGACCAATTAACTCTGTCTAGAGGTGTCTGGGACAGAAATTATCCTGTGACAGTCTCACTTTTCAATAATTCTACAGACAATGAGTGTTCACCCTTAAGATCCTACTTCCAGAATATTGATCCTTGTCCCCCTCCCCACCCCCAGCAAATCTGAAAAGATACAGAGTTAAGGCTTTGAGGAGACCCTTGGAAAATCCTCCTCCTAAGCAGAGGCTAAGTCCCCGCCTGGGAGTGTCAGGTTATGGAACAAGTGTGACCACACAAAGGGCCTGTCTTCACAATCGGAAAAAGACCAACCAAATGGCAAAGCGGGATCAAACAGCACACTGGGAGCAACTGGGATCCATGCGTCTTCTCTCAGTTGTGGGCCAGTGAGGGGCTTGAGTGGGAACAGTTGAGGATCTGTGTCCCTGCTTCAGCTAATGCCAAGGTAGGGGTGGGGACTGAGAAGGAGGCCAGTACTTCCTGCCCATCCAAAGGGTGAGGAAAGGAACAGGAAAGGAACATTGCCTTCCACCAGGCATACCTTTTGTGTCATCTGCATGGGGATGAGGCGGCATTAAGTATCCGCTCTCCTCTGCCCCATGCCCCCGGTGGACCCAGTGCCCATTTGTGAAATGGTAGCTGAGGATAATACAGCAGCCCAAGTCATTGTGGTGGAGGCGGGCAGATTAAAGCAAACTGACAAAAGGGAAGGAAGGACAATAACCCTGGAGTCTGTACCAGTCTCTAACCACTGCCCTCCCAGCCCAAGGAGTGGCCTCGGGAGGTGAAGCTCCTCCGACCTCATCCCCCTCCCCCATCTAGCGTCCTGCCCCACTCTGCCCTGGGGGACTACCACCCCCGTCTGGACCCGAGCACTCTCTCCCCCTCTCACCCCTCGATCCATAAAGCCAGGAGATGCTACAGCGAAGGGAACCCTGGGAGTGTGCCTTGAATGACCCCCCAAACACATCTGGATTTTTGGAGTTCGGGCCAGCCCCCGAAACGGACCCCAGGGAAGTGCGCCAGAGGGAGGGAGCAGGGAAAGGGAGAGGCATCGGAGAGCGAAGGGCCTGCAGTTTAGGGCTCCCGGCCTCAAGACTAGAACTGTCCCAAACTTCCTGTTTCTTCCGGCCGCTCTGACCCTAGGGCTGCGGCTCCGAGATAGCTCAGGGCCTGGAAGTGCATGCTGGGTAAGCGCAGACGGCCGGCGGGAGCAGGCAGGCGAGTTGCTCGCCGTGGCCGGCGCGGGGCCGCTGTGGGCGCGCGCCCGGCTTCCGTCCCCGGCGGTCACGCTTTGCATGTGGGATGGGCAGCGGGCAGGTGGCAGAGAGGCCCCCACGCCGAGGACTCTGGGAGGAGCCTGAACGGGCGCGGGCGGAGGGGGAAGAGGGAGGAGGCGGCCCGTGGGGCGGGGGTGTGGGCTGGGAGTTTCTGCATTTTAAAGGGAAGCGGAGTTGCCTTCGTCGGAGGCCGAAGTTCGAGCCGACCTCGCCGCGCCGAGCGCAGGAAATCCTGGAGGGGCAGCGCAGCCGGCTCGGCCCTGGACCGGCCCCGAGCTCTCGCGCCCCACTGAAGCCCTGAAGGGCTAGGTTAGACAAGTAAAAGGAAGTCCTTCTTTAGTCAGAGGAAAAAAACTTAATGCAACTAGTAACCCCTTTCCAAAGGTGGGCCACACTTGGGACTTTAAGAGTGAAGCATAGGCAAGCACTTGGGTCCGTTTCCCACCAGAGTGAAAGGAAGGAGATCCCAAGCACTCCACTGCTCTGTGGCTTCGTCCTCCAGATAGACCGCGGGAGGAGGGGGCTTGCTGCTGCTGAGCTGCTTCCAGAGTGGGGAAGAGGGATCTGTAGAAGGATGAGCAGACACAAAGCGGCTCCAATTAGAATAGTGTACACGTTTAATCCCTCTACGCTCATCTCTCTCTCTCTCTGTCTCTCTCTCTGTCTCTGTCTCTCTGTCCTCTCTCTCTCTCTCTCTCTCTCTCTCTC
>NW_004524639.1:7617259-7653824 GCF_000260255.1 Octodon degus
CTCTCTCTCTCCCTCTCCCTCTCTCTCCCTCTCTCTCCCTCTCTCTCTCTCTGAGACCAAATCCCTTGCGGGTAACCGAATTTCCCTTACATTCTTAGCACCTCCCCATCTTCTGTACTCTTCGGCTCTTCAAGTGTGTTTGTAAGGTCTGGAGGAAACTAGTGTTATGCGCCCTACCTTGGGCGTGGACGTTGAAAACAGCACCAAAGTGGCAGATGGGCCAAGCAAGACCCACAAGGGCCCAACCCACAAATTATTGCCCCTATTTTGAAGACGAAGAAACTGAAGTTGCCCAGTGAGCCAAATCGTTTCCTGAGGTCGCACAGAAAGTTGGTCGTAGAAGTTACAAGATGGCTTGTGAAACAGGAGGGCGCTTGATGCCTAAGACTCGGATTGAGCATCCTATTTCCCACCAAGCCTCTGCAGATCCCCAGCTGGCCACTGGAGCTATTTGATTATGTTTCTGTCACTGCATTAGACTCTTGAATACCTCAGTGATCGACACAGGGTCCACCATAAGCTTGAAGGGTTATCTCAGTCCTAGTAAAATGCCTAAGACATAGAAGAGACTCAATGCACATTTGTTTCTTGAACAATCGAAAATTAGAAGTGGACTCCCAGGCCTTCTCAAGTCCAAATGCTGCCTTATCTACCCATTCACCTACACATCTGGCTTAGAAGTACTACCTTAGGGGTAAGATCTTTCTAATGCTTCACAGCCCTGGTGCTGGGCTTTGCACTTCAAGGAGCAGTCAAAGATACATAGGGATTGAGGTGCCACACATGGCTGGTTGGTTAGTTCTCCTAGCCAGGGGCCAGAACAGGGAGCCCAGTTACAAATCTGTTATGTTTCTTCTGTGTCCTGGTGCCCTTCTCCCAAGTCAAAATGTAGCTGGCTGGGCACACTTATGCAAATGAGCCAAGAGCACTGCTGCGTTCAAAAATAAATGATGGAGCCCATATCAGTAGTTGCAGTGTGTTTTGGCAAGGTTTGGAACGGGCCCTGCCCATCTCTTGCTGGCTCTCTTGGGAAGCCCAGAACAGTGAGAAGTAATGTCTCCTACCCACCTCATTTCCCCCTCCCCTCCAAAACTACAAACAGCCACAAACCACATGGCCCACAAGCATCAGAGATTTGTGGCCTTTGGAACCTCCCAGGGCAGGGGTCATTCAGGAGGTCAAAGGGGGTGTAGGCATCACACAGTACAGAGTCATTACTCTAATGCCCTCTGGGAGAGTTCTGAATCAATGGGCCTATTTGTCCTCCCTCCAGGGAAGACTGGGGGTAGGGCAGTGGGGGTCTATTATCAAACCCACCCCCACAACACTGCCTCCAAGCTCAACCCAGGCCTGGCATTCTGCAAACCTCATTGCTACCCAGAAAAGGCAGAAACCGGAAGTGGGATGATTTCAACCGGGCAAAGCAGTTAGGTGGACATCTCCTTTGCTTTCTAGGTTAGGAATCTGGGAGTCTATACTTTCACTAGAGAATCTGTGGCAGAGCCACAGGATGTCTGCTGAGAGCCAGCAGACCCTGTTGACCCCTCCCCGTTTCCAGCAAGATTTCACATGGCCCATCATTGTCTGTATTCCTTCTAGAAGAGTTTTAGAATTACTCCATATGGGAAAGAGGTGGAATAGCGTAGTACTGAAAGGCCTGGATTTGGGCATTAGCCAGATCTGATTCTAAACCTAGCTCTACCACTAGTCAGCTGCGTGACTGCCTCAATTACCTTCTCTGAGCCATCGTTTCCTGTCTGTTAAATGGGCATTAATAATAGTACTTATCATGTAAGACTATTATATGGATTCAATATGATGTGTGCCATGTACTGGCACTTTGGAGCCTCTCAAGAAGTAGTTGCTCTGGTGACCCCTCTTTGTAGTTTTGTTGCAAACAAATACTGTTCTGCCTGGTTCTTATCAGGCCTGGGGCATATCTCAGCTCAAGTACTTTCCTAAGATCTCAGAGAGATGGAATCCCTTCTGGTATCCCTCCCCTTCCCAGCATTTGGGTAATTATTTTGGGATAGGCCAGAGCTCTGCCTAAGGTGTGGCAAGTGTGGTGATGACCACAGGCAATAATCACCTGAGGGGATTTAGCTTTATTGACCAAAGTGGTATTATGTGCTCAGTGGGGGGGGGATATAGGGAAAGAGTCCCTCCTTAGGGTCTGCTATCTAGAGCCAGGCCAGTACTCTGGCTCTCCTCAGGAGCTAAGAGTGCATTACTGAGGCAGCTTTGGAAATGTTTTCTCTGATTCACTTGATAACGCCAGATGTTCAATAGTGGTTTGTTTAAAAATTTACCCTGGTAGGGAATGAGAAATTCACTATTAATTCCAAGTTTTGTCAGGGCAAGCGTGGCGGGGTGGGAGGGAGGATGGGGTAGGATGGGGAGCTGTCGCTTCTTTCATGTTGGGCAGGATGGCAGGGAAACACAGTCCAGTTCTGCCAGGAGTTCACGCATGTGTGGGTCTAGCTCTATTTTCGCAGGGTGCTTTCAGGGCACTTTGGGTCAGTCCTTATTTATTGAGTTTGCCTACAAAGTGGAGAGAGGCCCGGTGTCTCTCATCAGACTCAAAGTTCCCTGAGGTTGAAGACCCTGTCACCCTCTCAGGACCGGGGTAGCCTTCTGACAGCGGGCCCGAGTCTCTTCCCTCAGGTTGGCGGTTCTCCAGCCCGGGAACCGAGCAAGCTGCTTGTGCGCTCGCTCGCGGAGCGACTCCCCCAGCCTAGCCCCCTAGCCCCGCGCATTCTTTGGTGTTCTCAATGCCCGAGGCTCTGCACCGGCCGCGGAGCCATAGGCGCACTGGACCCGGAATAGATGCCTGGGGGGCCGAACGGGAGGAGCCACGTGGTGGGGAGCTGCAGAGGGGTGCCCCGGAGTCCCTCCAGGTCCTTTTGTCCATCCCCGAGCCAAAGCCCTCTCCCCAAAGAGGGTTGGCTGCCGCGAGGAGGGCGGGAGGGGGTGGGCGAGGGCCGGGCACTGTGGGGGCTGGGAGACACTAGAGGGCTGGAGGCCAAGCGCTGAAGAGCGGCCTGGGCAGCCAGAGAAGGCGCGGAGGAAAAAACGGAGGAAGGAAACCCATCCTGCCCCCAACACCGGAGTGTCTCCTGTTACCGACCCACAGAAAGGTGCTGCCTCAGGAAGAGGTGATCGGAGCCGTTGAGAGCAGGCGGTCACGTGAACAGAGAGAGAGAGAGAGAGAGAGAGAGAGAGAGAGAGAGAGAGAGAAGAGAGAGAGAGAGAGAGAGAATATGAGAAAAAGCCTACAGACAGACCTACAGACAAAGAGCCCAAGAGAGAAGCCAGCACGGATCCTGAGAGAAAAGAGGACTAGAAGGGAAGAGGGAAGCGCGGCTCTGGCCTTTCCCTCTTTTTCTTCTCCTCCCTAGCTTCCACTCTCTGGTGTCACTTGGGGACCCAGTGACCCAATGGATGGGGCCAGAGGCCCTGTCCACTAGCCAAAGGAACCAGATTCCTAATTCTCTCGCTCTATCCATATAACTGCATTTGAGGCTTCCCTACTCCTGTCTGGAACAAGGAAATGGGCTGTAATTGGACCTGGTAAATACTCCCTTTTAGCTTGCAAAATACAGGCAAGTTTCTGTTACCCAAAGAGGCTTTTCTCCAGTGCCCTTGGAATCTAGAATCCCCCTGACCTCAGAGTCCCCTTCAAGTGCACCTGAAGTTGGGGCCCTGGCTACGCCTAGTCCACTCCACTGGGCAGCCACAAATGAACTTTGGCCACTGTACCAGGCACTGTGCTGGGTCCTGCTGAGAACCTCTTGGGAATTTTGTTCTAGAAGAAGAGGTCTCTCACAGACAAGGCTGATTATGAAAGGGATTATGCTCAGTCTTGAAGGAATATGGAGGAAGGAGATATGTCAGGGGTGCCAACCAGAAGTATTCTTGGGAGATTTGAGCAAGGCCTTGAAGGGTAAGGCATGCTCTGGAGTCCAAAGGAATTAGGGACAGGCAGGTGGCAGGATTATCTTGAGCAGAAGGGCTGCAGCAAAGCCCAGCTCCCTCTAGCCACAACCTGGACTAGTTCATAATTATAAAGGTAAATCTGTCATCTTAAAACAAATTGGATTGTAAATGTTGCTATTTTTCTTTATCTAATTGTAGGCCCTACTGCTGGCCCCTTCTTGGTGCTGATTACTGGGAATTGGCTATAATTTTCCAAAGTGCTACTAGTTCAATGAAAACTTTCTCTGTCCACTTTTCCCATTGAGGGCCGGGAAGAAATGAAATCTGTATCCTATCCCCCTGCCCCAAAAGGATGGGAGCTGGGCTGGGCTCCCACTCAGTGAGTATGGCCCAGGGATACTGAGAGGTTACTATACTACGCATTGCCCTCTGGCTCATGTTCTCTCTCTCTCTCTCTCTCTCTCTCTCTCTCTCTCTCTCTCACACACACACACACACACACACACACACACTCGGGGCCTCACCCTGGAAGTCAGTGCCCTTGGACAGCAAGGGCAGGGTCTCTAAATCTATATTCTAGGTCCCTGCGAGCAGACCAGGTGCTCCTTGGGGATCCTGGGCCTTTCTTATTGGCATCTTATTCATGTGAATTCCTCTGTTATCCTACTGTGCTGGCTAATACTCCTCATTATTCACAAGAGGCTTGAAAGGGCCCTGAGAACCCAACAGGTCCCTAATCTTAGACTCCTCTCCACTTCTGGTTGAAGTTGGAGCCCAACAAAGGATAAATAGGAGCTAGGGATATTTTAGTGGGAGAAGGGACAGGGGGGTCCAGAACAAGTGGTCCTCATGGGTAGGATTGTCATTTGAGAAAGGGCTGGCTGGCTTGTTCAGGACAAGGGGACCAAAGTCTAAGGAAGGCTTTTGGCCTAAGAGCATCCTTCTGAACCTTCGGATGAAAAGGCTACCCCTTACCAAACTCCTTGCGTATACAAGGCTTTGATGTCATCACAATCAACCTTTCTGTGCCTATGATCCATTTATTCTTTCCTTCAGGCCTTATACCACAAACAGCTAATCAGTATCGGCCTATGCCTATTTATGCTAGAGATTGGGTGGCAGGGGCTCCTCCATTGAGAAACATTACAGTGCTGGGATTTTTTTTTTCCCGGAACCAGGATGGAACTCAGGCCCTTGTGCTTGGCAGGCAAGCACTTATTGTACTGAACCATCCCCCCCAACCCCCGCCCAGTGCTGCAATTACAGGTGTGAGCCACCACACCCGGCACAATTCACAAATTCTAAAACACTAGGAAAGGGCTGGGAGATAGCTCAGTAGAATAAGCACTTGCCTGGCAAGCACAAGGGCCTGAGTTCAATCCTTAGTACTGCAAAAATAAATACAATAAAATAAAATAACTAAATAGAACACAAGGAAGACTGTGTCCCTTAGTTCTTAATACCAGAAGAATTAATTAGATGTGGAAATGGACAGTCAGAAAAGACAGAGAGCTTGTGCTCATTTTCACAGACTTGGGAAATAGAAAAAGCAGAATTTTTTTTTCAGTACTGGGGTTTGAACCCAAGGCTTTTGCAATACATTCCATCCCAAGTCCATTAATTTTGGTTTTTATTGTGATAGCATCCTGCTATTGTACTAAGTTGCCCAAACTTGCTATCTTCCTGCCTTGGCCTCTCAGAGTGCTGATTATAGGTGTACACCACCATGCCTGCCAGAAAAATAAATTTTAATCAATAATTTTATTTGGGTTGTGGAGATGGCTCAGTGGAGTAAACACTTCCCTGGCAAGTGCAAGGGCCTGAGTTCAATCCCCAGTTCCACAAAAAAAAAAAAAAAAAAATTATTGATGCCATTTCTAAACTGTGTGAATCTTAGCTAGGGAGTAGCTAGGAGACTCAGTTTTCTCATCTGTAAAGTGGGAATAATTGCCCCACAATGTTGCTATAAAAATACATGGTGATAATTCATGTAAAAAAATGTCAAGCACAGAACTTAGTTCTTAATAGTTCCTCGCCATTTTGCAGCTATATTGTTGCATAACTGTGATTCAAAGACAATCAACTACTGTTAACCTTTGGTGCATTTTCTTTCAGTTTAATTGTTTTTAATCTTTTTGAGACAGGGTCTCACTATGCAGCTCAGGCTGCCCTGGACCTCACTTTGCAGCCCAGGCTGGTCTTGAATGTGCAATGGTCTTCCTGCCTCAGCCTCCTGAGTGCTGGGATTACAGGCATGCACCACCATGCCTGGGCCCAACCTAATTTTTTTTATATTTTTATTTTTTAAAATTAATTAATTAATTAGATACAGGATCTCATTTCACAGTTCAGACTCATACAGATGCTCCTGTCTCAGCCTTCCCAGCACTGGACTTACAGGCGTGTGTGCTGCCACGCCCAGTTCTGGGGACAGCATACACACCCAGGGTTCGGAGCCAGCACTGCATGAGGTACTGGAGATCAAATTTGGGTCCTTGCGCTTGCCAGATAGGCGCTTAGACCACTGCACTATTTCCCCAGAGGCAGTCTAATTTTTTTTTTGTGTGTGTGTGTGCAGAACTGGGGATTGAACTCAGGCCCCTGCACTTGCCAGGCAAGCACTTATTCTACTGAGCTATCTCCCTGGTCCCAGTATATTTTTTTAATGCATATTTCCCCACATAGCTTGTGACTCGACTCAATACACAATATTATAGCTTGCCTTTTTTTATTTTACTTAAAATTGTAACAAGAATTTCCTCATGTTATTAAAAAAGGTCTTTGTAAGCATCATTTTAGTGGGCACATAATAGTCCATTATGTAGATTCCTCTAGCTTTTTCAAAGCTCCTGGGCCTAGTATCTGCTTTGTCTTATATCCATGATCACTCCAGCAATGCCCCCAGTAACAGGTCTTTGCCAGAAACAATCATGGAACTATGTGTTTCCCAGCTCCCACATTCAGATCGAATTATTTACCAAGAAGTTGATATCTATACATTCACGTAGACATTTTTACAACTGTCTATCTTTGCATTGCAGGCAGCTAAGATAGTCTGAGACCTTGTGGTATCGTGTTGCAACTCAATTCAACCTTGGCCTCCAAGAACCTTCTCCTCCTTGCCCCACCCCCTGCTTCTTGCTGGATCCTGTCTGGCTCTGGCCCTGGGCTGACAGATTCCTGAAGGATTCCCTGATCAAGGCATAGTGGCACATGCCTGTAGTCTGCACTGAGGGATCTGGTAGGAGAATCCACAGTACCAGGCTAGCCTGAGCTTCATAGAATATTCAACACCAGCTGACAGACAAGTACACAAATGATGGTGCTATATCTCAGTTATCCTAGCACTCTGGGAGAATTAGGCAGGAGAACCGGAAGTTCAAGTCCAGTGGGAGAAAGTTGGCAACTCAGTGAGAATTTGTCTCAAAAACATTTTTTAAAAAGGGAGCTTGGGATGTAGCTCAATGTAAGGCCCTGGGTTTCATTCTCAGTACTGGAAAAAAGTCCTTGGAGGCTTTGTCTTATTTACACCCTTCTGGCCAGATATGGCACACCACTACTCTGCAAACTTGGCTTTGATGTTACCAAAAAGTAGGCCAAGCAGACAGTGCCTTAGCCACTGGCAGGCATCAAGAAGGCCAGGTCAGCAGAGGATTTGGCTCAGCAGTGCAGCGCCTGCCTGGCAAGCATGAGGTTGTGAGTTCGATTGCTGGTCCAAAAAAAGAAAAAAAGGGCCAGGTCAAGCTCTTGTGTCCAGAGGAAGGTTCCTAGACCCCCTTTTCTCTTGATATCTGTGAGAATGAGAACTACATAACTGTGGGCTGGTGAGGGGGTGGAGCAGTAGTGAATGCTTTCCTTGGACCATTTCTTTTGTCTTCATTCAATAAATATTTTATTTATTTCTTGTATTTTAGGGAAGTGTCTATAGGGTGTTCAAGGTCTCACTACTAGATCCTACTCATAGTGATCCACCTGTTTACAGCCTCCCAAAAGCTGAGATTACAGGTGAGCGCCACCACGCCCAGTCTCAATTGCCATCTCAGCGCGCCCCGGGGGTGGGACTGGCACCTCAGGCCCAGGGATCAAACCCCTAACCCCTGCGCCTGCTTGTAGGTGCTTTAATCTGCAGAGCTCAATAAATATTTTAGATTCTATTTTTATTAGTACATTTTGCAGTACATAAGGTTTACATTCATCATAATTGGTCCATGTATATAATAGTCTTCTTTTTATGTTCCCTTTTTCCCTCTTGTCTCTTGGCTCCTTTCCCATTTGCAAGAGATCTATCTTCCTATTTCCTGTTATCTATTTTTTTATTTTGCTTTTTGATTTATTTATACTTTGGGTTCCTGTATAAGAGACATCATGCAATACTTAAGCTTGTGTGTCTAATTTATTTCACTTAATATGGTCTCAAGGTGCATCCAAAGGGCTGGGAAGATAGCTCAGCGATTTAAGCACCTGCCTGGCAAGCACAAGGTTCTGAGTTTGTTCCCTGGTACCCAAAAAGACCAACCAACCAACCAAACAAACAAACAAAAAAAAACTCCAAAAGACAAAAAACTCAAGGCGCATCCATTTTCCTTCAAGTGACTCAAATTTTCATTCTTTATAGCAGAGTAGTTCTCCATTGTGTACAAATCTCACATTTTCTTTATTCATTTATCTGCTGATGGACATAGACTATTGCCAAAAATTAGCTACTATGAGTTGTGCTGCCATAAACAGGGGTATGCATCTGTCACTGTAATGTGATGTTTTAACTCTGTTGCAAAGATACCTTGAAGTGTAATAGCTGGGTCAAATGGAATTTCTAGTTTTAGGGTGCTTGTTTGTTTGTTTGTTTGTTTGTTGAGATTGGGACCTGCTACATAGTTCAATATGGCCTTGAACTCACTGTGTAGCCCAGGCTGGACATAAACTTGCAGTGACCCTCCTACCTCAGCCTCACAAGTGTTGGGATTACAGGGAACTACCACCACACCTAGCTTTCTGGTTTTAGTTTTTTGAGCAATCTCCATATTAATTTCCATAGTGGTGGTATTAGTTTGCATTCTCACCAACAAGGTAGAAATCCCCCTCCTTCAGCCTCACCACACTTGTTATTATTTGATTTTTCTTTTTTTGCCATAATTTTATTGATAAACAAATAGCAATGAGACAGTTTCAAATCAAATCGGTAGGACAGTTTCAATAATTAACATATTATTTGATTTCTTGATGACAGTCATTCTCTTTGGAGTAAAATACAGTCTTGGTGTTAGCATTTCTCTAAGGGGCTAGTGATGTTGAACGTATTCCCCCCTGTATTTGTTAAGGATGTGTACTTCTGAGAAGTGTCTCTTCATTTTCGTTGCCCATGTTTTGATTGGGTCTTTTATTGTTTGGGGGGAATCTAATTTTTTGCGTCTTTATATATTCTAGATATTAATCTTTAGTGCCAGGTATAGCTGGTGAAATTTTCCCTTGTCCTGTAGGTTGTCTCTACACTGTGTTGGATGTTTATTTTGATGTGGTGAAGCTTTGCAACTTGATGTGATCCCATTTCTTGATTCTTTTTGTTTGCTTTTTGAGACAAGGAGGATCTCAGTATGTAGTTCAGGCTGCCTTGAAATCACTATGTTGCCCAGGCTGGCCTGGAACTCAAAGTTACCCTCCTGCCTCTATCTCCCAAGTAGAATTACAAGCGTGCACCACCATGCAAGGCCATTTGTTGATTCTTGACGTTATTTCTTGTGTAACTGGAGTTTTCCTCAGAAAGTCCTTGCCTACACATATGACTTCAAAAGTTTTACCTATCTTATCTTCCCGCAGCTCCAGTGATTCTGTTTGAATATTAGATCTTTAATCCATTTTATTTTAGTTTAATACATGATGAGAGATATATATAGATCTGGCTTCAGTTTTCTGCATGTTTAGAGTCAATTTTCCCCATAGCATTTGCTAAAAAGATTATATTCTCTCCAGTGTATGTTTTTTACCTCCTTGTGAAAGATCAGATAGTTCCATCTGCCTGGGGATGTTTCTGTGGCCTCTGTGCGTCTACATTGGTCACATGCTTTTTAAAAATGCTGGTACCATGCTGTTTTTATCACTGTAGCTTTGTAATGTAAGTTGAAATCCAAGATTGTGATATCTTCGGCTTTGCTCTTTTTTTCCAAGATTGTTTTTACTAGATAAATTCTTCTTATGCCTTTGAGTTTCTCCAAATGGGGGCTGAGACTATCAAATAGATGGCTCACTATGAGGGACCTAGAGCTCAGCAGGTATGTTCCAGATTGGCAGCCCTCCAGCTTGTGGACCGGGAAATTCTTGACTGTCCAGATGGCCCAGTATCAAGCAGGAATGATCAAGGCTCTAGAACATGGGGCTATCTTTGTGGCAAAGAGAACAAAAATGATGCCAGGGTCCAGGGGAGGCATGGGGTTCTGTTCAATGGCACAATCCCAAAGGCAAGAGCTTATTTCAGTGGAAAAAATGTCACCCATTTCAAATGAGTGGGGAAAGAATGCATTATTTCATGAATGGTTTGGAGATATGAATATACAGGAAAAGGTAATACCTCATGCCATCTGTCAAGGCATATCCAAGAGTAGCTTAATCATTTTTTTAGTGCTAAGCGTTGCACTGTGCCACTGAGGTTCTCAGTCAGGTTCTTGGTTGCAAACCACAGAATCTAATTTTAATTTAAGCAGAAAAAGATTTTGCTGAGGGCTATTGGGGATCACTCTGTGATTAGAAATAGGAAGAACCAGGCTCAGGAAGGAGCAAGGAAGCAGGGGAAGCAGGCAGTTAGGATCAAGCCACAGGCCTGGCTTGCCTAAGATACCATGGCAGTATGACAACCTTTAGAGACTTGTCACAGCTCTTCTGGAGGCCTGGCTGTGGAGACCTCCAGGAGTAAATGCTGCTTCCCCCTGCTTCAGTACTGTAATGTTTGAGCCTCAAGTTCCACAGACAGAAAGACAGAGACAGAGATAGAATCTGCGTGTTAACACGTGGGTTACATCCTTTCTACATAGCTGCCAGTGTGTGTGTGGGGGGGTAGTATCTTACATCCGTGTTTGTTAGGATTTGCTTCATATCATCAGGGTGTTTGGCTATGAGCAACCAAAACCCAAACTGTCAGTTACTGTTGCTGATATTTTTTGAGACAAGCTCTCTCTTGGGTAGTTCAGGCTGGTCCTGAACTTGTACCAACCCTCCTGCCTGAGAACCCCGATGTTGCTCATGTTTCTTGAGAACTAGCTATGTTTGTGGTGCCTGGCTAAGTACTTCACACATATTATTTCATTCATACCTTAAAACAATGCCAAGTTGGAAACTTTTAGCAATCCTCATTTTATTTTTTAGAGATAAGATCTCGCTGTATAGTTCAGCCTGGCCTTGAACTTACTACATAGCCCAGGCTGGCTTTGAACTAGAGGTGATCTTCCTGTCCCAGCTTCCCAGGTTGTGGCATTGCAGGCATGCATCACCACACCAGGCTAGCATCTTCACTTTTATAAACAAAGAAGCTAGCCAAGCATGGTGGTGCATGCCTGTAATGCCAGAAGTCTGGACGCTGAGGCACGAGAATCCTTGTGAGATCAATACCAGCCTGGGCTACAAAGTGAGCTCAAGGCCAGCCTGAGCTGCACAGTGGAAAAAAAGAGGCTGAAGATCCTTTTGGTCAAATAGCTAGTAGGTGATGGATGGAGCTAGGAATTAGTAATTGATTCCAGCTTCATCTGACCCCAGTGTCTTTGCTTTCTCTTATCTACTATGTTCTAAAGTGGTCAAGGGTGGCCAAAAGCAAAATTGCAAGCAATCTAAAGAAAATAGGTGAATATTCTGACCCTGGGAGAAGCAAAGTCTTTTCAAGCATAAATTTTGTTCTTGTTTTTGTTTTTGAGACAGGCTTTCCCTGTATACAGGCTGGGTTTGAGCTTGTGGTAATCCTGTCTCAGTCTCCTGAATGCTAGGATTACAGTCCTGAGCCACCATGCCCAACTAGCATAAAGATAAAAAGAAGAAACAAGAATAAAATAAACCCATTATGCTGGTGCATCTCTGTAATCCCAGCAACCGGGAGGCTGAGGCAGAAAGATAACCATGAGTTTGAGGCCAGCCTGGGCTACATAGTCAGTTCAAGGCCAGCCAGAACTGCATAGTGAGATCCTATCTCAAATACACAAAAATCATTTGATTATATACAAATGTGAAACTTATTTTAAAAGCAAAAACATCACAAGCAAAATCATAAGGCCAATGAGTAAGGAATAATTGCGATGTGTGACAAAACTCTAGTACCCTTAAAGTAAGAATCTTACCAATCCACAAGAAAAAGATGAATATTAGAAATGTAGGGAAAGGAGCTGGGCATGGTGGCACATGCCTGTGATCCCAGCACTCAGAAGATGGGAGGATTGGGAAGATCGCTGAGAATTCAAGGCTAGTCTGGGCTACATAGTGAGTTCAAGGCCAACCAAACTACATAATGAAATCTAAAGAGACCTTGTCTCAAAAACATATGGGGGGGGGAATAAAACCAGGGAAAGGATATACTAATGGTCAACAAGCTAATGAAAGCATTCAGTATGACTAAAAGTATAAATTCAAATGTCTAGTCATCATCATACAATTATTTTACCTATCAAGATGGAAAAACTTGTGTATGTTTTTAGTTTAAATAGTATTTCTTTAGTTAGTTTTCTGAGATAGAGCTTCTCTGTATAGTTCAGGCTGGCCTTGAAATCACTATGTAGCCCAGGCTGGCCTTGAACTCTCAACCATCCTCCTACCTAAGCCTCCTAAGTGAGATCTGGGAGTATAGGCATGTACTACCATGCTTTGTTCATTTATTTTAATAATGTGGAATGTCATAAGAGTTTAGGGAAGTACATTTTAAAAATCAGCGCTATCAAGGGATGTTTAGCTACAAGTAACTGAGTCCATTTATTTTATTTCAGTTTTGGTGGTGCTGGCGCGCGAACCTGAGGTCTCATGCAAATGCAGAAAGCTCTCTGCCACTTAACTGTATCTTCAGTCAGCTGAGTCCATTTAAATCATACAATTCAATGAGTTTCTTACCCACTCATGAAACAACTTGCACAATTAAGATACGGAACCTGGGGCTGGGGAGATAGCTCAGCAGAATAAGTGCTT
The DNA here is from genome assembly GCF_000260255.1 of Octodon degus. Taxonomy (NCBI): domain Eukaryota; kingdom Metazoa; phylum Chordata; class Mammalia; order Rodentia; family Octodontidae; genus Octodon; species Octodon degus. The sequence continues at coordinate 7,630,343 of NW_004524639.1, forward strand.
GCCTGGCAAGTGCAAGGGCCTGAATTTAATCCCCAGTTCCACCAAAAAAAAAAAAATACAGAACCTGTCCACCACCCCCAAAACTCTCCTAATGCCCCTTGATGGTTTATTTCTATTCCCCAACAACCAGTGATCTATTTTCCAGCCCTACATTTTTGTTTATCATTTCTAGATTTTTAGTCAGCGGGATTATACATATTAAAATACATACATAAAATTGCATGGTACTGAGGATTTCATTAAAAAATAATTCATAGCTGGGTGTGGTGGTGTACACCTGTAGTCCCAGCACTGGTGAGGCTGAAGCAGGAGGATCATTGGTAGTTTGAAACTAGCCTGGGCTACAAAGTGACTTCAGGCCAGCCTGAACTGCATAGCAAGACCCTGTCTCAAAAAGACAAAAAAAAAAAAATTCATTATGGAGCTGGGGGTTGTAGCTTTAGTGGTAGGAGAAACGCTTAGTATGCAAAAGGTCCCAGGTTCAATTTCTAGCATAAAAAAGCCATTGGCAAGGAGAAATGGTAGAGAATATGGATGAAATAAGACTGGGATTTATGTAACTACAGTGGTTTCTCAGTTCATGAACTTATTTCTTTTATTTGTCTTTTTGAGACAGGGTGTCGCTATGCAGTTCAGGCTGGCCTGAACTCACTTTGTAGCCCAGGCTGGTGTTGCACTTGCAACAACCCTCCTGCTTCATCCTCCCGAATGCTAGGATTACAAGTGTGGGACACCATACCCAGAAAGAACTTATTTCTTCCTACAAGTCTGGTTGCAAACTGAATTGGATGAGAACTGAATCAAATTCAATGGTTAGGTTCAATGTTAATCTTATGGGGGAATTTGATTCAGTTCTTATCCAATTCAATTTGACCAGAATAATGGAAAGACGTTTATTATTAATTATTATTATTATTTGAGGTACCACGGTATTTATTTTTGCATATGCTTGAAAATTTTCATCATATATATACATATATATATACATATATATGTATATATATATTTTTTTTCAGTGCTGGGATCAAATCCAAGGCCTCACACATGCTAGGTAAGAACTTTCCTACTGAGCTACACCTCCAGGCCCTCTTCATACAACTGTAATAAACATACCTCTGATCTAGTTGTTTCTACAATCATGTATGTACAAAGAGTATTAGTAAGAAATTATATTAATAATAAGAGGAAAAGGTAAACAATCTAAATACCCAACAAGGCTGGCATGGTGGTGCATGCCTGAATCCCACCTACTTGGGAGGCTGAGGCAGGAGGATTGCAAGTTAGAGTGCAGTCTGGCAACTGAGTAAGACCCTGTCCCAAAATAAAATTAAAAGTTCTGACCTCAATCCTCACCACCTCTGCAAAACAAAAAAACTACACCCCTGAAAAACACACACAAAAGTTTGGACAATAAATTATGGCACATTCATTACTGGAGCATGTGGAATGTTAAAAATCATATTTTCACCTGGTCACGGTGGCTCGCACCTCTAATCCCAGTACTCTGGAAGGCTAAGGCAAGAGGTAGCAAGTTCAAGCCTAGGCTGTGTAACTTGTGTCTTGCAAGTTGCACAAAATAAAAAATCAACAAAGCCCTGGCAATGTAGCTCAATATGAAAGCCCTGGGATGAGCTCCACTACAAACAAAATAGTCTTGCTTTCAAAGGACATTTAATGACATTGAGAAATGCAATATATATTTTATATGATATTAAAGACAGGTTATAAAACAGTTATAAACAGCATGATTCATTTTCATTAAAATGTATAATTAATATAAATAAAATGCTGGAATGTTAACAGTGGTAAACGCTATGTGGTAGGATTTTTTTTTTTTTTTGAGGCATGGTCTTGCTGTATCCAGGCTGGTCTTGACCTCCCTGAGATCCTGTTGCCTCAATCTCCCAAATTCTGGGATTACAGGCATGCATAATCACTCCCAGATCTGTGTGGTAGGATTACAACTGTTTTTTTTTTTTTCCAGTACTGTGATTTAACCCAGGGCCTTTGCACTGAGCTACATTCCCAACTAATTTATTTTATTTTATTTTATTATATTGTTTTAAATTTTGAGACAAGTCTCACTAAGTCATTACATTGCCCAGGCAGGAGAGCTGGGTATGGTGGCAGATAGACGCCTGTAATCCTAGCACCCAGAGGCCGAGGCAGGAGGATCACTAGTTTGAAGCCAGCCTGAGCTACAAGGTGAGTTGAAGGCCAGCCTGAATTGCATAGTGAGAGCCTATCTCAAAAAGACAGAAAAAATAAAAAAATAAAAAAATAAAAAAAACCAAAACAAAGAAAACCAGGCAGGGCTTGAACTTTTAGTCTCCTGCTTCAGCCTCCCAGTGTGTTGGGATCACAGGCATGGCCCACCATGTCTGGCTCACAATTGCAATTGATTTTCATAACCCTTATAGTTTCCCTTGTATTTTCAAAACTTCTACAATGAGCATGTGATACTTCTATATTTTAATGGAGGAAAATAGTGTTTAATTTCTTTTTGATACTTTCCACTTTTCTAGATTTTTTTCCCATTTTTTTCTTGAGACAGACTCTTGCTGTGTAGCTTAGACTGGCCTTGAACTCACTATAGCCCAGGCTGGCCTAGAACTCAGCAATCCTCCTGTCTCAGCTTCCAAAGTGTTGGGATTGCAAGAATGTGCTACCACTCCCAGCTCTTTTATAGTGGGTTTTTGTTTTTGTTTGTGTTTTGAGAAAGGGTCTCACTAGCTATGTAGCTCAGGCTGGTTTTGAATTCACTACATAGTCCAGGCTAGCTTCTAAATCACAGCAATCCATCTGCCTCAGTTTCTTTTTTTAAAATATTTTTTTGAGACAGGGTCTCATTATGTAGTTGAGGCTGCCTTTGAATTCACAATGTAGCCCAGCCTGGCCTCAAACTCACTGAAATCCTCATGCCTTAGCCTCCCAAGTATACCACACCTGGCTTGTGTCTTTTTTTTTGTAGAACCGGTGACTGAACTCAGGCTCTTGCACTTGCCAGGCAAGCGTTTATTCTACTGAGCTATCTTCCTGGCCCCTTTATATCTTATTTTTAACTCTATGTGCAAATAAATTAATAAATAAAAATGCATATATTATAATCTTGCCAGGGAGATAGCTCAGCAGCATAAGCACCAGCCTGGCAAGTGCAAGGTCCCAATTTGATCCCCAGTACCACAAATAAATCAATGAACAAAACTATGTATATTTTTAACTCTATGAAATCTATTTTTATATATTTTTAAAATTTTTGTTTATTTGTTTGACACAGGGTCTTAGTACAAAGCTTGGACTCCTAGTGATCCTCCTATCTCAGCCTCCCCAGTGCTGGTGTCACAGGCATGCACCACCACACCCGGCTTCAGTGGCCAGCACAGCGTGCTGGCACAGCATGTGGTACTGAGGATTGAACTTGGGTCCATTATGCTTGCCAGGTAGGAGCTTAGACCACTGAGCTATGTCCCCAGCCCCCATGAAACTTATTGGACTGCTGTTATATTCTCATAGACCAAAAATAGTATATTTTCAGAACTAGATGGGACCTTGGAGACTAAAACTGATTTTCCATTGTTTAGATGAGGACAGTGGAGATCAGAGAGGGAAGGTGACTTGCTTACGGCCACAGAAAATACTGCTGTCAAAGGACTAAAGCTAAACGCCTTGAGGCTGACTCCAGGGTTCATTACTGCCTCACAGAACAAGGGATCCAGATAAATCCAGTTCTGGACAGGGACCTTCACTGACACCCCCACTAGCACCCTGTGTGGGGATTGAACCTGCAACCCCACCATGCTAGGTAAATGCTGTATCCTTGAGCTACATCCTCAGCCCTATGATGACATCTTGAATATGACAACCCAAAGAAGGACACCTGCTCTGACTTCTAGTCCTGGTCTTAATCTGACCATAGACTGAAGCCTCACCTTAATCCAGGCCACAACAGACTCAGCTCCATAAACAGAGCAGTCTCCTTGGCCAGTCTGAATCCTGGTCCATGTTGTGTGAGGAGCCCTATCTCTGTTGCCTTGCCCCATCATCCAAACCTGTATGGTTGTAGTGGGTACCAGGGAGAATATGGGTGAACCAATACAATCTCCTCCTCTTGGGTCAAGGGAGGGATTTCCTCAGAGGCAGACAGGCCAGCGCCTTGTTAATTAGAAGGGCAAAGGTAAGTGCAGCATGCCAAGAAGATGATCGGAGCTAGCATTGAACTTGGGGTGAGCCTGGTTTCCTTTGAGAAAATTCCTCTGACCAATCCGTCCCTGTGGATACTGAGAGCTGTCAGACTGCTAGATCAGAAGGGCCAGGCCCAGGGGCTCTTTTCCCAGATCCCCTGAGTTGACTGAGGGAGGGGAATACCCTAGTTCTGGGAGCTTCTTGAAACAACTTTGAGGAGCAGAAGTGGGGCGCAGGGATGGAGAATGTGGAGAAACCTGCAGGAGCTGTGCCAGAAGAGATGGAGGGAAAAGAACATCTGACCTGTGATGCCTGTAAAGGGACTGGAGTCACAGGAAGAAGGCACAGGCCACCTCATCTCTAGCTCCATTCTCAGCAGCTCTGGCAGAACACCTCAGGGCTCGGAACCCCAGGGGCAGTGACTGGGGCTCACCAAGTATAAGAAAGTCTTGGAAACTTGAAAGGAAGTTCCCAGAGGCTGGGGAAATAGATCAGCTCTTGCCTGGCAAGCGCACAGGCCTGAGTTCAATCCCTGGTTCCAGCAAAAAAAAAAAAAAAAAAAGGAAGTTCCCTTCACCATTCAGGTCATCTTTCAGTGCCTCAGTTGCCCAATCTGTACAATGGAACTGCAAGAGCTATGCTGCTCCTGTGTTTTATTTTTTCAGAGAAAAGACATTAGGTCTGCATGTTTATTTACAAACATATCTAGTATGCCATGTGAATTTAAGAGTTTGATCTGTTTCCAAAGAGCAATGGACTCTATTCTGTCCATCTGTGAAAGGGGATGAATTAAAACATCCTTATTTCTTAAGCAGTTGGTGTCTCACTATAAAGAAAGGTGCTGCAAAACCAGATCCAAAGTACAAGGTCATCATGGCCAGCAACCGCCACTTGTTTTCCACAGAAAACGGCAAATTCTTCCCGGGGCTTTCCTCGTAGTGGCTGCGACACACCACAGAAGTTGTGACTGGGCTTCTTTTCCCCCTTTTTGTCATACTGGGAGTTGAACCCAGGGTCGTGACACTTAGCTACATCTCCAGTCATTTTTTTGAGACAGCGTTTTGCTAAGTTTTCCAGTCTGGGCTCCAATTTGCAATCCTCCTGCCTCAGCCTCCCAGAATGCTAGGATTACAGGCTTGTGTCACCACACGTGGCTGGCCTGGGGCTTGTGAAGGGCTAAGATACTGCTCCTTACCTTCCTGGGTTTAAACTCTGGGCAGTGGGGTGGGCTGGGGGGCCTCAGCAAATCTTGCTTCTCTCAGTCCTCCCTAGCCTGCTAGGGGGTCTTATATCTTTATTGTCACTGCTCACAGATTGATGTGACCCCTTTGTGCCCAGAATTGCCTTGTGGAAAATGGACTCTCCCCACCACAATCTCAGTGCTGGACTGGAATTGAGTATGTGTATCTGTGTGTGGGTTGTTTTTTGGGGGAGCATGGGTAAAAATAGATGAAGTAGATAAAGGAAGCAAGGAGGGAAGTGGTGTTGCAGGCATTAACATGCTCAATATTTTGTTTCCCCTCCCACAAATGCTTTGAAAAGACTCCCCTGCCCAAAGCTTCAGAGTTGTTTTAGGGTGAATTTTCGGTGGTTTAAGGTTTTTTAGATCCTAGTTAACCCTCTTCCCACCTGGGAAAATGAAAGATAAGAATAAAAAATAGAAAGGAGAGATGAAGGTAAACACATGGATCTCCTTTTTAACTCATGGTCTTTGCAGGAGATACTGGTATCAGCATAGATAGAAAGCTGGGAAACAATATAGAGGAACCTAGGACCATGGCAAGAAAAAGGCAGCTGGCCACATGTTTTTCTGGGAAGATTTTCCTTTATTTCTCTCTAGCTGAAACTGTGAGTTCAAGGTGCTCATGGTGTGGTCAAGGAAACTGCTTATAAGAACCAAGCTGAGAACAAGGAGAGAGAGTAGAGGTTAGATGATTCAGGTTAGAAAAATCAGACTGGATCCAAAAGTTGAGAGGTGGTCAGAAACAGGGCCAGCTTCTGCAAGAAGGTGAAAGGAACTGGAGCCTTGACTTGGAGAATTTGGGTGTGGAGAAAGATGGGGAAGGCACCCTGGGCTTCTGGACCATGGAAAAGCCCTGCGAGGTGATGGTGGTGCAAAAACCAAAGCAACAGAGGTTGCAGAACACAAGGCAGCTAGTGGCTGGCATGGCTGCACAGGGAGCCAGAGGAGCAAGGGCACTGTAGAGATGTACAGCGCTAGGGAGGGTGGGGGAGCTTTGCGCCACTTTTGAGAACTCCATGGTGCCAGGAGGAGGGCATCCCTTTTTCCCCAACTCCTGGCTCCAGCACTCTGCCTCTCACCCACCTTCTTCCCAGTTGCAGGGCTAAAAGCTGACTTATACGAGGAGACTGATCCCACAGACGAGACTCTGTGTCATTGTTTTGTAGTCATGCTGGGAGCATATGGGTCATTGCATGGGTGTGCATGCATGCGTGTGTGTGTGTGTGTGTGTGTGTGTGTGTGTGCGTGTGTGCATGCTATTCTCTCAAGGGCACACACAAAGTATGTCTTGTATGCTGCAGGATGGAAGGAGGGCAGGTGGCAGCCTGCTTGGCACCCCTGGAGGCTGGCTGCAGGGTACAGTGAGAAGGGTATAAGGCTTGGATTCAAATTCCAGCTCTGCTCTTTTTTTTATATTTATTTTTTATTTATTACATTTATTTATTGTGTGTGTGTGTTTGTGTGTGGCCAGCTCAGCCCACCAGGGGGCGGGGCTGGCTGGCATGTGGTGCTGGGGGATCGAACCGAGGTCCCTGTGCTTTGCCAAGCTTGTTTCAAGTAGGTGCTTTAGACCACTGAGCCATCTCTCCAGCCCCCCAGCTCTGCTCTTACCTATCTGGATGACTCCCAGTAAATGCCTTCACCTCCCTGAGCCTCAGTTTCTCATCTGTAAAATGGACATAATAATACCTATTTCACAAAGTTGTGGTGAGTGGACATGGAGATCACCTGTCAAGCACCTGGAACATAACCAGTACTGGAGCTTAGGCAGCCTTTAATTTAGTCAATTGGTTTATTTACTTATTTATTTATTTTGATACAGGGTCTCACTACGCAGCTTGTACTCACGGTGATCTTCCTGTCTCATTCTCTCCAGTGCTGCGATTACAGGCGTGCACCACCTCTCCTTCAGGGCTGGCATGGCACACCTGGGGTTCCAGGGCCAGCATGGCATGCAGTACCAGGGATTGAACTCAGGACCTTGTGCTTGCCAGGCAGGTGCTTATGCTGCCGAGCTATCTCCCCAGCCCTGGGCAGCCTTTTAGAGTAGTTCCTTGTTGCCCTCAGCATCTGCACTGTAAGCCTGAATGCCCTTCATTTTCCTCCGAAATCCTGGCCGTTTTGCTCAAAGTGCTGTTCAAGATAGTGCTAGGTACTCTACTGCATGTGCATGTGGATGTGTCTGCATGTGTGCATGCATGTGTGCGCACGTGTGTGCGCACGTGTGTAACAGAAACAAATGTAGCCAATCTTAACAGTTAGGGACTTTTGAGTGGTGTGGGTTGGTGGCACCATCCACTTCCATTTACTGTGTAGCTTCGAAACAAACTACAGAAAACAGTGGAAGCACTTCGGGTTCTCAAGGTTACATCTGTGTTATAGGCGGAAGACAGTTTTTACATTGGGATGATGTGCAAGGAAATCTCCAAGTGGGGGCGCGGTGATGTAAAGCCAAAGGCAGTGGAAAGCCTACCTGGAGGGGTGATGCAGCTTTCTGGAGCCAGAACTCAGCTGGTCCTTTGTGGAGGAGGATCTGATTTGCAGGGCCTAGGGGTACAGCTCAGTGGTGGAGGGCTTTCCTATCATGTATGCAGCATTGGGTTTCATCCCCCAAACTGCAAAACCAAAATGATACAATATAAAACAAACAAACAAGCTTTTTTTATTTGCACAGAACAAGGTGGGGGTTGAAATGTTGCTTTGCTTTGGTCCAGGTTGGAGAACAGTTGCTAATTGCACCGACCCTGGAGCAGAACGAGTGTGCGAGTGTGGTTCAGTTGGGTGTGACGGGAGAGAGAACACATTAACTCCTTAGCTGAAGAGAGGCCTCAGTGATTAGGCAAACCTGCTGTCTGCTAGTTAGGCACAAAGCCAGAAGGGGACCGGTTTCATTTAGGGAGGGAGGCTCTACCAGGTGGTGTGGCTGAAGAAGAATGGGGTTTGAAGACTAGTCTAGTTGCTAGGAAGGAGATATTCCTGCTGTGGAACTGGACAGAGAGTGCCTGACCCCTGCTCAGGAGCCTGCATTCAGGACCAAATTTTCAAGGAGGAAAGACAGCATGACGATGGGCCCTGGAGGGTAAAACTTTTCTCTTGCCTGTGTCTTTCCACCTGTCAGAAAGCCAGCGTCCCCTTTGAAATATGGTTTCCTTTCTGGGTGTGTTAAGGGTTTTTGTAAGACTTGAGGATAGAGTGACAGGTTAAGCCAATTGTTAGCTTCACCTCTTAGCTGTACAGAAGGAATCCTCCAACTTTCCAACCTTTCAGGTAGAAACGATGGGGAGAGAAGACAGGAATGTCCACAAAGGAGTACAAGGCTGGGAGGAGAAGAGGCATTTGGCTAAGAATAGGCATTCTGGGCAGGGGCCTGGGAGGACATTAGGTTTCAAAAGCAGAGGGTGGGACAAGGTGGCAAAGACCAACACTTGCTTTGTCTAAGTCACAGCTATTTCTTCTGAGCATCCTGTGTGTTTCTTCTCCTCCCTCCAGTGCTGTGATTACAGCTATCCACACAATAGGAAGGAGACATCAGGCCCAGTCTACAGCTCTCCCTACAAGGGTGGGTCTGGGTGGCTGGGGTAGGATGCCTAGGACACTACTCAGCTGGTCCCCACCTGGAGGGCCAGCTTGCCCAAGCTCTAATGCAGGTGCCAGGAGAAAAGAGCCCAGAATACAGCAACCCTGGGATAGGACAACTGATAGTTCTGGGCTGGGTCAATGCCAGGTTAGAGAATGGCTTTAAATGTTGAAATTAGGAGGGGTGCTGGCACACATTTGTAATTTCAGCTACTCAGGAGACTGAAGCAGGAAGGTCACAAATGTGAGGCTAACCTGGGCAATGTAGTGGCTGTAACTCAAAAGTGGCTCAGTAGTAGAGCACTTGCCTACTATGTGTGAGGCCCTGGTTCAGTCCCTAGCATGGAAAAAAATTAACTAACCAAGATCATCCCATAAGTATTCCTTGCCAGTTGCCTTGGGGGACAGCAGACATCTGTGCCTGCAGTGTCTACCTCTCTTTTACAGCTAATATCTAGCATTCGTAAATCAATTATTTTAATCCTTTTTGCCTACTATATACTAGCTACGCTACATTATCAATATTTCACAACCCACCAAATGCTTATAAGGCCCAGTAACAAGTGCTTCCCTTCTATCGTCTCAGGTTATCCCCATAACAAGCCTGAGATAGCACCAATATCCCTATTTTACAGAGTGGGAAACAGAGACTCAGAAAAATGAAACAAGTCAATGAAAGCCATAGAGCTAACAAGTAGGGGGGCGGGATTGACACTCAGATCTTGTTGGCACCAAGCCTCACATGCTGGGTACTTGCCCCGTCCACTACACAGCCTCCAGCATGCTTTGCTGTCTTGTTCTTCACTCCACGAAGCCTTCTCCCAATTAGTAGATTAGTCATGTGTTGACACTTCTAGTTTCAGTCTAATGGCTTGTTTATTTAACTGATGGATGCTGCTCCCTATTTGAGGCCATTAGCATTTAAACAAAACAAAACTGTTGAGCCTGGCAAAGTGACACCATGTTTACTGTTTTTCTCCCAGTGTTAATTGTGAGCATTTTCCAAATATGTATTTTGATGTGCTAACAGTCCCTAAAGAGAACTCCAGAATAGTTTACTAATCTTCCCTTACAGCCCCAGTTCCACTCCTTTTACTCTCCTTGGTGAGCAGGAGTCTTGGCTAGTTTGGGGAAGAGGGATGTAACAGTCTCAGCCTGTATAATCAGGGGGCTCAGGAAGTAGCCTGGGCAGACAGACTCTGACCTTGGGCACTAAATCCTAGAGTATGGCCCCTCCAAGCTAGGGGAGGGGATTTGGTATTTCTGTCCAGGACAATAAGAAGATCTGTGCCAAGGGTAGAGGAGGAGACTGGGCAATCCCGAGGCATCTCTGCCTGAGTCTCTTGACACTGTCCAATTGTTACTGTTTCAGTTTCTGCCTGGGTCACTGATCAGTATCCATTTAGAACAGGCTGGCTTGGGCAAACCAGGGTATGTGGGAGGGAGGACAGAAAAAACCCGTTCCCCTGGGTGTTGGGGTCTCAAGTGGGCAGGGTGCTGAACTAACTGTAAAGTGACTAGGTTACAAATAAGCTGTGAAAGTATAGCGTGAAGCTTACATCCATAAATGGGAGGAAGGAGCCCTTTCACTCCCCCCTCCTCTGGGGCAATTGCTGTTGAAGGAGTCCAGTTTGTTTGTAGCCTCCCTCTCCTTGAGGTTCAGCTCGACCTTAGGGTAAATACATGAAGAGTCACAGGTTTCATCCTTATATGGGACAGTTTACTTCACACTGCGGAAAACCTGATTCCTTTCCCCCCCTGGGAGCTCCAGCTGCAAACTAGAGTTAAAGTCCAGAGCTTATGGCTCCTTTCAAACCCATCTTCAGTACTGGACAGTCACATCCCCATTGTGTTGATGCTGATTACAGGGACATCTGGCACCAGCAAATGGGCCTTAAGTTGGGGATGAGCTAAGGCAACTTCTTAGTCTCCTCACTCAGGACGCATAACTGCGTAGAAGGACTTCTCCAGACCAAGAGGCAGACGCCTGCCTCCTGCACAGTCACATCAGTTGCAAGAAGCATTGATGGCCTGTCCCTTTGGGCATCATGCTGTGCCTGGCACGAGCTAGTAATCCTGACCCGGGCCTGGACCTCGGGAGTTTACAACCTTAAGCCACACAATAATAACACAGATCCCAAAGGCGGGCAGCTAACAAATACATCTACTTATCCGCCAATCACAAGGGATCCATTGAGAGCCTCGGTGGCAAAGGGCCCCCTTCAAAGAGCTTCCAGTCCGGTGAGTAAATAGGTTAAGACCGACAGAGGGCTTGGGAAAGGGGGTTCAGGTGAGGAAATACGGTTAATGGGAGCATCTTGGCTTATTAAGAGACTTTTTTAAAGTGCCTACTGGCACGTGGCTGCGTTTTCTGTGAACCTACTTGGGCTAAGTCCCTCAGTCCGGTAGTTCCAGCCTGCTACCTGCGGGCACGAAACAAAGGGCCAGAGGCAGAGAGGATCTTGGAGCCGGGTGGGAACTCCAGGCAGCTAGGCAGGGGCCAAGGCGCTAGTTTTGGGTGGCCAGGGCAGGTCGCTGGTCTTTGCCACCTGGGGCCTGACCATCCTCAGCTAGGACCCTCAAGGTTCTGGCAGTTTTGGGACAATCCTCCAACCTCACTCTGCCAGATGCTAGTCCCAGGTGCGCGATGCGCACTGAAGGCACAGGTTTGGGGCGGGAACGCTGAGGAGGCTCGGGTTGCCTTCCCTAGTGGCCCGGTTGCCGCGTTGCCTAGGGCACGCGGGCCTAGCCCGGGCAGCGGGAGGAGCCGCGGGCAGCCTCTCCCTTCAACACTTCCGACGGGCGCCGGTGCCCGGACGGCTTCCAAGGGATGGGCTGAGCAGGAGCGCGTGGGCCCGGCCCAGGTTCGCGCTCCAGGGTCCTTCGCCCGCCGGTGAGATGCCAGCTCCCCGAGGGCGGGCCGCCGCGCTGGGCCGGGCCACTGCAGGGCCTGGGCAAGAGAGCGGGCGAGGTGGGGCGGAGGGGGCGCGGGTGCAGGGAGAGCGCGCGGGAGCGCGAGCCTCGGGCCGGGAAGGGTGGGTCGGGAACAGCAATGGTGGCGGGAGGAGCGAGCGCGGAACTGGGGAGGCCGGCGGGCTGGAGGGCTGGAGCCGCGGGGGGGAGGGCGGAGCGCCGAGGGCGGGGATGGGGCGGCGGGAGGGAGGGGGCCCCGAGGGGCGCGGCCAGGAGGCGGGGCGCCAAGACCTGGGGAAGATAAGAGCGTGCTCACAGGGAGCGAGGGCGGGAGCGAGGGAGGGGCGGGGGACTTAGAGACCAAAGAGGAGACAAAAGGACGAGGTGGGTGGGAGGGGCATGGACAAGCGGGGTAGGGGAGGGGCCGCGGGGGAAGTCCGGGAGGGAGGGGAGCGTGTGTGTGCGTGCGTGTGTGCGTGAATGTGCGTGTGTGTGTGTATGTAGGGGGGCTAGTGTGGGAGGGACTTAGAGGGACGTGAAGGGACAACATAAGAAGGGAGAGAGAGGGTACCGAGAAGGGGGGCAGGAGCGCTCCACCAGGGCGACCAAGAAGGGGAGTGAGTGGAGGCCGCTTCTACGACTGGCCACACACAGGGAGGGGAGTCCTGGCGAGGAGACAGTTCGCGAGAAAGGGGGCCGGGGCTTCGGCGGGCCCGGGAGGGGAAGGGTGAGCGGACGCAGGGAAGGGGAGTGCTGCGAGCACCAGAAGGCGGAGGCGGATGGGCGTGTGGGGAGCGCGGAGGGCTGGGATTTAATGCTGCAGTCGGGATGACCAAGAGACCACGGGGAGAGGGCTACACAGACGGGACAGGACTACCTAGGCAGGATGAAAACTGCCCAGAGGAAAGTGGGACCTACAAGGGCTACAGAAGGGTGGCGGGGGCGGCCCAGAGCTCGGCAGGAAGGCGCCACCACCGCCCTCTGCCCGTCCCCAGCGTGCCCCGCCCCGTCCGGGGGCCCTAAGGGCAGCGGCCTGGGCCATGGGGGAGCCGAGCCAGGGCGGTACCATTCGGAACGGAGAGGGGGGCTCGGGGGGAAGGGAGGAGCCAGGGGTCAGAACCCTATTGGGGGCGGGGGGGGCGCCACACCCTGGGAAAAAGGCTTGGGCACATCCAGAACGGACCAATCAGCAAACAAGGCCAGGGTGGCGTCAAGGGGCAGCTTTGGCCAATGGGAAGGGAGAACACTTCGGAGGTTCAGAGGAAGAAAAGAAAAAAAAAAGCCCCACGAAACAACAATTGAATCCGTTTGGGGGCTTGGAAGGCTGGGAGTGGGCGTCATTTATGGCACATTCAGGTGCCTGCTCTCCCCTTTGAAGGATGGAGCCGTTTGCATCACTTCTGAGTAGTGAGGAGCAAACGGAGCTGTTCAGAGTCTCGGGAAAGTAGACAAGGATATTAGCCCTTCACTGGGGGACACTTCATTGAGCTCTTAAACTTGGGGGGGGAACGGAGGTGGCAGCTTTGTGCTTGCAAGAGGGAAAGAAAATGTTGAAATGTCTTAATTGGAGGCAGGAGTGGGCAGGAGTCCTCATTTCCCACCACTGGCTACAGACATGTCAACCAGCTAGTGAATGTGGATAATCTCAAGCCAGTGGGTAATTTAAAAATGCCCTTTGGGCACAGGGCACTGTTCAACGTATTCATTTCCCTTGCCAGTTAGTCCTGCGCAGTGCTTGAGGCTATGCATGGTAGGGATCCACAATAACCGCTGAGAAATTCATAGAAATTTATAGCGTAGCTTTTGGCTTCAGAGTTAGCCTATGGTCCTAGTTCCTACTTGCTTACCAATTCAGTGTTTTGTATTACTGGATACATTGCTCTGCCTTTCATCTATAAAATAAAGGGATTGCAACTCATTCAGAGAGTGGTGTACTTGGCAAAGAGGGCCATATGGGGAGGGGGTTTGCAAACAAAGAATAGAAAACCTTGGGAATGGTATCTATTCTAAGTATCTATAGTGCTCCTGAAATTCTATGTAAAGTGCTGTATGTGTGCATTTTTCTGGGGGTGAACTCCTAACTTAGCAAATTCTCAGAGGCCTGTGAGACTAACCTCTGCTTTGGCCCCCAAACGTGATGGGAGGTGAACTTTCAGGGTAGGAAATGTACAATGTAGCATTCATTTTGGAAAGAGTTTACCGAATCCCTTGTTAAGCATGTCATTTTGGAGTCTCTTTCTATGTATTCCTTTTCATTGAAAGGAAGACAAGTTCCTGGGAGCTAAAAAGCCCACGTGAACTACCATACAGCCACGTACTACTGAACTCTACTTTGAAAAGAAAGGGAATAGAGGGTTAATTCTGAAATTGTATTCACTATGCCTAAAAAGTAATGTTAAAGCCTCACTGTCTGAATGTGAAAATATTACCCAACATAGCCACCCGTGTGAGCTGGGGCGCTCCCACTCACAAATGACATTAGCTGGACTCCTGGGGAACAGAACCCTGCTTTAGCACCATCTTGAACCAAGGATCCGTCTAAGGTAGACTCCAATTGCATCCTGCACCTAAATTCAGAGATTAAACTATACAATGACATATTCAGAGGAAATGCGGTTCCTCTGAAAAGTGCAACTAGAGAAATGCAAAGCTGGTGTACCCAGAGGTGTTTGGTTCAAAGAAAATTATTCAAGTGGGAGATAACACAAAGCTGTCCGGTTAGATAAAAAAGCCTTTATTTCTAAAATATGGCTTAATGACACTCTCAATGTGCTAAGCTAGTTTTAGAAGTGATTCTGCAATGCAGAACAATCAAAGGGAAGAACAGTCAGGGTTCCTGGTCCCAGGCACCAAGATGTCACTCCCATGGCAACTCAATCTATAGAGTTTTTCTTCAGCTGTTTCTTGCGATGTCTACTGGATTGTTTTGGATTGCTCTGTATAACAGAGAGGTCCGACCTTGAGGAAGAGTGGTAGCCCACATCCTCTGCTTTTATGGGCTTAATGATATGGCCTGGCTTGGTGACAACCTTGGGAGTGGTGAGTTTTTGGAAGGCCCTCTGGGTGTTCCACGTGGATCCTATAGGGGTCTGGACAGTCCTTTCAAATTGCTGATGGTGGGTGAATGGGTAAGGAAGCACCCGCACCTGGAAAGGAAAAGCAATGTGGTGAGCCAGGCCTGGGTTCTAGCCTCTAACTAGTCTCTAACTGCGGCACATCACGTACTGTTTTGGCACAGGCATAGTCCTATGTGACATCCACAAGAGAGTGAAGCTTCTGAGGGGTCAAGGCATCTGACAATCCCATCTATCTTAGGAGTCCCAGTTTTCTTGAGGACATTTGGGAAGAGAAGGATCTACTTCAGCTTAGGACCTCTCAAAGTTTACCCAGCCATTTAGGGACTAAAAGACCATCCAAGATGGCTCTTACCCAGCTTTAGTTTTTCTGAGGCTGCTGTTCCTAGAGAACACTGGCTGCATGAAGTACCAGGATATTTGGGTATTCTATGGATGTGACGGCCTCTCTACCCTCTTCATGCTCTCCAAGCCCTACTTCTCCTGGACCAAGGCTTTGGTTCAGACGAGGGTGGGTGGTGGTGGTGATGGGGGGGGTCACGGGGGGGGGTGATTTACCTACGTAACACAGGAGCAGTATGGGAGAACAGACCCCAGGGGTTTCCTTGTCTAGTGCTCTTCTCCTGGACACCCCAGCATTACCTACAGTTTCAGACATCTAACCTATAAGCACTTTCCAGGTGAAAGGAGGGAAAAGCCCTGAGTAGAAAGACAGGTAAGTTAAAATTGGTATTCCTTGGAGCTGGTAAGTAGCTCTCTTAAGAGAAGCTCAGTAGTCTTGGTAGTAGTGAAGGAAATATTCTCTTTTGATTACTCCAGAGAATGTCTTACTTGGGTCGATGCTTGATCTATGCATCTCACCCAGGGCAAGGAAAAAAATTTAGTTTCAAGAAGAATGTCCCCCACACACCCTGAAGCACTTTATTCTACTGCATGTTGAAACCTGCCATCTTGCTTATTAAAATGAGCAAAATCAAGGGAGATACTTAGAAAACCACTTGTCTGCTTGCTGTGACTATATTTAAAAATCAAGTAAGAGCTCTGAAAGGGAAAGGTGATCTACCTGTGCCCTGGAATCCTGGCCTGTCAAAACCTACTCTCTCCCTTGTTTGTAACTGCCTGTCTGGCCAATGTTTATTTTCCAGTTATAAACAACTCAGATCACAGTAGCTATATAATTTCTGCAATGACTGGTTCACAAGATGAAATACAGTATTATTGAAATGATCTATCTATCTATCTATCTATCTATCTATCTATCTATCTATCTATCTATCTATCACCACTATTTTGCTTAACCATTAAATGGTTCTTTCTGTTTCACAAAAGCATTTTCTTTTCTTGTCTTTCTTAAACTACTGTGGGATTAAACCCAGGGTCTTTGCACTGAGCCACATCCCCAGAACTTTATTTATTTATGGTCCTGGGGATTGAACTCAGGACCCTGCACTTATTCTACTAAGCTATCTCCCCAGCCCCTTGATTGGGTGGTCATGATCACATATCCCCTTGGCTACAGAATGCTAGAATGTTCCCTTTCAAGTGAGAGAGGAGGCAGTTGCGAGCCTCTAAACCTCACCTGATGTGCTGCTGCGTGGATGTTGCGCTTCTCACTGATAATCACATTTGGCAAGTTCTTATCCTTCCTTGGAGGACCTTCAGGGGCTTTAATGAGAAATCTGGAAAGCAAAATGACAGGTCCAGGGGGTTTAAGGATTTAGCCCAAAGGGCAGGGAGGACACTAAAAGGAAAAGTGGGTGATGGAGCCCATCACCAGGCTATCTTCCTTGTTCTTACCGGCGTCTTTTCTTGGCGCTGGGCTTCAGGCCTATGCCACCCCACTCGCCCCAGCCAGGAAGTGTCAGGTCCACGTCCTTTGGCTTACTTGCCTTCACAGCTTCCTCTTTCTCTTTCAAAAAATCTCTGATGACATTGTCCCCAGCAAAAGCTTCTTTTATTATCTGCTTTTGGTGTTTCTCTTCTTCATCTTCCTGGGGAGAAATAAGAAAGCAAGCTATAGCTCACCTTCAGAATGTGGTTCATGACCATTTGAATTTTGGGTCGTGACATCTTAGCGCCCCCTAGGGGGAAGTACTGAACAACGATGGTCTTGCAATATAAACCAATCAGTAGCTGATCCTACTCCAATTTCCTTCTCTTCGGGATAAATATCCCTAACTCATAATCATTTGACACAATTTTAAACTTTCAGTAAAGAAAGTCATGATGGAGGCAGGAATGTGGGCTTCTTCCAACTGAAATTCCTAAAAAAGCAGATTCCAGGACGTCATACATTGAGCAGTTTCAGTTACCTAACTCAAGAGTCCCCTACCATTCAAGAGCCTACTGAGCAAAGTAAAAGAATTTAGGATGTGGGGAGTTTTCAGCAGTTCCTAAACACTTGCATCTGTTCAACTACCAATGGGACCAATCTGGCCCCTTAATATTAAGCATTCCAGACCTCACAATAACCAAAAGTTGCCTCCAGGAAAACAACGCTTCTATTCCCCAAGTAGGAAGGACACTTTCTATACCAGCTCTGACCTCACAGTGGCCCACAACCCTCGTTCTGCTCACCAATTCCTCTACTGATGTGGGAACTGCCAATGACTTCACAGAAGGTGATTTTGTACTTAGAAGATTCTGAAGATCAATCATTTGCTCTTTCTTTTTCTTTCCCTTGGGGGTATCAGTGTGGTTGTTTGGGGCTCTCTCTGTTTGGTTTCCTTCTAACACAAGTCCGGGAATCTCCTTAGTTTCAGAATATTCTTCATGGCCCAGTTCTTCTAGATCTTCCAGTGTCTGTGCTCTCTCTGGCCTCTGCAGCAACAGAGGTTCCTCTTCCTCCAGGGCACATTCCTGTTTCTGGACCTGGCAAGTAGTCCTCACTGAACTCACTTTTGGCTTCTGGGATTGGCAGTTTTTTTGGTTGAGTTTCTGAGTCAATGCCTTCAATTCAGCTAACACCTCCTTGGTACTAGAATCTGGGGAGAAGGAACAAGAGCTGTCAGCAAAGGCCCTTGGAAGTTCCCCAGTCCATGAGCATCTGTGGAGCACTCACCGAGTGCCAAGAATCACAAAAGGATCCTAACAAAGAAAACTGGAGGGGCTGGAGAGATGGCTCAGTGGTCTAAAGCACCTACTTAGAACAAGCTTGGCAAGGCATCAGGGACCGCGGTTCAATCCCCCAGCACCACATGCCAGCCAGCCCCGCCCCCTGGTGGGCTGAGCTGGCCACACACACACACCACTCTCTCTCTCTCTCTCTCTCTCTCTCTCTCTCTCTCTCTCTCTCTCTCTCTCAAATAAATAAAAAAAATTAAAAAAAAGAAATTTTAAAATAAAAAAAAAAACTGGAAACATTCTATAGGATGGATCTCCTGGACAGGAACGAAGTATGACCTATCAAGCTGCAAGTAAGGGAGTTTGGGTGCTAAAAAGCAGCACATTGGGAAGCAGAGGTCTTGGGTCCTGTTCCCAGCTTTGCCAATGACTGTACAAGTGGGTCAGGGGCTTAATTTCCCAGTTATAATAAGCCCTTTAAGCACCTGGGAGGCTGAGGTAGGAGGATCAGTGCAAGTTTGAGGGCAGCCTAAGCTGCATGGCAAAACACTGTCTCAAAAAGATTTTTTAAAAGCTCTTTCTTTTCTTTTTTCTTTTCTTTCTTTCTTTCTTTCTTTCTTTCTTTCTTTCTTTCTTTCTTTCTTTCTTTCTTTCTTTCTTTCTTCTTTCGTGGAACCCAGGATTGAACTCAGGCCCTTGCACTTGCCAGAGAAGTGCTTATTCCACTGAGCCATCTCCCCGGCCCCTTAAAAGCCCTTTAAATGAATAGCTCACGTTTGAAACTTCTAAAATGGTAGATTTTTCAGGCTGATAGGATGGCACATGCTTATTAAATCCCAGCACTCTGAGAGACTGAGGCAAGAAGACTGAAAGTTTGAACCCAGCTTGGACAAGTTAGCAAGGCTGGCTCAAAATCAAACAGGACCGGGAATGCAGCTTAGTACAAAGGTCCTGGGTTCCAATTCCTGAATTGCTCCAATACATAAATACATCAATGAATAAAGGAAAGAAAGAGTGAGGGCTTTTAAAAAACAGGTAGCTTCTGAATAAAACTCCATTGGATTGCTTTACTGCTTATAAAAACCTTCTCTGGGACAGTTTTGTCTTGACACAAAAATCTTCATATCTTAAAGGAGTATTTCATAATACCATGGCCTTGTCAAGAAGAGATAAGTAGCTCCTTTCTACAGTGAACACAGTTTGCACTTTTTAGCCACTGGCAAAATCTAAGCAAACATCTCTCATCTCAAGAGCCTTGAAGGAAACATGACAGAAACACACAGTACTTCTGAACTGCCCTTTGCGATGACTCAAGCTGCCTCCATTCCCAAGCAGACCCTGCTCTCAGACTCAGCATTTGGACTAAGAATCAAGTTTCAAAGAAAAAAAATCAAATTTCCTTATTCATCTCGCTGGTAAGCCATGTGTAAGACATGGTTTCAT
The DNA here is from genome assembly GCF_000260255.1 of Octodon degus. Lineage (NCBI taxonomy): Eukaryota > Metazoa > Chordata > Mammalia > Rodentia > Octodontidae > Octodon > Octodon degus. The sequence continues at coordinate 7,649,837 of NW_004524639.1, forward strand.
AGAAGGGTTGGGAACATTTTATTACTTGTAATTCAAGGAAATCCAAATCTACCTTTCATATGTTCATACTATATCCAACAGCTTTACACATCTAGCTAGATGATCCATTTTCCTTTTACTTTTAAGGGATTGAGACCTGCTATGATTCCCCAGGCTGGCTTTCAACTCCTCAGCTCAAGTGATCCTCCTGTCTCGGCCTCCCTGGTAGCTGAGGCTACAGGTGTGTTCTACTGTGCTTGGCTAGATGACCAGTTTTTGAGTGGGCTCAGGACACAGCTATTGTCGTATGGCTATACACAGAGGCCAGCCTATAATCTCACCCTGCAGTGTTGCTTTCCAAAATCCTTCCAGAAATGACTACTTATAACTATCAGTCCCCAGAAATCTCCAGCTGAGAGCACTTATGGTCCTCACAATACATTATAAATGACAGCTTTTTAAAAAATACAATTTTCCCACATGAAAGAGATTTTTGCTGTCATTTGAATGTATTGTTGCTCTATAAAATCAAATCAGGCCTGAGAATTTGCCCAGATAGTCAAGGGAATAACAGGTAGAAAACATGCACAAAGTCTGAGCATGGAGCCACCATTCTAATTTACTAGGCAGCCTGTGGAGTTCTTCATGCTTGTAACGTCTCCCCCTATACAGACATATACATATAAGCTAGCATTATGAAATGCTACAGATGCCACTCCTACTTAACAAACAAGACAAACTCTAACAGTCTGAAGTTTTATAATGTCTCTAAAGCCACTTGCATGTGTAAGTGTGAACAGATCTTCAGCTTTACCGACCTATTCAATACATCTTTCTGTGATTCATAGGTACCAGGAATGCGAAGTGATGCCCTTCCTTCAAGGATGGTATAGCTATGGCTCTAAAGAATCTAAGCCCCCAGAGCAGAAAATGTGCCCAAGCACACTGTACAGTCATACAAATGATTGCTTATTAAATGTTTCTGAAGAAAAATGGTTATCATGAATCTAACTGCACGGGAGGGTCCCTGCACACTCAATCTTCAAGTCCACAGAATTTAATCACTAGGCAGCATGTGTAGGTAGACATTTGGCCTTTCTCTCACAGTCCATCACTCACGAATACATATATAAAACTGTCCCATTTCATCACAGCTCACCTTTTGTTGCCTGACTGCCCACTGGCTCCGCATTCTGGCTAAGCTCAGATCTTTTTCTGAGGGATCGTCTTTCCTCAAATTCACGCAGCAGAATTTCTTCCTCTGTTCCCAGTGTTTCATCTTCTTCCCTTTCACAAAACTCCTGGACCACGGGCTCAGGTGGCTGTTCAGGGTCCTTCTGGATTTCATCATTTGCATCACTATTACAATTCCTGAGCATCCAAGGATTTGGCCCAGCTGCACACATCTGTATTTCATTCACTGCATCAGGGACAAGCTCTCCCTCTTCTGCTCCATTCTCTTCTTCACTCTCTGAGACTACCTGGAGTTTCTGTGTCAGTTCTTTGTTCTTAGCCAACTGTTCTTGCATAGCTTGGCGAGCCTGGAGGAAAAGAGTTACAACACTAGAAAGCCCTGTCATTACTGACCACACTTAGCATCTTTCCTGTTTTGTTCCCTTTTCGTACTTTCAATCTTTGTTCTGAGGTTTTGGAGACTGAACATTCTACTGAGCCACCTCCCCACTCCTCTGGTTTTGAGATAGAATTTTGCTATATTGCCCAGGCTGGACTCAAACTCATGACTCTACTGTCTCAGTCTCCTAGGGTACTAGGATTACAAGGCTGTATCACCCTTGTCTATTTCTTTTTACTTTTCCTGGTCCATTTCTTAAAGCTTCCCCCTTCCATTTAATTTCTTGAGTAGTATTTACTGATATCTAAAGTTTAAACTGCACACATATTACTATCCTAACAGCCACAGAATAAAATGGAAGAAAAATTCTTTGTCCTCAAGAAATCAACACGTGAAACAGTTTTTAAAAAAAGCCCCTCTCTGCTTTACTGGACTTGCCTTTAATACTGTTTCCCTTTCATCTCTCTTTTTCTACCTTGTGTCTGATCATTTTACCCTCTGCCTTAGTGATTTTTCTGATGCCTTTGTAGATTCCTGGTTCTTTTCCTCCAGTTTCATCTCTTCTTTTACGCTGATGGTCTCTTACCTCCAGATCGTATTTGGCCATAATTGCCTTTGACTTGGCCCATTTCCCACTGTTCTGGTGCTTGAGGCTCATTCGTTCCTGGAAAGCAAGGACAGAGTGAGATCTCCAGCACCTTCCAGGGCAAGTTGGCTCAGAGGGGCAGGAGGCAAAAGGTAGTCTCACCATCATTCTGGCCTTTTCAATTTTTTCTAGTTCTTCCAGTGCAGCAGCAGGATTCACCTTCTGCAGCTGCTCAAACTCTTTTAGGGCTTTCTTAACCTTTCCTTTCTTTACAATTTTGTGATACCTATATAGTACAGAAGAGGAGAAGGGAAAAACTGAAAGAGATTCCAGTGAAGCACTGACACCGGACACAGAAGTACCCATGCTATCCAAGGGTTTTCCCTCTGATTTTCTAGGATGCCAGAGTTAGTTGACTATTGACATCTACTTTGGGATCTGAGAGGATTGACTTTTGGACTCTACAGCCAGCTCTAGCCCACAAGGGAAGATTTCTGCACAGAAGAGCTCCCCCTGCTTCTATAGCCCAAGAGAAGAATAGAGAGAGTCCCAGAGAGGCAAAAGGTAAGAAGAGAAACCAACTAAATAGTCCTCTTTTTGGCCAAGTCAGAAATGAAAGCCAAAGCCAGAAGAGTGGGTATTACTCAAGCAGGCTAAATGATCAGGCTGGTTTTGGGGGAAAAGGCCAGTTATTCCCTTTTTGAACCTCTCTTTTTAAACATTTTATTTTAGAGATGGAGTCTCTCTATATAGCCCAGGTTGACCTCAAACATGTAATCTTCCTACCTTGGCCTCCCTCGTGGCTGGGATTAAAATTTTTTTTTTTAAATTTGGTACAGGGTCTCACTACACAGCTCAAGACTTGCATGCGCCACTATGGCTGGTTTTGGTGGCCAGTATGGTGCGCCTAGGGCTCTGGGCCTGGCACAGCATGTGGTACCTGGGATTGAACCCAGGTCTTTGCACTTGCCAGGTAGGGCCTTAGACTGCAGAGCTATCTTCCCAGTGGCTAGGATTACAGGTATGTGCCATTGAACTGTTTGGGACCTCTTTTACATGACCCTAGTTACCATGTCAAAGAACGCATGATTAGCCGTAGCATTTCCAGCCATGGGCCTCCTTACTTTTTACTTTTGATTTTCTTCTCTCTTCGAGCCCTGGCTTCATAGTAGGACTGTAGAGCCCGGGCCCTCTGAAGTTCTGCTCGGCGCATCTTAGCCTGCAACAAATGGCATTTACAGTGATTCCTGGGCTCATAGGAGACACATGGTATGCCTGGGTATGTGAATGGCCCACGACACTTACCTCTTCTAGGCTCATGGCCTTGAGAGAGGCTTTTTCCATGGGAGTCAATAAAGGGTCTGTCAGTGGCTGCTTGTTTTTACACAGGAGGTTGAAAACTTCTTGCTCCAGGGGGGTTCTTGCCTTAAAAAGACAACAAAATATTTTAAGTCTTATGCCACACTTTCACAGATTTCTCTCTATACATTTCTACTACTGTCTAATTTTAAAAAAATCTGATGGAAACAGCTTCAGCAAGGAGATTCTGAGGCTACTCACTAATATTACTGAGGGGGAATCACTCTGTGCTCAGGTTCTCAACATACCATGTAAAACAGAATTCCATTCTCTTAAGAATCTGAGCAGGATGCCATTGAGGTAAAGCCTGGCAGGACAGAAACAGATGCACCAGGCTGTTCAAGTTTTTATAGTCAAAAAGAAAATGGTCTTTGTAATGGTATGTATATCTGAAACATATAACTATTATTTTACAGTTAGAAATCTCAGATTCATATAAGCTCTTTTAAGGACTACTTCTAGAAGGACGAAGAGATCAGATCTTTTTTTTT
>NW_004524639.1:7654132-7670559 GCF_000260255.1 Octodon degus
CTTTGTGGAAGCAGCCACTTAAACAACTGAGCTAAGGCCAGGCCCCCGAGATCAGATCTTAAGCATTATTTATTTACCACTGATAGTATAAAAAGAAAACAAACAAATCTGTAGAATGATGCAGGGGGGAGCTCAACTTTTAAAAACCACATCCAACTGTTGCAAATCATGCTAGATGTATGTTCTTGATAACTTTATTTATTTATTTATTTGGTACAGGGTCTCACTATGCAGCTCAGACTCATAGTGACCTTTGTTTCAGGCTCCCTAGCACTGGGATTACAGGCGTGTGCCACTGTGCCCAGGGTTCCAGAGCCAGCACGGCATGCGGTGGCGCTTAGACCACTGAGCTATCTACCCAGCCCAACATTAATTACTGATAAAAGGAAAAACATGACATTCTTAGGCACATTCTATGAATTTAGTTTATGACAGTGTGTTTAAATTTGTTAAACACAAAAAGGACACTACCTTAAAAAGATATCACTATCTGTAATAAGCTTGCTTCCTGACAGTTCAAATTTAACTACTCTTCCCCAAGATGACTGAAATTATTATATATCACAAACATATGCCAATAAAAATTTAGATATGCAACTCCCCCCAAACTTGAGTACTCTTTTCTAACTTTGGCTCCAATTCCTCAGTTTTCACTTAATTTTGCATGGCAGGTAGTACCTTTATATACAAAATGAATGAACTGTACACCAGCCATTTCACATGTCAACAAAAGACCCCATTTGCTGCTTGACTGACAGTGTGAGAATGGCTATAAGGCTGATCATGCAATGGTCTACCCTGGTACGTCACAAAGACAGCTTAGGGCAACAGAACCAATTTCAAACCTTGTATCATATGTGTTTCTTCAAGCCATATACATTACAGTCAGTATTAAGCTTAAAATATCTGGACAAACATATAAACACAAATCATCACATGTACACGATGCTATTGATTTAGCCATAAACCTAGTCTACTGAACAGTGAAGGTGTGCATTCTTCCATTTTTAGTTATTTATAGTAGTGACCAATCACATGCTACAAAGTGATTTATATTACAATGTTGTGACCTCAATTCAATTCAATTCAATTCAATTCAATTCAATTCAATTCAATTCAATTCAATTCAATTCACCAACATTTACCAATTGCAGCTACATTCCAGGCACCTATATGGGGTACTATGAATATACAACTAAGATAGTTCCTGTCCTCATAGAGCTCACAGCCTTTCAGAGCATACAAACACATATGCTCCTAATAATGTAACAGGTTAATATTTTAAGGAAAGAGGACGATTATTTCTGGTTAGGAGGTAGGTGGATGAGTTGGGGAAAGAAGTGACTTTTTGAATTAGGCTTTGAGAACCAAGTATAGTTCTTTTAGGAGGGGAAATAAAATCCAAATAGAAATGAGTATAAGTAAAACATATCAGAAAAGGAGTTAAACAATTACCTGAGTCATAAAAGGACAGTGGCAGTATAGTTTAGGGAGTTTTGGAAAAGGAAATGTGAACCTCAGTTTGGACTGTGCTAAATTTAAGGTACATAGGGAGACTCAGGGGATGCCTGTTAGTCAGTTGACATAGTACTCAGCAATGTTGACTTCCTGCTGTGGAGCTGACAGATGACAATGAAGTGATGGCAGCAGAAATGAAGACCAAGTGTGAGGAGCAGAACGATGCCCTAGGGTGGGTATCTACTCTCAGCAACAACACTGTGGTGAAAGACACTGGGAAAAAGAACAGTTTCTCTAACCAAGACCCCAAAGGTGGACCACAGTGATGGAGGGAAAGAAGTGAGAGAGTGAGCCACAAAGTCTAGGCTGTAGGGGCCGGGGAGATGGCTCAGTGGAATAAGTGCTTCCCTGGCAAGCGAAAGGGCCTGAGTTCAATCCCCAGTTCCACCAAAAAACAAAACAAAACAAAAAAATCCCCCAAAACCAAAAAAAAAAAAAAAAAAAAAAAACCCCAAAAAAAAAAAAAAAAAAAAAAAAAACCCCCAAAAAAAAAAAAAAAAAAAAAAAAAAAAAAAAAAGCCCAAAACCAAACAAACCAAAAACACACAAAAAAAGCAAAGTCTAAGCTAGCTGCGCTTCACTGGGGACCAGTGGAAAGCAGGCATGCCAGTTGAGTCCATGTTGTAAACTGCAAGCCTAGTATGTCACTCCTGGAAGCTCCATGCCACAAAACAGAGGCTCCTAGATGTGCAGGGCTGAATGGGACCCAAGCCTGCTACCCGCTCCCTTGAGTGCCAGCAGATGGTTCCCCTCATGCAGCCCAGTAGACCCCAAAGCAAAGCACTTTCCTCTCCACAATGTACCACAAGCAAATGCCTGATTCCGCCTCACAAACTGAAGATAAAGTGAGGAAAAATGAATGAGGGGAGACCTGCTTGCTCCACAGTGGGGGGCAGAAGCCCCATGCATCACGGAGCTCATCCGTGAGTGTGGACATCAACATCAAGGATTCTGCAGGCTGATGGTGCACCCTGAGGTACAGAACTTGGGATACATTGCCAACAAGTAGCTACTGGCCACAGGTGTAGTCAACATGTGGCCTAGAAGAACACATGCCCTTGAGGAATGCCACCAACAGCTACCCCAGGGTTGGCATCTCCCCAGAAGCCCTCATGCTCTGCCCTTTAACTTTTGGATGACTTGGTAGCTTTGCGGTTCTCTGTCCTAGCTGGCCTTTACATTTTCTGGGTATTAAGAATAGAACTTGCCCTCCCCCCACCTTGTAGGCCCTGTTGTCCCTGTGTAGCTCCCTGCCCTCCTTCTTTGCTCTGATCAGTACCTGGACAGCCTCCACAGGTCTAAACACAGCGCTGTAGCACATTACAGGGTCCCCCTTCAGCCACTTGGGTTTGGCTAGATTTAGTAGGTGAATGACTGTAAATAGCAGGAAGGGCAGCATGCATTGCTATTGGGTCCCTGTCCTTCCCTGTGGTACTGTCTGACCTGGAAGGCAGATCCAAAAGCCTGCATTGATATAATGTTGCAGTGTGTAGCCAGTGCACAGAAGTGAAAAATCAAGATTAGCTGTGTGACTAGCCCAGGAACTCAGCCTCTTGGGCAAAGGGCTGCCTCCATGTGTCAGCAAGAGTCACAGAGGCTGCACTGTAGCAGCATGTCCCACTGGAGCATGGGCTGCTGAGGTGATCAGTCTTCCATCATTAAGCAGAGCCCCGAGAGGCCCTAGGCACACACCCAGCAGCCTATGCATGGCAAGGGTGGCCATCGACCATGTCGGGCCACTTGTGTGTCCCTAAAGAGCAGCCTTTACCTGGCTGAGTTTGTAAGGTGGCAGGACCTGACCTGACAGCACAGCAGGGAGTAGGGAACCACTGTGGGGTGTAGGTGAGGTGGGGAATACTGTCACTGAGGGGAGCTTGGAGTCAAAAGTTTTCTGAGACAGAAAAACCTGACACTGATTACATATTTGATGAGGGATTATCCTTGTGTTTAGGTGAGGTAATGGCATTATAGTTTTGCTTCCTTTTTAAAGGAGCCTTTCTAGCGAAATCTCCTGAAAAGGTTTACACAGTATATGATATTTGCTAAAAAGTACCTGTGGAGTGAGCCAGTATAAGTGAGGCAAGCTGGTATGAGCTGGCAGGGGACAGACATTGCGGCGTGGGGGTTGCCATCATCTGGATCACTACACTTTCTATCAGTTTTGGCTTTTTTTTTGCGGAACCAGGGATTGAACTCAGGCCCCTGTGCTTGCCAGGGAAGCACTTATTCCACTGAGCCATCTCCCCGGCCCCTAGTTTTGGCTTTATTAGGATCTAGGACCAATTTCTCCAGAAGTGTAGGACCTGGGTTGGGATGATCGGTCATAGCAGCAGAATACTCACACACACAGAAGAACTACATGCGGGTGACATAGTACACAATGGAGAACTCTAAGTAGAAACTGCCTGTAAGTGAGAAGCATTTACATTACCGTCTATCGCAGAAGGAACTGAAGTTGGAGAGACACTTAATATGAATTGCTGTCCTGGGCATATGAAACATAGGTTGCTGATAATAAACGATCGAACAGAACTGTTGAAATGCCATTGGGAAGGATTCTGTCACTCATGTAACTTATTCTTATGTATGGAAAAACAAGCAAAGAGGAGGACTTCTTATTTTCTAAAGAAAATAAACTAGCTTATGGAGGAAAAAACCCCAAAACCAAAATCAACCAATCAAAAATGCCATAGTTTACAGAGCAGAAATAAAAAGCCCCAAGAGGCTGGGTGTGGTGGCACTTGGCCTGTAATCTAGGCACTCAGTATGGAGATTGTTGTGAGTTCGAAGCCAGCCTGGGCTACAAAGGGAGTTCAGGGCTAGCCTGAGCTACCCTGTGACACCCTGTCTCAAACACACACACACACACAGAAAATTCAGGGCCTGTGAGACAGCTCAGTGATCTAAAGCACCTGTTTAGGCAAGCTTAGGCAGGTGCAGGGGACTGCTGTTCGATCCCCAGGGGGTACTGAGCCAGCCACACACACAGAATAGGGCCAGCCAGATAGCTCAGTGAATTAAAGCACCTGCTCAGGCAGTAATAGGTTCAGGGGTTCGATCCCCAGTGAGCTGTGCCAGCCCCCCTCGACCTCGGGGCACCCTGAGAGAGCAATTGAGACTGGATGTGGTAGCACGCTTACAATCGCAGCACTGGTGAGGCTGAAAACAGGAGGAATACTACGAGTCCGATCTACGTAGTGAGACCCTGTAGAACCTGTACTAAATACATAAGGAAAGCACCAAAAGTATGTTACAGAACACAAAAGCACTCTACCACTGAGGTACATCCCCAGCCCTTTTATTTTTAAAAAATTTAATTAATTTATTTTTATGTACTTAGTATAGGGTCTCACTCCACAGATCGGACTCATAGTGATCCTCCTGTTTTCAGCCTCACAAGTGCTGGTAGGCATACACCACCATGCCCAGTCTCAATCAACGTCTTTGGGGCCGGCATGGCATACAGGTTATCAAACTCCGGTCCCTGCACCTGCCCCAGCCCTTTTAAATATATATTGTTTTGTTTTTTTTTTTAATTTGAAACAGGGTCTTACTAAAGGTCTTGCCCAGGCTGGCCTTGTAGTTGTGATCTTCCTGCAAGGTCTCCAAATGGCTGGAATCACAGGCATCACTTCCATGCCCAGTAGGAGGGTTCTTAAGACTGGATGTGCCAAGAGTGTTGCCATACAAGCTGAAAATTAAGAGGGCTTGGGATGTGCCAATTTGGAGGCCTGTCACTAATTCCTTTTGACAGAAGCCTCAACAGGTAAGAAGATGAGAAGGTAGAGACAAGAGTGGATATCAGCTTAATAACAATTTACCTCACTTCTGAAAAGTAAGCTTTTCTACTTCATAAAATTCGTCTGTACACCTTGGCTCAGCTTAGGTTCAACAAATGCCTCACTTAATCTGTTTCCAGCCTCTATAATGCCAATCTGCCATGTGACTTTCTAATCTCCAGGTAGGGCTTGCAGCACTAAGCCATGGGCACCCCACCTGCCCTGAGGGCATCTTGAAGTGCCAAGATTCAGAGGAGAACACTGGGAAACGCCAGTGTTGACTCACACTGCAGGGGAGAGGGAGGGTGGAAGTAGTTACCTTACATCATTTCTACCACTTTGCAGTTCACAAGTGCTTTCTCACACATTAGCCTATTTCAATCTTTTCGGTTACATTTAAATGAAATTTTAGGACACAGGTCAAATTATAGAAATTATATTTTTCTTTTTTTGTGGTACCTGGTATCAAACCCTGGACCTTGCACTTGCCAGGCAGGTGCTTAAACTGCTGAGCTATCTCCCCGGCCCTAGAAATTATATTTCTTTTCAGATTCTCAATCTCTAGAAATTCTAGTGCATTCTAGTCCTTGCTACTTTGCACTGAGCTGTAAGAAGACTTGAGCATTACTAGCCAAACTGCACCTCCTGAACTAGCCTGTTTTATACTTTTGGGCCACACTGGTGAAATTTCTCATATGTAAGTCTCAGAGTGAATGAGCAGCATAATATACCCAAAGTATGGCGTGTGGGCCCCAGTCTGCCTACAAGAGGTTGTGTCATTCTCAGTGCAACCTCCTCGACAACTGTGTTGCCTTTCACAACCAACTCAGTGTTTTGCAGCTGTCTCCAAGATTACTACTGTCATTTGGAAAAGCAAGGCAAACATGCATACATACTGCTTTTCTTTCGGTGATACCAGGGATTGAACTCAGGACCTTGCGCTTGCCAGGCAAGCATTTATTCCATTGAGCTATCTCCTCAGCCCTCAAACATGCATATATAAATAAAACTCTTAAGTCAATAACAACAATAAACAGTTCATAAACATAGTTACTTCTGGATGCATATGGGGGTAAAAATGTGTATATAGGGATGGCTGTGGCTGGACTTGCTACTATTTATCGCCTATATTTTTTATTTTTAAACCTGCAAGTTGTATTATTACCTCTTCCTAAAGTCTCCCTTCATTCTGCAGCCACACTTTATACCTGACCTCTTTTTTCATGTGGAAAAGGAAGCATCCTAGAAAGAGAATGGTAGCGACTTCAAAAACAACATCAGAAAATAGAGCTCATCCCCCTAAGTGACTACTCAATTTCTAGCTGTCATGCAAGCAATTTTAATTTGATTAACTTTAATTAGCTCAACTTCCCAACAGATGAGACATTTTCATTCTTAGCTTTTTTAGAAAGCAGAGAGGACTATTTTTCTTTATGTCAGAGTGTCCTATTATAGACTGCATGGCACTGACAACTTCGAAGCGCTTGTTTCCAGACTGTATCTTCATTAAGGCCCTACTAATGATGCTAAGCTCCTGATTTTCTTAAGATTGCAATGTGGTCTGAAGTGCTTTTCAAAAAAACTAGTGAGTAAGTTGGGCTGGGGATGTAGCTCCATGGTAGAGTGCTTGCCTAGCCATGTGAGGCCCTTGGCTCTAACAGCCTACACAACAAAACAAGGGCATAAGAAAGAAAATAGTATGCTGCTTCTCTCTTGGCAGTCAGATGTTAACAAAAACCTCAGAAATAGCCAAGTACTGTATACTGTAACTGAATAAGGAATGACTATACAGCTACTGGAATGACCATTGCTTGACAATGAAGATATACTACGTTTTTCTTTTCTTTTTCTGCAGTACTGAGGATTGAACCCAGGGCCTTGTACATGCTATTAGGTAAGGGCTCTTTACCAGAGTTGTAGCCTTGTCCGACACCCCACCCACCCAAATCTGAGAGGTTCTCACTAAATCGCCCTGGCTTGGCTTGAATTTGCAATGCCCCTGCCCCTCATTTTATTATTCTTATTGAGCTCGGATTCCAGGTGTGCATCATTGTGTGCAGTGCCTTTCACCCTATCTGACAACTAAGCTAAACTATCTCACGTGGTTACTTAGGCTTAACAAGTTCATTCAAATGAGTTACAGGGTCCGAAACCTGCCAGTTTTACAATCTCACCTTTTGAGGTTTGTTTTGATTTTGTCATACTCACCTTCCAGCCACTTAACACATGTTCAATGGGGGCAAAGTCTGGCTGCTCCTTCTCCAAGGGAAACACCAGCTGCTCTGCTTGCCGATTCTTCACAACGATCGGATCCCACTTGGAGAGGGTCTGTGATGTTTTATTGAAAGCTACTTCTCTGTGGATCTAAAGCAGGCAAAGTACAGTACAGAAAAGGAAGGGACCATGAGATTACGAGTTAAACTCAAAAGACTATCAAGAGATCAGGAGAGATCAGGAGCCAATGTTTCTTTCTTTTTCCTTTTTTGTATTTTAGAGAAGGGTCTACAGGGTGTTCAGGGTCTACTAGATTGGACTTGTAGTGATCCGCCTGTTTACAGCCTCCCAAGAGCTGGGATTACAGGTGCGTGCACCACGCCCAGTTGCACCCCAGAGGCAGGGCTGGCCTGGCAGGCCCAGGGATCAAACCCCTAGCCCCTGCACATGCAGGCATACGATTTAATCCACTGAGCTATTTGGCTGGCCCTTAGGAGGTAATGTTTCTTAGCCCAAGAAAGCACCAAGACACTAGCAGTTAACTTGCTCACTTCTCAGTACTGCAAATGCCCCTCATTTTATTATTCTTATTCCTATTGTTTGTGGTGGCACTGGCAATTGAACCCAGAGGGCCTTCACACTGAACTACATCTCCAGCTCTTTTTAATCTATTTTTATTTTGCGACATGATCTTTCTGCCTCAGCCTTCCAGGGTGCTGGAATTATAGGCATGTAACACCATATGTGGCTGTTCCTAGCTTATTTTTAATCTTGTCCTTAGGGAGGAAAGCACAATTCTCCCTACTCCCATTTTCTGGGCCTTTTCTCTTCTTTTGCATTACAGTATTTTCCCTCATCTATTCACTTTTTTCCCTTTAACAACTTGCTCCTCAGTCACTTACCCTTTCAACCTCCTCTTTGTTAAGAGGCAATTCCACAGCCTTCTTGGATTTAACTCTACTCAGTTGCTTTTTCACAGCAGCCAATGAAGATGAAGTTTTAGAGGGCTCAAGAAGATCCAAAAGGAGCAGCTTTTCTCCAGATCCTGAGGAAAGGCCAAACTTTCTGGTCAGACTGAGAAGTAAGGCAAATATCTCAATATTAAGTCAGAAGTGGCCTCAGAAAATGCTGTTGATTAGCAAATGTACAGGGAAGCAGGACTAATTCTCTTGCTTCAATCCTGATACTGTCTTTCTCCTCCACCACCAAATATGCTGGGGGATGGAAGAGAGGAAAAAAATATTCACCCCAATTCTAGTCACTTGCTTTTCCCTTGGTCTCTCTGCTTCCACTCTCCCCTTGTTACAATTCATTTCCTGAGTGCATATAGCAGCCAAGTGATCTTTTAAAGAATGTGTATCATAGCATGTCACAGTCCTTCTGAGAGCCTTCCAATGCTCCCTAGTATATGTGGAATCTCATCAACCAAAATGACACCGGATATGGGATCTGGTCTCTGTCTACCTCTCCACCCTCAGACCACTGTTATACTCTATTCAAGTCAGAATTTCTTCCCAGTGTTCAACAGGCTGTGTTTCTTCCCGAAAGTCTTTGCACAGCAGTTCCCTTGACCTTATTTCTTTCTCTTATCTTTGCATCATTTCCTGTCATTCAGATCTCAGCTTCAATTCTGCCTCTTCAGGGACCTTTCATGACCAAGCAAACTAAAGCATCCCCATGGTCCCGACTGTACCATCCTGCTTCAATACTCATACCCTGTGCCAAGTGCAAGGCCCACATGACCATGTCTTACTCTTCACTGTAGCCTTAGCATCTCATCTTTTGTTTGTTGTTTGGAGACAGAGTCTCACTATATAGTTCAGGCTTGCCTTGAACTCACCATATAGCCCAGGCTGGTCTCAAATTCTTGGATCTTCACGCCTCAGCCTCCAGAGTACTGGGGTTATAGGTGTGTACAACCAACATTCAGGTGTCAAATAAAATCTTAATCCTTAAACAGGGCATGGTGGTGCACCCTATAATCACAGTACTCTACAGGCTGAGGCAGGAGGATCGCTGCAAGTTGGAGGCCAGCCTAAACTATACAGACCTGAGGTCCATTTCAAAAAAACAAACCAAAGAAACCAACAAAACTTTAAAAAAAACTGCTCTAGATCAGCAATGGCAAACCTTTCAGAGCTTTCAATGATACAAACAGCCCACTGTAGCATGCGTGCCATAGGTGTGCCACCACTGTTCTAGGTGAAGCCCCTTGAATATGTAACCTGACTTCTCTGAACTCCTGGTAATGAGAATATCTGTCTGCCCCAACTCGGTGTTATGAGAACTGAGATACAATGAAATTGTGTTGGGCACAGTGGTACATGTCTCTGCAATCCCAGCTATTCCAGAGGCGAGGGCAGCAGGATCACAAGGTTGAGCCCAGCCTAGAGAACTTGCAAGATCTTGTCCTGAAGTAAAAACAAAAAGCTAGAGACATAGGTCAGTGCCCTTCTGTGTTTAATTCAGAAACCTATCATTAAAGAGCCATACAGACATATAGTATGACTGAGAGGCAGCTGACTCCCCGCCCCCAGCACTGGACTTAAATCTAGGACCTTGATTTTGAACCACATCACCATCCCTTTAAAACATTTTATTCTGAGACAAGTTCTCATTAAATTCCAAGTTACCCAGGCTGGGTTTGAACCTGTGATCGTCCTGCCTCAGCCTCCCAGAGTGCTGGGATTACAGGTGTGCATCACCACATCTGACTGAGGCAACTATTTTCATTTGTGTTCCTTTATCCCATAAGGATCTCATTCATCTCCATAAAGGGTTTGAGTTTAGCCTCTAAGGCTTCCTTCTAAAAAAATGGAAGAAACACAAGGGTATCTGAACACCATTTTATACCTACACTCACAGGTGAACATTTATAGTATAACAATAATCACATTAAAACAGTTTCTAGAGGCTGAGGTGAGCGTTTTGATTTTGTTTTTTGGTTTTTTTGTGGCGTCAGGGATTGAACTTGGGACCTTGTACTTGCCAAGCAGGCACTTACGCTGTTGAGATATCCCTAGCCCAAGCAGTTTGATTTTGGAACCCATAAGCTGCCATGTATAGGTACCTTGCTTTGTGCAACTTACCTTCAGAAGAGACATTGAACTCTGACACCTTCAAACAAGCCTCAGATCTCTCAGCCAATTTCCACCTAAAATTGGGCAAAACAATATAACAGATGTGGGAAGGTAGCTATGCTCACCACTATACCACCAATGCTAATATAACAGATGTGGGGGAAACAAGTATTTCTCTCTTGAAAGAAGGCTTCGGTTTCATACATTGTCCTTCTAGGCTCAGGCTTTTATCACAATAAATCAGTAAGTCTATTCCTAACAGGGACTTGGCAGTTTAACCTTCATCTCCTCTACATAGAATCAGCCTGTCACAAATACAAGGTAATACAATGAAACCATAACATAGAACACATTGGATTTGGACTAAAAAACATCTGCATTTGAATCTTGGATCTGTTTCTTACGATCTGGGTGACTTTGGGAATAATTGAATTAACTTGTCTTTTTTTTTTTTTTTTTTTTGGAATCTTCGCCTCTGTCCTTTTTTCCCCCATAATTTTATTGATAAACAAATAGCAATGAGACAGTTTCAAATCAAATTGGTAGGACAGTTTCAATAATTAACACATTGCATATTCTCTTCCCAGTGGTTAATTGCTGTTGAATTAACTTTTCTAATGGGGATAAATAATGCATAATTAATGCCTCAGAATATTTTTGTTATTATTTTTTGAGATAAGTTCTTGCTAGGTAGCCCAGGCTGGCCTCAAGCTCACAGTGATCTTCTTGTGTCAGCCTCCTGAGTGCTGGGATTGCAGGTGTGTGCCACCATGTCCAGCTCAAAACATTTTTAAGTGTGAATTAAATACGGAGTTCAATGTGTGAAGGCCTAACACAATAATCGCAATAAGGATAATGATAGTTAACAACAATTATATAAAGCTTATTATACTCTAGGCACTGGTATTAAGGTTATTGCATTAGACACTCAACAAATGTTAACTGCAGAGAAGTCTCACGGGGTCAGCTAGTGATAATCTGCCCAAGCTGATGGGAATGTTACCTCTTTTTTCCATCAAGAGAACCGATTGATTCCAGAAGCTTTTGATGCTTTCTCTCCTCATCGCTGTCCCCCTAGATATAAAAAAGGAAAAACCATTAGAATGATGACAGGAGGAAAACGACAACATGGAAACCTCGGTCCATGTGAAAACCCTGGTTCTTCTACTCGGCAATCTGGTGCAGTTTTGTGTGCAAATATTCTAAGTCCAAAACTAAAGAACTTTAAAATCCAAACTCCCTCACTTTTAAAGAAAAAAAAAATTGGTAGCAACTTTAGAGCTAAAAGTCACACCTCCTTTCTAACTTGTTTGTGGAAGAAAAGAATTTACAATGATGCTTCTGTATAGGATAAATAGTTTGATCTGACACAGAAACCCTGGTCTATAGTGTAAGTTACAGCCATGATTACCAAGGCAGCTTTTCTGAGGGGGAAAACAGCAATCACCAGGGAAAAAAAAGCCAACAACAAAATAAACCCCAACTGCTTGTTAAAATAGGTGGTCTGTGAGCATACTCTGCCTACTCAGAAAAAAATGTAAGCTGTTTCGTTGGGGGAGTAAATGTAAAATTCCTATAGTATCTATTTGAAATTTAGCTTAAAATACCTATGCATATTGCCGTCAGATAATCAAATTTTGACATAAATTCAGACTTGGGAAATATAATGAGGAACATGTGTTTTGGTGTTATAAACTAAGCAACTTGAAGATAAGGTAATTTATGTAGTTCTCAACTTTGATGGCACTTATACATGAAACATTAAGTAATTGTAATTTACTTGTGAAACCACTACAAGTACATTGTACAGTGTTCCCAACTGTTTCCTTAGCAGTAATGTGTTCTCTACTCTAATTCTGATGGCAGGTTAGCAGTCATCACGCACCTCATCTTCACTGGCACTCAACGCGTGGTTTGGCAAATCCACTAGTTCTTCCTGCTGGCTCAAAGCCAGAAGGCTGTTTAAAAAAGGTAACAGAAACATTAGCATTCAAAATAACTTTAGGGCAGGCCAGATAGCTCAGTGGATGAAAGCACCTGCTTAAGCAGACACAAGGACCCAGGTTCAATCCCTGGTGTGCCATGAAGACCCCGCCCCCGGAACAGGCTGAGACTGTGACTGAGACTGAGTGGAGATTGAGACTGGGCATGGTGGCGTAATCCCAGTGCTTGGGAGGGTGAAAACAGGAGGATCACTAGGAGTCAGATCTGTGTAGTGAGACCCTGTACTAAATACATTATATAAACAAAAATAAAATAACTTTTACCCTATTGAAACAATCTCTAATATATTTTATCATTAGTTCTCAATATAAAAGTGCCCTATTTCAATCTACAGATAGGAGGGAAAATTAAAAGGATTGAGATGTGCTGTCCATACATATCAACTTCCCACACTGAGTGTATTAGGTATTGTGAACATATATCCACCTGCTGAAATTTTATTTTTAAACAGGGTGTCGCTATGCAGTACAGGCTGGCCTTGGGCTCACTTTGTAGCCCAGGCTGGTCTAGAACTCACAGCAATCTTTCTGCTTCAGCCTCAGGAGTGCTGAAGAAAGAATTTTGCACCACCATGCCTGGCCAAAGGAATAGTCTTGTCCTTCAACAGAGGTGCAAACCAAGCAGTATGAATGCCTTTGGAAATCTGTTACGTCATTACATTTAAACCAATTTAAAGTCAGGCATTCCCTCCAAAGTAAGCAGTGCTTGGGGTCAGGGAGATGGCTCAGTGAAATTAAGCGCTTCCCTGGCAAGAACAAGGGCCTGAGTTCAATCCCCGGTTCCGCCAAAACAAACAAACAACACCACGCAACGCAAAACACCCAAAAAGCAAAGCAAGCAGTGCTTAACCAGGATTTTGCCACCCCTAGGAAAGATGGCCAAAACACTGTTTCTGGCTCCGAAAGTAAGGCAGTTCATGATTAATACTTCTAGGCATCCTCCACACGTTAGACACCTTCACAAGCGCGCACCCCACTCAAGTGTTATATTGACAATGTGTTTTTAGGAATGGAGAAAGAGAGAATTGGTTAGAAGCAACAGAATAAACCCTTTTCTAGGGACATGATTGGCAAAGTGGGTGCTTAACTAGGAGACTGCTACCCAGAAACAGATGTCCTATGACGTAACAGTACATATGGGTATTTGCGAGTGAAACATTACCAAACGTACGACATTTAGTGTTCCCACGGTGGGGGAGGGGCACATGAGACACCAGAGTGTTGCAAAAATGTCGTGGATGAGTGCCGTAAACTCACGCACCGCCGACGCGAGGGTTAAAGCAGGCTGCAGGGGGGAGGGGAGGGAAGCACAGGAGGAGTCACGTGACGAGGAAAGTGAAATTAACTTAGCTGCGGAGAGTAAGAGCCAGCTTCAGGACCCAGGCAGCTAAAAAGCTGAGAAGCCGCGCAGACAAATGAGATGAAAAGGGCTTTAGATGCTGGATCCCAGGGGTAAGTGGGTCTTGTGAGAGGAGCGGCTGCCCTTGGCTGGAAAGTGTCTTCCATTCCCTAACGAACAGGGAACTCGACCCGCGGAGGCTCCGAAGCTCCCTCCCCTTGGCTCCTTACCCCTCCGCCACCCGGGTCGCGCTCTGCTCGGCAGCCTTCATCGCTCACATGGGGCCAAGAGCGGAAGCCGAAAGGAAAGCGATTTCCGTGCCGGCCTCAAAACGAGTTCTGCTTTCGCCAATCGGATGCGGCTCAAGGCGTCACTTCCTCTTGGTGCCACGAGGGTGGAAACTGGCGACCGAGGTGGGTCGGGGCCTCGCGGCTGTGGGGCGGGCTTGGGCGGGCGGAGCTCGGTGTCCCCACCCAGCCTGGCTCCGGCGAGCCGCTGTCGGGCTTCAGTCTCCGGCTTCGGCTGTTCCTGTACCCCTGCTTCCGGAGCCCAGGTCTTGGGCGCTGCGTTGGGATGGAGCCCTGGCCATCTCCCTTCTCCGCCTGGTGTAAGCCAGGGCGCGCAGGGCGGGCCCAGGTGACTCGGGAACGGAGCAGGTTTCCTCCCATCTTAGGGAAAATCCCTTTGGATTGTTGCTTCCTCTAATTACAATTCTGTGCTCCTCTTCCTCCATAGCAAGATTTCATCCAAGAATGGGCTCTGTGGCTTCACTTCCTCTCCTCTTGTAACTTTTAGTTGGGGTTTATGTTGGTGTTTGGTGCCGAGGCTGGAACCAAGGGCTTCCTGCTTGCTAGGCAAGCGTTCCTGCGCTGAGCTAAATCCCCAGACCTCTCTAAACTTTTAAAAATTTCTCCTGTTTTTTTTCTTTGTGGTGCTAGAGATTGGACACAGGGCCTCATGCATGCCAGGCAGGACTTCTGAACTACCCAGCTCACCCAGTGTTTCTTTATGTTTTAAAAAGTAGAACCGGATGGGGGGGCACAAGGCTGGAAACCCAGCACGTGGGAGGCTGAGGCAGGAGGGTTAGCACAAGTTCAAGGGCAGCCTGGGCTACATATAGCAAGACCCTTTCTGAAAACAAAAACAAAAATGCAGAAAATAATACTCAAAAGCATTCTTTTGGCCGAACCAGGGATTGAACTCAGGCCTTTGTGCTTCCCAGGGAAGCGCTTATTCCACTGAGCCATCTCCCCAGCCCCTCAGAAGCATTCTTGCCATCTATTATTTTAAGCCATTCCCATCTTGTTTTGCTCCATTAGTCTACTGAACTTGCTCTGGAGGAGATGGCGACTTCTTTCCATCTTCCCAGAATTTTTGTGATATTTGATAGTTGGTTTTTAAAATTTTTGTTCAAGGAAATGCTTTTGGTCGTCTTTTTTTTTTTTTTTTTTTTTTTTGTATTTTAGGGAAAGGTCCACAGGTGTTCAAGGTCTCACTGCTAGATTGAACTCATAGTGATCTGCCTGTTTACAGCCTCCCAAGAGCTGGGTTTACAGGTGCGCGCCACCATGCCCAGTCTCAATTGCCATCTCAGCGCATCCCAGGGACAGGGCCAGCAAGACAGGCCCAGGGATTGAACCCCTGGCACCTTGCCATGCTTGCAGGTCTATTATATGCCCAAACTCTAGACATTGGGCATACACTGGAACAAAGCAGATATGCCTCATGGCTTCAAGGAGTTTAATTTTTTGTTTTCTTGTTTTGTGTTTTTGAGGCAAGGTCTTGCTATGTAGTCCAGATGGCGTTGAACTCACTACTGTATAGTCCAAGGCTGCTCTCAGCCTCTCGATGATCGTCCTGGCTCAGCCTCCCCAGTTTGCTGGTACCAAGGTCTGCATCACCACATCAGGTCAAGGGCTTGCTTTCTAGTGGAATGAAAGACAATTTTGACTTGTTAAAACTTGCTTCTGGGTTCCACAACCACCCTCTTCTGGTATTTTAGCTTCATGAGCATTTTCCCCAGTCTTCTTGATGGTTGCTTTCTTTGTTCTTACTCGCTGAATAATGATACCCCCTAGTACTGTGCTCTCGGCCCCTGCTTATTGCACACACATTTACTAAGCCTGCAAACTCTAAAATCTCCACTTCTAGCCCAGATCTGTTTGTTGGCCTCCAGACAGGCATCTCTGATTGTTTCCCAGCTATACTTTTTGTCTTACAGGCTTGTTTCCATGAGTGTTCTGCTGTTTTCCATTTCTATGATTAGCTCATCAACTACCAGTTAAGGCAGAAGTCGGAAAGTCAAATTAGGCCTCCCTGGGAGTTCCATGGTTGTTATTTCCATGGTTTGTTCCTCGTCAACACTTTGTGGATCTCAAATGTCTCCCTACCTTTACATTGCTGTTGTCATTTTTTTATATCAGAGGTATGAAATTTCAATGAAGTAGTAGCATATTGATGAAGAGCATGAAGGTTTTTTTTTTTTTTTTTTTTT
>NW_004524639.1:7670729-7679597 GCF_000260255.1 Octodon degus
CATGTTGTGCTGGGGGATTGAACCGTGGTCCCTTTGCTTGCTAAGCCAGTTCTAAGTAGGTGCTTTAGACCACTGAGCCATCTCACCAGCGCCAAGCATGAAGTTTTTGCTAGGGTTTGAAACCCAAATACTCTACCCCTAAGCTGTGGGGCCAAGTATGTATTTGGGTATAGAAACTGTGGAAGATAATTAACACTCGATCTTGATTAAAAATATTAGTGGCTATCCATAAATAAAAAAAAATTATGTCCCTGCCCATAGTACTTTTCTATTTCACTTGACTCATTTTATAGAAAAGACCTGGGGTCAGCCAATACTTGCAATACTAACATAACGACAACTATGATTTTATCATGAATCCATAATGTTGTATACACTATCATATCTTACATAATCCTTGAAAATAGACTCAATCTTTTTTTGAATTAATGAGTGAATTAAGTCATCATTGTTCTATAATATTTATTTTTTGTGGCACTAGGAATTACTATTTTTCCAAGACAGGGTCTCATCGTGTAGGCCAGGCTGGCCTCAAACTTGGGGCCTCAGCCTTTTAAGCACTGGTGCTGGAGGCAGCTGAAGTAGATAGAAGTATTATAGGCAGTCAGACAGGGCCAGGCCCTCAAGGAGACAAAATGGAAGACAAGGTGACTTTGCAACTTTGGAAGAGACAAACACTCCCTGCTGTGGGCAAGACTTCAAGACAAAAGAGGAAACAAATGTAGCCACTTGCTTCCCTAGGAATGAACCAGTGATTGCTATCCTAAATAGGTATAGGTCACCTTAAAAAAGCGCCCAAATGAGTCACTAACCCAACCCCCAACAGGAAGAGACCTGTGTGATTTGCTTCCCCTTTTGATTCCAATTTAATCAATTTTACCTGAGCAATGGTGCTTGCCTCATGCCCACCTGAGCGAGTTCCCTTGTTCACCACCTTAGACCTGCCTCACTGCATGGTGTTCCTCTATAATAGTTCTTGGAAGAGACAGCTTCCTGGGGACCACCTGCTCAGGGCCCTCCCTTCTGTCCTCTCAGACAGGAGCTTTCTTTCCTCCCCATAAATACATTCTGCTCATAACCTCTGTTTGTTCCTAAAATTGATTCTTAAGTTTTAGAGAACATGAACTTGTCCCAGGTCAGGTCGGGAAATCATTTTCCCCCTGTATCATTTGGAGGTTCCTTGTGTCACTGGGATTGTATGTGTGTGCCACCATGCCAGGCTGTATTGCTAGAATTAAGCTTGGAGCTTCATGCTTGCTAAGCGAGTCCACTACCACTGAGTTGCATCACCAGTCTTCCATTCTTATAAAGGATTCATAATAATTATGTATAATTTGAGAATTCAGCATGCTTTGCATTTATTATATGATTTAATTTTTTATTAGCATTTTTGAAATATTTGTGAACTCTCATACAACTGTAGAAATAATGCTGAAGCCAGGTGTGGTGGTGCATGCCTGTAATCCCAGCATTAGTGAGGCCGAGGCAGGAGGATCATCATAAATTTGAGACCAGCCTGGGCTACAAAGTGAGCTGAAGGCCAGCCTGAACTGTGTAGTGAGACCCTGTCTCAAAAAATAAATATTGGGGCCAAATAGCTCAGCAGATAAAAGCACCAGGCGCAGGGGCCCGGGATTTGATCCCGGGGGCCTACCAAGCTGACCCCACCCCCGGGTTGCACTGAGACAGCAATTGAGACTGGGTGTGGTGGCTTGCACCTGTAATCCCAGCTCTTGGGAGGCTGTAAACAGGCGGATCACTACAAATCCTATCTAGTAGTGAGACCCTGAACACCCTGTAGACCCTTCCCTAAAATTAAAAAAAAAATCAGAGATGCTTTGTATCCTTTACCTAGTTTCTGCTAATAGTAGATCTTGCAAAACTGTAATGTAATTTAAAAGCAAAAATATTAATATGAATACAATGAAAGTACAGGAAAATTCCATTACCACAAAGATCATTCCTGTTCCCCTTTTGAAACACACCCACTTCCCTCCTGAATCTGCCTTCTTTACTTCTGGCAAGCATGAATCTGTTCTCCATTTCCATAATTTTGTCATTTTAAGACTGTTATGAATATAAATAGTATCATGCAGGATGCAACTTTTGTGATTGAGTTTTTTTGCTGGAGATTTATGTAGGTGACTATGTGCATCAATCTTTCTGTATTTGTTTCATTTTAAGTGTGTAAATCACTTTTTTAACAGTATGTTCACAGACTTGTACAACCACCACCATCATCACCATGAATTGCATAACATTTTCCTCACTTCCAAAAGAAACTTTGTATCTTTCAGCCATCAACCCACATCCTCCTCTCTCCTAGCTCTAGGCAACCACTTATGTATTTTCCATCTCTATGGATAGGTAGGTAGGTAGATAGATAATCGAGATATAGATAGATAGTTCTATTTCAGACATTTCATATGAATGGACTCATACAACGTATAAATTTTGTTTTTGTATTTTAGGGAAGGGTCTACAGGGTGTTCAGGGTCTCACTACTAGATCCGGACTTGTAATGATCCGCCTGTTTACAGCCTCCCAAGAGCTGGGATTACAGGTGCAAGCCACCACACCCAGTCTCAATTGCTGTCTCAGTGCAACCCAGGGGTGGGGCTAGCACAGCAGGCCCTGGGATCAAACCCCTGGCCCCTGTGCCTGCTTGCAGGTACTTTCATCTGCTGAGCTATCTGGCTGGCCCTCTACATATAGCATTTTGTGACTGGCTTCATTTAACTTAATTAGTATTCAAGGTTATGGCTTATATCAGCACTTCATTCCTTATTGCCAGATAATCTCCAAATGTATGCCTAGACCACACTTTATCCATTCATTGATTGGTGAACATTTGGGCTGTTTCTACATTGAGGTTTCTCTGAATAATGCTATGAACATTTATGTACAAGTTATTCTGTGGACTTTTTTATTTTAAAGAGAAAAACTAAAAATACCAGTAAAAGTTTCAAAATAGGCAAGTAAGAGAGTAACAAAAATATATTGTGTATTGTTATCTTCACAGTGGTTATTCAGAGTGTAGACATTCTGTTTTTATTTATTTATTTATTTCTTCTCATTTATTTATTTATTCATTCATTGCTATAAATCACAATTTAAGGTGAAAGGAAAGCTACAGTTAACCTTTACTTACCACTGGAAACATATGAAAAATGCTCTCTCTAATTGGGATTTCTTTTTTACTTTCCACCTCATAACTCATGTTAGTTCCAACTGGAGTGTTATTCTGCGAAACCACGAAGTTTTGAACAGCATCGCAACAGGAAGCAAGTTTTGCTCGGACCTGGGCTAGGACTGGGTCTGGGGGTTCCCGGAAGTCGGCAGCGACATTCTGTTTTTAAAGAATACAAAATAGTGTTAGAAAAAACATTAGAAATGGTACAAGATTTCACTAAAGAAAGTAATAGGAATTCAACAATGGTTGTTGTATTACATGATGCTATTTTTTAATGTATTTGGTACAGAATCTCACTGCATAGCTCAGACTCATAGTGATCCTCCTGTATTACAGGTGTGCACCACCACATGCTGGGTCTCATTGGTCAGCTCAGCAAGCTTGGGGGCAGGATTGACATGGCATGTGGTGCTGGGAATCAAACCCCAGTCTGTGCACTTGCCTAAGCAGGCACTTAGTCCACTGAGCTATCTCACCGGCACTTACATGATGTTATTTTCAAATTGCTGCTCAGATTACTAGATATTAACGTGTATGAATCATGTAAAGAAAAAAACAAAAACCAACAACAAAGATTTGTATTGATAGTATTTAGACAGGATATCATGTCTGCATCTTGTATCATGAATAACCACTAAGAAGATAACAATATGCAACGTATTAATTATTGAAACTGTCCTATTAATCAGTTTTGAAGCTGTCTCATTGCTGTTTCTCAATAAAATTAATAAAAAACCCTCGAAGTTATAAGAAATTCAAAAGAGGAAGAAAAAACCATTTTTAAGCCTTAACTGCTCCTTTCAAAAGACCAGCAGAAGTCAGCAATGCAATTATCCAAACTATTATGCATATATACCTAAATATATTTTTCCCTTCTTTCATTTGTCCTTTTCCTCATCCCAGTTTTTCCTTCCCATTGAACAATTTCCTTCCCTTTCATAGTATCTGTTGTACCTTTTATAGACATATTTTTTAATGTTTCTTAATTCTTCCTATAAAATGAGCATGGCATTATCCTTATTTTACAAGTGAGAAAACAGATTCAGAGGTGAGAGATTTGTCTAGGGCAACATCTAGTAAATAGCATAGCCAGAGCAAGTTTGCACCTTTAACTTCTGATTTTGCCTTGAATTGTGTCTTTTTCTACATGATAGCTGATTCAAGTTAAGCATAATTCAAGTGGTTTTTGTTTCTTTTTGCACATTAATGTGTCAGCCAGAACCTCAAGACCCTGTCAAGCAAGAATCAATACTGTCCTGGGGCTGATTTATACCAGATCCAAAATCTGTTGCAATTTCAGGAAATCCATGAGCTGGTTTACTTCATGTTGGTAGCTTGAGATTGGCCATGGTGGGAATATTTACATTATGGAAAGCAGCTTTACAAATCAGCATTACATTTTCTGTTTGTCAGCTCTCCATTACTGTAACAAAATGCTCAGATTATCAGTTTAAAAGGGAAAAGATTGCTGGGCATGGTGGCATGTAATCCTAGCACTTGAGAGGCCAAGGCAAGATGATTGCCCAAAATTTGAGATTTGAGGCTATTCTGGACTATAAAGTTAGACCCTGTCTCAATTCCTGCCACTTGTATTAAAAAAAGAAGGGCCAGGAAGATAGCTCAGTGGCATAAGTGCCTGCCTGGTCAGCACAAGGTCCTGAGTTCAATCCCTGGTACTGCAAAAAAAAATTATTTTGGCTTATATTGTGGTGGTTTTAGTCCATGGCTGGTTGTCCTCCTTGCTTTGTGTCTGTGGCAAGGCACTTCAGCTTGTTATGGCAAGAGTGGAGTGCAACAGGCTCTCTCTTTCGTGGCTGCTGGCAGTGACAGAATGATAGCAAGAGTGATAGCAGGGGCCTGGATTTCCACTGTCCCCTTTGAGGGTATGCCCCTAATGGTGTAAAATCTCCCAGGAGGTGTCAGTCTTAAAGGTTCCACTATCTCCTTCTAGGGCTAAGAGAGGGACCAAACACAAGTGGGCCTCTAGAGGACGTTGTACCTCCCATTAGAGCACCTCCCTCTCCTAGCCTGTTTAGCATTTGTCAACATCTCTGCTTAAAGAAATGATTTTGAAGGTTGTTTGAGCTGTGAAATGATTATCTATGCAATTCACACAAATTTGGCCAAACAAATGCATCCTATGCTCTTTGAGCAATGGAAGTTCAGAATGGTTAACATACAGCAGTATTTAGAGGCATAGGGAGTCACTTCCCACTGATGAATTTGACTCCATGGGCACAGACTCCCTCCCCACTGTGAGTAAAGTTGCTGAGTTTTCATGATTAAATTGTTCAGATGACAGAGGTAGGACATAAGGAATGATCATAATCATACATCACCAAGTCAAAAAGCATGACTGCTACCACTATTCACAGTAATGACCAAATGTAATGAGGCAATATTTGATTGCCATTAATTCTTTTTTGTCTTTTTGAGACAGGGTATTACTATGCAGCTGTAGTGGTTGATACATAGTGTCAACTTGGCTGGATGACTCCTCAGCGCTTCCTACATGTGGGGGTCCCTGTCCTGGGGCACAATTGGCTCTGCTCCAGAGTGACTCAGCACAAAGAGACCATTTAAAGGGTCTGAGGAGTCTTTGCATTCGGCTTGGACTTCATCGCCTGGCTTGCAGCGCAGACTCTCCGGCCTCCAGCTGGGATCCTTCGCCTTCCATCATAGACTCTTCAGTCTTTTGTCGCAGACCCATTCGCTGATGGATAGAGACTTGCATGGAGCACAGCAGTGAGCTTCAGACAGACCTTGGGACTGAATTCTTCAGTCTGGGGTGTGGAGACGCCCTCTGCATGCTCCCTCATCTGACTCTGTGGCTGACTGTTGTAAGCCAATCTTGTAATTCTTATATATTGTATATCTTGTGTTAATAACTGTTCCTTGTATTATATCTGTTCCTGTAAGTAAAACCCTGACCAGTACAGCAGCTCAGGCTGGCCTTGAGCTCACTTTGTAGCTCAGGCTGTTCTCAAACTTAAAATGTTCCTCCTGCCTCAGCTTCCCTGGTGCTGGGATTACAGGAGTGCACTACCACACCCGACTGGGATTACAGGAGTGCACTACCCTTAATTCTTACCTAAGCACGAAATGTTTTCTCACATAACTCTTCCCAGTCTAAGAACTTACATAAGTATTCTGTGTTGTTGTTTTACTTTTTATACTCAGGAAAAAAATATCATCATATTCCCAGATTATAATACCATCTACAAGTTTCCATGTATCTTGCTTCATCAGTGCTGAGAATCAAACCTAGGGCTTCACACATGCCAGGTAAGTGCTCTCCCCTGAGCTACTTTCCTAGCTCTATATACACACGTTTTGGGCCCTACAAAACAATGCTGTAATTTTGGCTTTAAAAACTCAGTACAGGAGCCAGGGAGATGGCTCAGTAGAATAATTGCTTCCCTGGCAAGCGCAGGGGCCTTGGTTCCACCAAACAAAACCCCAGTTCCACCAAACAAACAGAAAAACTCTGAATACAGTGCTCGTTTTGACAGTATATGTACTGAAAACTCAGTATACATTTTGTAATTAAGAAAAAAGTCTTTTTATACACCACTTTATCATTTCTGATCTTCGTTCCTTCATAAAGATTTGACTTTCTAGTATCATTTTCTTTTAGTCTTAACCTCTTTATTTTTAGCTTCTCTACTGGTTATACATTCTCTTAGTTTTTCTTTATCTGAAAATGTTTTTATTTCACATTTATTCCCAGCTCACCTTTATTCCTTTTCAAAGAACAGAGTGACGGCCAGGAATATACCTCAATGGTACAAGCTCCTGCCTGGTAAGTGCAAGGTCCTGAATTTGATTCCTGGTCCCAAACAGAAAAGGAAAAAAACCAGATTGAAATATGATGCACGTACTATATAATTCACTCATTAAAATGTGTAATTGAAGGGGTTTTTGTGTAATCACAAATTGAGGGGCCGGGGAGATGGCTCAGTAGAATGAGTGCTTGCCTGGCAAGCTCAAAGCCCCAAGTTCAATCCTTGGTTCTGAAAAGAAAAAAACTGCATAGCTATTAACATAGTGTTGCAACATTTTTATCACAACTCCCTGGACACCTTAGCTATTTCCTCATCCCCTGCCCCCAAATTCACCCGAATCTTAAGAAACACTTAATTTACTTTGTATAGATTTCCCTATTCTGGGTATAGATGAATGGAATTATATAACATGTGGTCTTTTGTGCCTGGTTTATTTCACTTAGCATGTTGAATTCTAAACTTGTCCCTGTGGCAGCAGATATCAGTACTTCACACCTTTTTTTATGTATTTGGTACAGAGTCTCACTACACAGCTAAGACTTGTAGTGATCCTCCTGTTTTCAGGCTCCCCAGCACTGGGATTACAGGTGTGTACCACCACGTCTACTCCCTGGCTGGATCAGCGTGCACGCAGGTGGGCCCAGCACAGCATGTACAGGGGATTGAATCCCTGTCCCTATGTTTCCTAAGCAGCCTGTCAGTCCACTGAGCTATCTCACTAGGCCCCTTTACTCCTTTTTTTTCTGCAGGACACCATAGATTGCCTTTATTTCGTATGCATCCACATTTCAGCATTTAGTGGTCCTGAACAGAGAGTGGGAAGATGCGCCAGGATGCCAGGCTACCAGCCCCTGGATCACTGCACACCAAGCTGCTCCTTTGTCCCCACTGAGCATGAGAAGCAGCACCACCAAAGCCAAAATCCATGAAGACCCATTTCTTCTGTTCCAGTTCTCAGACTGCAAACTGGACCCAAATGGAGGCAAGGGCGCCGGAACGAAGGCCCAAAAGCCTGTGTAAACCTTGTTCAGCTCCAAAGCGAGGTGGGTGGGGAAGTGGGAACAATCCAGACAAGACCACGTGTGCTTATGAGTATTTTCATGTGGCCTTTCTTGGTCTGCCCACCAGGGACCTGGGCGTGCCAGCAGTTCTGCGTGACCCTAGTGGCTGCTCTGTTCACCTCATCACACCTGAGCTGAGATATCAGCTGATGGTGGCAGCAGGCGGCAGCCCAGGGCCCGGTACTCATTTCCCAGACTGGTGGAGAATGAATGACTATGGTTCCAAAGCTAAAAGAGGGAGGTCAGAAATTCTTTCCAACCTTACCTAAGGGCTTCTGGACAGAGGAAGGAAGGGGCATGGACAGTGCTGGGAGTGACTGTGTGGCAAAGCGGAGGAGGAGGAGGGAAAAGCAATACCCCTCCATCACGGTGGGGGAGAGATGGGGAAAGCCCTGAATTCCTCACTGAAGGCCAATTTCAGAGGGGTTGGAAGGTTACAATCTATGCTTCAGCCAAGGGTGGGAGTGGGGGAGAGTGGAATAGGTCGATGGCTTAGAAGGGGGTGTCACTTAAGACTTAAAAAAAAAGAAACCAGGGCACAGGCAAAGCACCCCACACCCAACAGTAGTCCCATAGGCGGCAACCTGAAGATTAGGGGCCTAATCAGCAGGACTTCCTGCCAGCGACTGCCAGAGGTGGGGGCAGGGCAGGGAGGGGGAAGGCAGTGCCTGGGCCATGAAATCAGCAGCAAGGTGGTTGTATGATGTCTTTTCACTGTTAAGTTAGATGTGCCCCATCAGTCAAGATGAGGATCAATTTAAATATACTTTCTTGATCCCAGAAGTTCAACTATGTGGACAGTGGTTATACCTGACAGGATGATTTCTTT
>NW_004524639.1:7680467-7691158 GCF_000260255.1 Octodon degus
CGTATTAATATGGCTTTACTTTATATACCTCATTTTTATACTTTTCTGCTAGATGGTTAAGACCAACATAAAGCAAGGCCTATATACCAAGAAGTGTAATGTTTGTATCTGACAAGGTCAATCAGATCCACGCAGGACTTACCCTGAAACCGTGTACTGCAGTTTGTCGATCCTTTCTGACAGGATGATTCCTTATAGCACAACTTATATATTCAAATGGACAGAAAATTAGTATCCTTTAGAGTATCTTAAGATAAACTGCCTCGAATGGGAGCTTTCTTTCCAGTCCTTTGAGGTCTATAAGACCTAACTCGAAAATGTACTACTGTGGAAAATGAAGACTGCTGAAATCGAAATGGGGTGGGGGTTGGTGGGGAGGGCCTGTGGAGTTTTTGGTTAATTGCTGTACCACTGTCCTTGAGGTGGCTGAGGAAGTTTCATATTTTCTTTGGACATCCTTAAGCGCCAAAGCTCTTGCCGAAGAACTTTGGTGCTATGTGAATTCTGCCAGTTCGCTAGCACTGACATGGCTCTTGGGTCCACCACTCCATAAGAAGTCTTAACTCCATTCATACTAATTTTTGTTACAAAGAGGGGTGCTTCTGGGTATTTTGGTCCACATTCTGTTTTAAGGCTATATGTTCAGTTTTCATAAATTGTTCTTGGAGGCCGAATTACCATCCCTGTCCTACTTGTAAGTGTCATGTCTTCGTCATCTTCTAGACCCTGGCTAACTGTGCCATGGACTCCTCCTTTCTGGCCTGGTTTGACTTCTTCCAGCAGTCGGAAATTGTGAGGGACTTTTACTCCAGAGCCCGAAGGAACTGCCATCTTCTGTCAGTCCCCTTCACACTCCTTTTTAAGACCAAATAATACTCCTTTGTCTCGACTTACTACAACTTCCTTTTTTTTTCTTTGCAGAACTGGGGATTAATCTCATGCCCTTGTGCTTGCCAGTCTACTGATCCATCTCCCTGGCCCACAATTATTTTTGCCATGTATGTTTTGATGAAAAGTTTGGATTGTTTCCTCCTTTTGTCTGTTAACAATGGTGCTAAGAGCATTTATCTGCATCATCCTTTTGAGCCTGTTTTCAAATATTTTGAGTATTGCTACACATAAGGTTGATCATTTGAGAAGTGCCAGGCTGTTGTCCAAAACAGTACCACAGTCTTGCATTTCCAAGAGCTGTGTTGGAATGTTGCCATTCTCTTTGTTTTCAAATATTTACTGCTGATGAAGAATTGTAGATAGATCTTTCTTTTATCTTTCAACAGCTTGAAATGATTGTTTTTTGACAAGTATAGATATGATTTATTGTGGCAAAAATCATATCTATGCAAATTATACCTATGTTTAGGTGTGCATTTCTGTGGCATTAAGAACATTCACTTTGTGGAACCATCCTACTCTCCTTGTTCAGGACTTTCTCAGTTTGGAAAATTGCATGATTTGTATGTTTTTTTGAAAACCACTTTCTATGTAGATATAGATATATGATATTGTTTTCCTCTTGGTATTTTCTCATTGTGAGTAGTCCTCATTTTTCTGAAATTCACAAAGCATTTTTGATTCTGTTGTAGTTACTTATTTTTAATTAATTTTATTGAGAAGCACGGAATGAGAGTTTCAAAAATGATTAGAGTAGAACAGTTTCAATGATTAATACGTTGCATATTGTTGTCTTTGTAGTGGTTATTCATAGTACAAGAGGCAGACATGATATCCTATCCAAATGATATTAGTACAGATATTTCTTTTCATGGAATTAAGAGAAAGAAGCTGTATATCTATCCTATTTTGTATATAGAGATACAAAATGGTCCTTCATTTGTATCCCTTTTTTTTGTTTAACTTTGTGAAAGATGGGTAGTCCATTGCTATTTGAATATGGTAGGTATGTGAATTTAGCAGAACAGTCCAATGTAATCCATTAGTCTATAATAGTAGTGGGTTCCTAGGAATGGCAATGTCAGAATTTGTTGACTTGAGCCTTTTACAGCTCAGCATATTAATGTGGCTTTACTTTTTATACCTCGTTTTTATACTTTACTGCTGGACAGTTAAGAACAAGATAAAGAAAGGCCTATATACAAGTATAACTTTTGTATCTGACAAGGTCAATCAAATCCCCTCAGGATTTACCCTGAAACCCTGTACCGCGGTTTGTAGATCTTTTCAGGACGATTCCTTATAGCACAACTTATATATTCAAATGGACACAGAATTAGTATCATTTAGAGTATCTTAAGATAAATTGCCTTGAATGGGAGCTTTCTTTGAGGTCTCCAAGACCTAACCAGAAAATTTACTACTGTGGAAAATGAAGACTGTTGAAACCGAAGTGGGGTGGGGGCTGGTGGGGAGGATCTGTGGGGTTTTTGATTAAATGCTGTAACACTGTCCTTCAGGTGGCTGAGGAAGTTTCATATTTTTTTCTTTTTTTTAAATTTATTTATTTTATCTATTTGTGTGTGTGTGTGTGTGTGTGTGTGTGGCCAGCTCAGCCCACCTGGGGGCGGGGCTGGTTGGCATGTGGTGCTGGGGGATTGAACTGCGGTCCATGTGCTTTGCTAAGCTTGTTCTAAGTAGGTGCTTTAGACCACTGAGCCATCTCACCAGCCCCATCATATTTTCTTTAGACATCCTTAAGCGCTGAAGCTCTTGCCGAAGAACTTTGATGCTATATGAATTCTGCCAATTTGCTAGCACTGACATGACTCTTGTGTCCACTCCATTAGAACTGTTAACTTCATTCATATTAATTTTTGTTAGAAATGTTACAAAGAGGGGTGCTTCTGGGTATTTTGGTCCACATTCTAAGGATGTATATTCATTTTTCAAAAATTGTTCTTGGAGGCCCAATTACCATCCCTGTCCATATTTTAAGTGTCATGTCTTTGTCAACTTCTAGACCCCAGCTAACTGTGCCATCTTCTCTTCCTTTCTGGCTGTCTTTGACTTCTTCTAGCATTCGAAAATTCCAACGGAGTTTTACTCCTGAACCTGTGGGAGCTGCCATCTTTTGTCAGTCCCCTTCAGTCATTTTTAAGACCAAAGAATAATCTTTGGCTGGACTTACCACAACTTTTTTTTTCCTTTTTTTCTGAACCTGGGATTGATCTCAGGCCATTGCACTTGCCAGCAAAGCGCTTTTTCTACTGATCCATCTCCCTGGCCCACAATTATATGTTTTGATGGAAAGTTTGGAGTGTTTCCTCCTTTTATCTGTTACAAACAGTGGTGCTAAGAGCATTTATCTGCAAGCATCCTTTGGGCCTGTTTTCACATATTTTGAGTATTGCTACACATAAAGTTGATGATTTGAGAAAGGCCAGGCTGTTGTCCAAAGCTGTGCCACTGTTTTACATTACTACTAGCAGTGTTGGAAGGTTACTATTCCCTTTTTTTCAAATATTTTCTGTAGGTGAAGAATTCTATATTGACCTTTTATCTTTCAACAGCTTGAAATGATGTTTAATTCTCTTTTGACAAGTATAGATTTATTGTGGCAAAATATGAAAATTGTACCTATTTTTAGGTGTGCAGTTCTGTGGCATTAAGAACATTCACTTCGTGGAACCATGACTACTCTCCTTGTTGAGGACTTTCTCAATTTGGTGAATTGTATGATTTGTATGTTTTTTTGAAAACCACTTTCTATATAGAGATAGATGTAAAGATAGATGTTATGCCATTTTTCTCTTGGTATTTTCTCTCTGCTTTTGGTAGTCAGTTGGCTACAGTGCAGTTAAGTTTTTATTCTGTTGTTATTTATTGATATATTTTTATTTTTTAAATTTTTCTTCGATGCTGGAGACAGACATCTTTATTAAGGATACTACCAAAATTTTGCAAAACATTTCAGAACAGATATGTAAACATAAAACTTCCCTTTTCAACTGGCAGTTCTTTGAAAAAACAATAGGATGCGACAACGCAACTTGATTCAACATTAGTTGAAACTCCTGTATTTTTTTATGAGCATAATATTTATTGAGAGAAAGAAAGCTCCTGTCCTGAGACAGGGACAGGAGGGGTGGGCCAGAGCGGGTAGTTCACCCCTGGAAGTTGTCTCCTGCAGGGACTTTTATAGAGGAAAACCATATGGTGAGGCGGGTCTACAGTGGTGGAGAAGACATGGGAACTTGCTTAGTTGGGCAAAACTATGGTCAATCAATGGATTACAAGTACCATCGCTCAGGTAAAATTGACTAAATCCAGTATCAAATGGGAAAGTGAGTCACATAGCAAGTGGGCAGGAATAGGAACTGGGTCTCTTCCTGTTGGGGGTTGGGCTAGTGACTCATTTGGGCTCTTTCAAGTTGATTGATAATTAGGATAGCAATCCCTAATGCCCATCCCTAGGGAAGTATCTAGCTGTGCTTCCTCTTTTTGTCTTGGTCTTCAGGTGTGGCCCATATGGGAGTGTCTGTCTCATCCAAGTTGCAGAGTCACCTTGTCTTCCATCTTGTTTCCTTGAGGGCCTGACCCTGTCTGACTGCCTATAGTATTTCTATCTAACTTGGCTGCCTACAACATTCCCCCCTCTGAAGAAGTAACCTGAACTGCTGTGAGGGAACTATGGGCGATGACAGCTCTGGCTTCTTCAAGCTGAAACGGGTCATAGTTGTTGACCGGCAGTCGGATATATTCTTCAGAGGTTCAGTCTAAAGGCCCTCAGTAGACACCAGGCATTTTCATTATAGCTTTGCATATGAAGACAAAGGCAAAGAAACTATTGAACATATATTGGCCAAATAAAAACACTAGTCAGAACATTTTGTTGGTCCATTAGCAGATATCTCTTAAATGTGAGATTTAATCCTTTTATCTTCCATGGCCATTGTGTACTGTCTCAAACAAACTGGCCTTTCCTATTATTACTGGGGAACATAAATTACTGGGCATAGGGAAAACACTGAGTATTTTCCCATTTGCAAGTAGGCCACTGGCTGGGTAACTACTGACAAATCTGTATAAGCATCTATTGAAAGTTTCACAGGCTTTCTCCTTATATTGGCAGTTAACATGGATTCCCTCAGACTGAGAGGGAAGACACATGACCACCTCAATCTGAAACTTCCTCTGACTCCATCATAAACACTTGCTTTTTCCTTTTCTAGCAGCTGTGGACATTTCTGCTTGAAATGTCTCTTCTCTGTCTGGCTTTCCTGTAGGCTGCTAGTATCCCCGTTCTTATTTTCCATCTATAATTCCATTCTATATCCTTTCTAGAAACACCTCAACTGAGACCAATTCATTCCTGCAAACCCTTCTTTCTTCTACAGCTTGTGTCAGATATCTGGGGCCCACTGAGCAACATACAACCTTTTGGTTTTAGATTTTACCTGCATGATTACGTGGGTTTTGGTATCTTCTAGAAATAACAAATTATCTGAGAGATTAGAACATATATAATTAAAGCATGAATATTCGAGCTAACAGGTACATTTATAAACCTTTTTGAGACCTAGCAATCACAACTTGCTAGCTTTTAGACCTCTTTATTCATGGAGTCTGACAGTTTGCTGTAAGTCCCTCTAGCTTTAGTTAATAGAGGTCACACATGTGTTAACTATCAACACGAAATACTAGAGTTACATTAAAAAATCAACTAGGCTTAAGTCATATTAAACTAATGTCCCATTCAGTGTTTGGGATATGGCCCCCATGGTAAGCAAGGGGCACTGCCAAAGCGATTTTTCCTTTCAATGCTGTGACTCTGAGTTTTACATCACAAATACAATGCCTGGCTCTGTCTATAGGCCCAAAGCTATTGGACACTGCGTAAGCCAGTTTCTTTAGAACATTTTTATGCTGACAGGTTGTTAATCTGTCCTTTGGAACCTGTTTTAACTAGTGAAATACTTTAAGTCTTACACATGAATAACAATGTATTACATTTGTAAAACATCAGTCTCAGCATCATCGTTTAGTGAACAACCTGAATATATTGCATTACCTCAGTTACAGCTAAAGCATTATATCTTCTAAAGTCTTTCTATTGAGGCATAATGACTGGAAGGAAGGTCAGGGCTGGAGAAGCACAAAGAGACCTGTGCCAATGTCTAGCAATAGGCTGGGTTTCTTTTCCCTCCTATAGTCATTCCTCAGGGCTCCTCCGTGGAGATGGCAGGTAGAGGTAACACTCTGACCAGAGGAAGGAGGCAGGCCCAGGGCCCTTCAGTCCTACCGGACCACCTGGGAAGCTGAGTCTGAGCTCTGGGGCATCTGCCTCAGAGTGAAGTCTCACTTTTAGTGGCTGCCTTGGCAGTCAGGGCATGGCTTGTGGACTTCTGTATTTTTGACCATATAACTAGTGTTCCCACATGATAAAACAAGTGATAGCCGAAATCAGCATCAACAGATAAAGTTCATGAAATGCAAGTTTATGCTATTTGATGAATCACTGTATGTTATGGTTAAATATATCTGCTTTTTATATTCCTGGGATCCAGGATGAAAAAAAATCTTTAAATATACATCTCCTATAGGTAATAGCTTGTTTGGATATCTCTCTTCAAAAAATACTTTGTAGCAGTATAGAAGTAGGTTACCTACACATTTTTTTTATAATTTTGCCCCCAAAGTATAGATCTGTTTCATTTTTATAACATACCAATTTTTGTCCAACGTCAATAAAGCTGACAAACTTTGAAATGGAAATGCTTTTGTCATCCATAGTAGAAGTAGCAATACAACAGGAAACAACACTCCTCCAGTAACACTCATCAGTTGTTTAACCTGAGCGTTTGGCCTCCTGCGAGGAGCAGCTGTTTCCTTTGGGCACATGCACACATAAGGCCGAGCACATGCTTCTAGATGCAGGTAGGCCACAGGCTGCGTTCATCTGGAAGCAGTGTAGCTAATGGTTAACCGCATGATGTATACAACTAGCAAACACCTTAAGGCAACCATTGCATTGGGGGGTTAACTCACAGGGTGGATTTAAGAGTCTAGACCAAGTCAGTATGGATATCTGTATGTGTGTAAAAGCCTGCACACATACCCACAGTTACCTGACTTTCTATTTTTAACCCTCCCATACAATGTTTTAATATTTTTTTTGTATTTTGTGCAAATTTCTATATATTCTACAATTTAAGGCAAAGTGCATTAAGAAAGGTCAGAAAATAGGCTTATATTTATACAAAAGCATTTCACCTTACACATCACTGTTTTTTTAACATAACTCGTAAGTGTGGACATTGGATCCCCCATATCTAAAAAGTCATTTCTACTGACAAACAGAAGTTTTTAAAGAAAATGATTTGAAGTATATAAACACCGGATCCCCAATATCTAAAATATTCATTATTAACAAACACAAGTCTTGAGAGGAAAAAAGAAGGACCAGCAAAGCAGCTTCAAAATGCAGGGAAGCAAAGTAAGATAAAAAAAAAGTAACTCAAGTTTACTAATACTGAAACTTTTAACAGGCAAAGTTTCAATTCTTTAGAATCTAGAGCAACTCATTTGGAATTGTAAGTAAGCTTAAGTTTATTCACATCTTCTGGTCCAGGCAGAGCCTTAGTGCCACGCCTCTGCTTGCTGTTGGTCAAATTTGCTGATCAGTCTTTTGATGTCAGCCAGCTTGTTACGAAGATGCTCTCTGTGTTTTTCTTCATGGTAATTGGGACTCGACTACTTGATCTTCTGATAATCTTGTAAGACTTCTTCATGAACATTTTGATACTCTCGCGAGCCCAGAGAAAGGTGCTTGTGCTGTGTGTACAGCTTGGTGAACCTTTGGGCTACCATCTCCATTCTGGCATGCAGAGCCCTGTACTCATCATACTCAGCATTGAAGTCATCCTTGTAATTCTGGCATTGCTCATAGGAGACAATAGTGATATATTTTATCAAATAGTCTGGGAGTTCAGTTGTTGAAGAAGGCTCTATGGAGGCAGTGTAACCCTCTTTTAACTCCTTCATTGGAATCTGGACTGGGGTTATTCAGCTTGGCAATTTCCTCTTCTCGAATGTCTTCTTCCTTTTCCTCAGTATTCTCAATGTCATGCTTTTTTATTTGGTCCTTTTCCTTGTGTTTTTTAGACTTCTTTTTGGATTTTTTGTGAGACACTGAATGGTTTTCTTCTATAGGCTTTGCACACTTGAGTAGAACTGAACCGGGGGATAAGGATTCAGGAGAAGTCCTAGAGGTATAGGTGTCTTATTGGTCTTATAGATGCTACCATTCTGGCTGGAACTGTCCACAGGTAGGTCTTGAGTCCCCCGGCCTTCTGGAGTGCTCAACGAGTTGGAGTTAGAGTGCACAGTCTGCGGCGGGTTCGAGACAGGCAGGTGGGTGGGAGACAGTGGCAGAGGGCTTGGGATGGCAGTGGCTGCAGGCAGTGGGGGGAGGCTGGCGGGAGACTTCTCCCCCGTGGAATTCACATGGCCATTTAATATGGGTGGTACTCTACTTGTCAGGTAAGATATTCAAGCTTCTTTATTCATTAAAGGATCAATAAACTCTGAATCCAAAGGCCGTTTCTGAGGAGAGGAGGCAGCATCTCTACTAGAACATATGGGAGATTCTGAATGGCTGGTCAGTAGAATTCTGAGATGGATTTAGTTTTCTAGCAAGCACCGACTCCAGTGACCACCTGTCTGTCTCACAGCATCCTGGCCAGTCTCACTGCAGATCCTTGAAAACGTAATCCTCCAGTGTATAGGACAGGTCCTTAGGTTCAGATTGGCTACCTGGTACAGAATTGCCCCCAGGGAGTTCTTGTCTTTCTGACTGACACTGTCTTTCTGCAATCGGGCCAGCAGCTCAGGTTTCTTACAGACCTTGAATGCCAGTAAGTGAATCACCCTGTCCCTGAAAGGCCACTGAAAAATGCTGCCACTGCCGTGTGTCTTTCAGATTGTGTTTGCAGGGTTCATAGGGGTAGACCTTTTTCTTGCAGGCACCACATCGGAGACGGCTTGAGGTGCTTTCTGAATCTGCACTCTTTTCCCTCCATGTGGTCCACCGGGTTTGATAACTTTTGTACTTCGGTTGTGGGATTCCTCCTCTGTCTGGGACATTCTTGGGTGATCTGATATGAGTCATTTGTGGCATGCACACTAATTTTATCTTGTATAAATCCCAGGCAATTGAGCTGGGAGGCTCCAGAGCTGGAGAATGCTTGGTGGATGCAGTCAAATCTTCCTTGAGGGTTGTCTTTGCCCACATTTGACAAATGGAAGTTAAAGTTATATACTCCGCTGAGGGGATCATTCTTGGGGATTTGGACAAGCCCTTGGAGCCCTTGGAATTGAATTCTTGTGGCTCTGGTAAGTCTCTAGCGCCTGGATTGCCTTCTCGGTGAGCTTCACATGCAGTACGGTGAAGGTCCTACCCCAGCCTTCCGCGTGACAGCCTGTAATGCTGCTCCTCCCAAAGGCCCGGTGGCCCCTCCTTACCACCCGGGCCATATTAAAAACCCCAGGTGTAATCTCCAACAGCCATAGGGCACTAGCTTCCACTATGGCATCAGCTGCTCGGGCTTCTGCAGCCACGAACAGAGCTATGGGCGTCGCGCTGCTGACATACTGTCATAGACTGCCGTGAAAAAAACTTGGGGTATCACAATTGCTGCCCAACCCACACCCTTTACTTTTTTTTTAAAGTTTTATTGATGAACAGATAGCAATGAGACAGTTTCAAATCAAATCGGAAGTACAGTTTCAACAAATAATACACTGCATATATTCTTCTTAGTGGTTAATTGCTGTACAAGATGCAGACTTGTGATCCTACTTACAAACACCATTAGAAAAAATCATTCTATTCATTAAGAGAATGCAACTATATATCTATCCCAACCACTTTGAATACACAGATACAAAATGGACATTCATAGTTATACCCCAATTTTTTTTAAAGTTCCATTGTTGAATATTATAGGTGTGTAAACTCAGCAAAATATTCTAAAAGAGTACAGAAGCCCATAATAGCATTGGGTCTTCTGTTTAATTGGCAATGTCAGAAATTATTGACATGAGTCCCCCACAGCTCAACATAACAACATGGCTTTACTTCCTATATTTCATCTTCATACTTTTCTACTGGATGGTTAAGACCAAGGTAAAGCAGAACCTATGCAACAAGAGTTGTAGCTTTTTGCACACCCTTTACTTTTAATTAATTTTATTGAGAACAATGAGACAGTTCAAAAGCCAGTTATTAGGACAGTTTCAATAGTTAATACATTGCATATTGTTGTCTTCGTAGTAGTTATTCATAGTAAAAGATGCAGACATGATATCCTGCCAAAACACTATTAAAACAAATATTACCTCTCATGTAATTAAGAGAAACAACATGCATATCTATCCTATTTTGTACATAGAGATTAAAAGATGGTCTTTCATTTCTATCCCTTTTTTGTCTAGTGTTGTCAGAGAAGTGTATTCCATTGCCATTTAAATATTGTAGGCACGTGAATTCAGCAAGACAATCTAATATAGTCCAGTAGTCCATAATCGTAGTGGGCTCTCCTTTGGATCAGCAACGTCAGAAGTCGTGGACTTGAGCATTTTACAGCTCAGAATATTAATGTGACTTTACTTTTTATACCTCATTTTTATACTTCTCTGCTGCCTGGTTAAGACCAAGATAAAGCAAAGCCTGTATACCAAGAAGTGTAACGTTTGTATCGGAAAAGTTCAGTCAGTCAGTTCCCTGTCAGGATTTA
>NW_004524639.1:7692768-7694383 GCF_000260255.1 Octodon degus
GTGCTTTCTTTCTACACAAGGTAACAACTGTGTCAGTCTTGACTTGTTTTGAACTGCTTACCACTGAGATGGGCTTCAGGAGGTTGTTCACAATCATGGAGTCATTCTTCCCATTTAGATTCTTTACCAAAAGATCAAATGACCTCTCTGTGACATGCCCCTGCACATTCTGTACAGGAACTGGATGAACTGCAGTTAAGGTAATGTAGATTTTCACCAACTTACCTGACTGATCCCATCCATCGTTACTGATCTTCACTGTGTATCCTGTTGTGATGGGAGGAACCACAGCCACTGGTTTTTCATTGTCAAAAAGTTCTGGTTTGTTCTGTGATTCTCATTGGGTCTTATTCTTTATTTCTGTTTCAATCTTGGACTTTTCAGCTGACAGGGTTTCACGTAAGCTCTTCCTAGTAGCCTTTTCCAGTAATGCCTTTATCTCTTCTAGATCATCCTGTAACTCCTCCAGAGCCGAAGCCACGGTCAGGCCGGCTTTGACTTCAAGCCCGAGCTGCAGGCCAGCACGCAATGACAGGATGGGCCATTCTCCCCGTGGGCATGGACCTCAGTTGCGCTAGCCAGTGGCCGGCCAGCCCCTGTGCAAGCGCTTGACCTAAGCTAGACCCCAGCCCGCCGTCCGTACGCAGACACTCTGGAACCTTTGCGAGGTCACCCCCCTCTTTACTCAATTTTAAGCCCAAATAATACTCCATTGTCTGGATTTACCACATTTTTTCTGGGGGCTGGTGGGGGGGACTGGAGATTGATCTCAGGCCCTGGCACTTGGCAGGAATGCACTTATCCTAGTGATCCGCCTCCCTGGCTCCTAATTATTTTAGCCATGTATGCCTTGATGGAACATTTGGATTGTTTCCTCCTTTTGTCTGATATGAACAGTGGTGCTAAGAGCATTTATCTGCAAGCATCCTTTTGAGCCTGCTTTCAAATATTTTGAGTATTGGTAGACCTAAGTTTGATCATTTGAGAAAGGGCAGGCTGTTGTCCAAAGTAGTGCCACAGTTTTACATTTCTACCAGCAGTGTTGGAAGGTGACTAGTCCCTTTGTCGTCAAATGATTTCTGCAGGTGAAGCATTCTAGACTGATCTTTCTTTTAACTTTCAACAGCTAGAAATGTTGTTTAATTGTCTTTTGACAAGTATAGGTTTATTTTATTGTGGCAAAATACGCAAATTTTACCTTTGTTTAGGTGTGCAGTTCTGTGGCTTTAAGGACATTGCCTTTGTGGAACCATGTCTACTATTCTCGTTCAGGACTTTTTCACTTTGGAATATTGTATAATTTGTATAGTTTTTTGAAAGCCACTGTGTCAGGTATAGATATAGATGTTTGATGTGGTCTTTCTTTTGGTATTTTCTCTATGTTGTTGGTAGTCATTTGGCTACAGTGCACTTAACCATTTTTTATTCTGTTGTAATTACTCATTTTTAATAAATTTTATTGAGAAACAAACGGGAATAAGATAGTTTCAAAACGGAATAGTAGGACCGTTTCAATAATTAGTACATTGCATATTGTTGTCTTTGTGGTGGGTATTCCTAGTACAAGAGGCAGACATGATATCCTGGCCAAAGTATATTAGTGTAAGTCTTTCTT
>NW_004524639.1:7696228-7701195 GCF_000260255.1 Octodon degus
CTTACCAACCTTCCCTTATTGGAAATACCAGTATTTCTGAATCGTAGTTTTCAAAAGGACTTTAAAGTCTTAAATTTGTGAATCTCCTTTGGCTTGCTTCTCTCTTGAGTCCACCCAAGCTTTTTTAATGGTTCGCTTCACATCATCATCTCCATCTTCATAAATCTTCTTTAAAACAGTCGTTAATCCGTCACTCGGGTCTGTGTCGGCATCGTAGTAGGATGGCTTTTCTTTTTCCTTGCACTCTTTCTCAACCTGAGTTAAGTATTCCCACCGAGTGTTCTGTGCTTTCTTTCTACACAAGATAACAACTGTGTCAGTCTTGACTTGTTTTGAACTGCTTTCCACTGAGATGGGCTTTAGGAGGTTGTTCACAATCATGGAGTCATTCTTCCCATTTAGATTCTTCACCAAAAGATCAAATGACCTCTCTGTGACATGCCCCTGCACATTCTGTATAGGAACTGGATGAACTGCAGTTAGGGTAATGTAGATTTTCACCAACTTACCTGACTGATCCCATCCATAGTTACTGATCTTCACTGTGTATCCTGTTGTGATGGGAGGAACCACAGCGGCTGGGATCAAATGACCTCTCTGTGACATGCCCCTGCACATTCTGTACAGGAACTGGATGAACTGCAGTTAAGGTAATGTAGATTTTCACCAACTTACCTGACTGATCCCATCCATAGTTACTGATCTTCACTGTGTATCCTGTTGTGATGGGAGGAACCACAGCCACTGGTTTTTCATTGTCAAGAATTTCTGGTTTGTTCTGTGATTCTTGTCGCGTCTTATTCTTTATTTCTGTTTCAATCTTGGATTTTTCAGCTGACAGGGTTTCACGTAAGCTCTTCCTAGTAGCCTTTTCCAGTAATGCCTTTACCTCTTCTAGATCATCCTGTAACTCCTCCAGAGCTGAAGCCACGGTCAGGCCTGCTCTGACTTCAAGCCCGAGCTGCAGGCCAGCACGCAATGACAGGAAGGGCCATTCTCCACATGGGCGTGGACCGCAGTAGTGCTAGCCACTGGCCGGACAGCTACTGTGCAAGTGCTTGACCTAAGCTAGACCCTGGTCCGCCGTCTGTACACAGACACTCTGGAACCTTTGCGAGGTCAACCCCACTTCACTCATTTTTAAGCCCAAATAATACTCCATTGTCTGGATTTACCACATTTTTTCAAGGGGGCGGGGGAAACTGGGAATTGATCTCAGGCCCTTGCACTTGTCAGGAATGCGCTTATTCTACTGATCCGTCTCCGTGGCCTACAATTATTTTTGCCATATATCCTGTGATGGAAAGTTTGGATTGTTTCCTCCTTTTGTCTGATATGAACAATGGTGCTAAGAGCATTTATCTGCAAGCATCCTTTTGAGCCTGTTTTCAAATATTTTGAGTATTGGTAGACCTAAGGTTGATCATTTGAGAAAGGGCAGGC
Source organism: Octodon degus (assembly GCF_000260255.1). Classification (NCBI taxonomy): domain Eukaryota; kingdom Metazoa; phylum Chordata; class Mammalia; order Rodentia; family Octodontidae; genus Octodon; species Octodon degus. Next base: position 7,697,672 of record NW_004524639.1, read on the forward strand.
TGTTGTCCATAGTAGTGCCACTGTTTTACATTTCTACCAGCAGTGTTGGAAGGTGCCTCGTCCCTTTGTCGTCAAATGTTTTCTGCACATGGAGAATTCTAGATTGATCGATCTTTTATCTTTCAACAGCTTGCAATGTTGTTTAATTGTCTTTTGAGAAGCATGGGTTTATTTTATTGTAGTACAATATGCAAATTGTACCTATGTTTAGGTGTGCAGTTCTGCGGCCTGAAGTACAATCCCTGTGTAGAACCATGTCTACTATCCTTGTTCAGGACTTTCTCACTTTGGAATATTGTTATGAGTTGTATATTTTTTTGAAAGCCACTGTATTAGGTATAGATATAGATATTTGATGTGGTTTTTCTTTTGGTATTTTCTCTCTGCTGTTGGTAGTCATTTGGCTACAGTGCACTTAACCGTTTTTTATTCTGTTATAATTATTCATTTATAATAAATTTTATTGAGAGACAAATGGGAATGAGACGGTTTCAAAACAGAATAGTAGGGCAGTTTCAATAATTAATACATTGCATAATTTTGTTGTCTTAGTTACTTTTTACTTGTTGATGGGACAAATACCCGACGCTCATAATGAAACAAGGAAAGTTTATTTAGCTCACAGTTACTGGAGGGTTCAGTCCATATTCCGCTGGCTCCAAGGCAAACAACAGTTCATGCGGCGGAAAACAATGAAGAGCAGAGGAGGAGCAGCAGCTACAGCGGCATCCATCAAGCCTCTCTCTTCCTTCTGCGATGACTGCGAAGACGAGCACTCCCCAGTGAAGATCGGCGCTCCAGAGTGGCATGGCTGCCGAGCTCAAGCTTGTCTGAAGTCCTAGACTTCTCCAGAGCAGTGCAGGGTGGCAGCAGTCCGGAAGTCTGGCAGGGCCGCTTCCTGTCTCTCTCAGTTCCTGGGCCCAGCCCACCTGCAGGGTGAGGCCCTCACCCTGCCAGAGCTGATTCAGCCAAGTTGACACAATGTATCAACTAACACAATCCACCCCTTGTCAACTTGGCAACTAGACATACACTTTTTTTAAGCCAATTTCCAAGTACACAGACATGCTTAAAAATTTTACAAATTGAACATTGCATTACATTAGAACCATGACATGCTATCCCTGGCCCTCCAAAGACTCATGCACAACCATTTATGGAAAAGATATTTTATTCCATCTCTAAGAGTTGCCAAAGTCCTACCAGTTTCAGCAACACTGAGAAGTCCAAGTTCAAGCTTCCAAGATCTAAGGCAAACTCTTAGCTGTGAGCCCCTCTACAAATGAAAAGTTAAAGACTTCTAACATTCACAGGCACAAGATATGCATTGCCATTCCAAAAGGGATACCCAGCAGGATGCAGTTGGGACCAAAACGAGTCCAAAGTCCAGAAGGGCAAACGTTAATTCCTGTAATACCCCGTGGACCATCCAAAACACCCTGTAATGAGTAGTGAGCTCCAAAAGCCTTACCTGGCTCCTCCCCTAAGGCACTTCTGTGGGTAGCTCCTATGGCTTTTCTCTCAGGCCTGCTTTGCTCCCTTTTTGTAGCTTTTCTTAGACTATCCACATTCCTGGCTTTTTCAAACTTCTGAGCTTTCCACTGGATAGGCTTCTTACTCACAGCTTCACACACTGCCCTCTCAGGTGTGCATTGCCTGGCCTCCGAGCCTTCTTTTGAAATCTGGGTGGAAGCCTTCTGAACCTCAGAACACCTGCATTCTGCATGCGCCTACAACCAAAGCCACATGGATGATACCAAGGGCTGCTGCCACTTGGAGCAGTAAGCAAGTTTCCTTCTCTCTTGACTGCAGGAGCTGAGTGCCTGGATTGCTGAGCATTCTGATTCTGATTCTGATTCCGAGAAACAAATTCTCTATGTTGGCGCCATTCTGTAATCTGGTGTGGCCGCCGCCTCCATTCTGGAACCCGGTGTGGCTGCTGCCTCCATTCTGGAACATGGGGCTCTGCTGCTTTCTTCTCAAAGCAAAGTCCCTCACTCTTGTGATTCTGAGGCTGCAAAGGGCAAGAACCTGCCACCTCCTGTGATGCCCTCAGGACATCTTTTCTACTCTGCTCTTCCTTCTCAGTAATGGAGATCCTCTCAGCTTGGTCTTCACAGTCCACAGCCTTCCTGGTGCTTTCTTTCTGGCCAAACTCACATTTTAAATCATCCTTTTGGGCTTTTTGCTCTTCATTCTTAACATAAATCTGACTAAAAGCCCCCAACAGCAACCATGCCACTGCTCCAACATTTGGCTGCTTTGAAATTTCTTTTTCAAGATTGACGAGTCCACTGTGCTTAATTTCAGTCTCAGGCAAAGTCTCTGGACAGGAGCAAAATGCAGACAAGCCTTCTGCCAAGCCATAACACAAATCATCTGCAGTCCAACAACCAATGCTGTCCTTCCCAACAGAAATCTCCCAGGCGTGGTCTTTACAGGCCGGCTTTCTGTCAACCTTGTCTGAGCTTGGACCAGAATCTACCATACAGAACAGCCGAAGCTGTTCCAGCACTTTGCTTGTAGGCGATATCTCCAAACCTTTCCTATCTCTTCCCATGAGCCAGTCCCAAAAGCTTGTAATCCACATTGTCAGGTATAGCCACAGCAATGACCCCACTCCTCTGGTACGAAATTCTGTCTTAGTTAATTTTTACTTGTTGCTGGGACAAATACCCGATGCTCAAAATGAAGGAAGGGAAGGTTTATTTAGCTCACAGTTACAGGAGGGTTCAGTCCATATTCCACTGGCTCAAAAGCAAACAACAGCAGTTCATGCAGCAGAAAGCAATGAAGAACAGGAGGAGCAGCAGCTGCAGCGGCATCCATCAAGCCTCTCTATTGCTTCTGCAATGACTGCGAAGACCAGCGTGCCACAGTGAAGATGGGAGCACCAAAGTGGGGTGGCTTCCTAGATCAAAATCCTCCGAAGATTGAGACTTCTCCAGAGCAGGGCAGGGTGGCAGGAGGCAGGAAGTCTGGCACTGCGGCTTGCTGCCTTTCTCAATTCCTGGGCCCTGCCCACCTGCAGGGTGAGGCCCCCACGCAGCTGGAGCTGATTCAAGCAAGTTGACACAATGTATCAATAACACAGTTGTCTTTGTGGTGGGTATTCCTAGTATAAGAGGCAGACATGACATCCTGGCCAAAGGATATTAGTGCAAGTCTTTCCTTTCATGGAATTATAAGAAAGAAGCTATATGTCTGTGCTAACTATTTTGTATATAGAGATACAGAATGGTCCTTCTTTGTATCCTTTTTTCGTTTAGTGTTGTCAGAGATGGGTATTCCATTGCCATTTAAATATTGTAGGCATGTGAATTCAGCAAGACAATCTAATATAGTCCAGTAGTCCATAATCGTAGTGGGCTCTCCTTTGGATCGGTAACGTCAGAAGTCGTTGACTTGAGCATTTTACAGCTCAGAATATTAATGTGACTTTACTTTTTATACCTCATTTTTATACTTTTCTGCTGCCTGGTTAAGACCAAGATAAAGCAAAGCTTATACACCAAGAAGTGTAA
>NW_004524639.1:7701685-7708367 GCF_000260255.1 Octodon degus
TGGGAGGAACCACAGCGGCTGGTTTTTCATTGTCAAGAAGTTCTGGTTTGTTCTGTGATTCTCGTTGGGTCTTATTCTTTATTTCTGTTTCAATCTTGGATTTTTCAGCTGACAGGGTTTCACGTAAGCTCTTCCTAGTAGCCTTTTCCAGTAATGCCTTTATCTCTTGTAGATCATCCTGTAACTCCTCCAGAGCCGAAGCCACGGTCAGGCCGGCTTTGACTTCAAGCCTGAGCTGCAGGCCAGCACGCAGTGACAGGAAGGGCCATTCTCCACGTGGGCGTGGACCTTAGTTGCGCTAGCCAGTGGCCGGCCAGCCCCTGTGCAAGCGCTTGACCTAAGCTAGACCCCAGCCCGCCGTCCGTACGCAGACACTCTGGAACCTTCGCGAGGTCGCCCCCCCTTCACTCATTTTTAATCCCAAATAGTACTCCATTGTCTGGATTTACCACATTTTTTCTAAGGGGCGTGGGGGGGACTGGGGATTGATCTCAGGCCCTTGCACTTGGCAGGAATGCGCTTATCCTACTGATCCGTCTCCCTGGCCCCCAATTATTTTTGCCATGTGTGCCTTGATGGAAAGTTTGGATTGTTTCCTCCTTTCGTCTGATATGAACAATGGTGCTAAGAGCATTTATCTGCAAGCATCCTTTTGAGCCTGTTTTCAAATATTTTGAGTATTGGTAGACCTAAGGTTGATCATTTGAGAAAGGGCAGGCTGTTGTCCAAAGTAGTGCCACTGTTTTACATTGCTACCAGCAGTGTTGGAAGGTGACTAGTCCCTTTGTCGTCAAATGTTTTCTGCGGATGAAGAAGTCTAGATTGATCTTTATTTCATGTTTCACCCACTTGAAATGTTGTTTAATTGTCTTTTGACAAGTATAGGTTTATTTTATTGTGGCAAAATACACAAATTGTACCTATGTTTTGATGTGCAGTTCTGTGGCCTTAAGGACATTCCCTTTGTGGAACGCTGTCTACTATCCTTGTTCAGGACTTTTTCACTTTGGAATATGGTTTGATTTGTATGGTTTTTTGAAAGCCATTGTATGAGGTATAGATATAGATGTTTGATGTGGTTTTTCTTTTGGTCTTTTCTCTGTTGTTGGTAGTCATTTGGCTACAGTGTACTTAACCGTTTTTTTATTCTGTTGTAATTATTCATTTTTAATAAATTTTATTGAGAAACAAATGGGAATGAGAGAGTTTCAACACGAAATAGTAGGACAGTTTCAATAATTAATACATTCTTATTGTTGTCTTTGTGGTGGGTATTCGTAGTAAAAGAGGCAGACATGGTATCCTGGCCAAAGGATGTTAGTGCAAGTCTTTTCATGGATTTAAGAGAAAGCAGCTATATGTCTGTGCTAACTATTTTGTATATAGAGATACAGAAGGGTCCTTCTGTTTTGTCCTTTTTTCATTTAGTGTTGTCAGAGAAGGGTATTCCATTGCCATTTAAATATTGTAGGCATGTGAATTCAGCAAGACAATCTAATATAATCCGGTAGTCCATAATCGTAGTGGGCTCTCCTTTGGATCGGCAACGTCAGAAGTCGTTGACTTGAGCGTTTTACAGCTCAGAATATTAATGTGACTTTACTTTTTATACCTCATTTTTATACTCTTCTGCTGCCTGGTTAAGACCAAGATAAAGCAAAGCCTATATACCAAGAAGTGTAACGTTTGTATCAGAATAGGTCAGTCAGTGAGTTCCCTGTCAGGATTTACCCTGAAACTCTGTAGTTAAGTTTGTAGATCTTTCGTATCAGGACCATTTCCTTGTAGCACTGCTTATATATTCAAATGGACAGAAAATTAGTATGCTTTAGAGTATCTTAAGATAAACTGCCTGGAATGGGAGCTTTCTTTCCAGTCCTTTGAGGTCTACAAGACCTAACTGGAAAATGTACTACTGTGGAAAATGAAGACTGCTGAAATCGAAGTGGGGTGGGGGCTGGTGGGGAGGGCCTGTGGAGTTTTTGGTTAATTGCTGTACCACTGTCCTTGAGGTGGCTGAGGAAGTTTCATATTTTCTTTGGACATCCTTAAGCGCCAAAGCTCTTGCCGAAGAACTTTGGTGCTATGTGAATTCTGCCAGTTCGCTAGCACTGACATGGCTCTTGGGTCCACCACTCCATGAGAAGTCTTAACTCCATTCATATTAATTTTTGTTACAAAGAGGGGTGCTTCTGGGTATTTTGGTCCACATTCTATTTTCAGGCTGTATATTCGGTTTTCTTACATTGTTCTTGGAGGCCGAATTACCATGCCTGTCATACTTGTGTTATGTCTTCGTCATCGTCTAGACCCTGGCTAAGTCTGCCATCTCATCCTCCATTCTAGCCTTGATTGAATTCTTTCAGCAGCTGGAAATTGTGAGTGACTTTTAGTCCTGTTCCCATGGGTGCTGCCATCTTCTGTCATGCCCCTTCATTCCTTTTCAAGAGCAAATAACATTCTTTTGTCTGCACTTACCAGAACTTTTTTTTTGAACCGGGGATTGATCTCAGGATTGCATTGAATGTATATAACAATTTTTGGATGATACTCGTTTTCATAATATTTATTGTTTTCTATCCAGGCGTAAGATAGTTTCATTACGTTTTGATCTTTGTCAGTCATGAAGTTTTGGAAAGAATTTCCCTTTGTATCTTATTCGTTTTTGCTTTTTATTGTCAGAACCTGCAGTTGAACTCTTGCTCCATTGTTTCTTTAAATTATTATTGTGATTATTCTATTTTGGTATAGGGTCTAGAAGGTCTCACTACACAAGTCAGACTCTTAGTGATCTTCCTGTTATTCGCCTCCCAATTGCTGGGATTTACAGTTTTTTGGCAACATGCTCAGTCTCAGTTGCCCTGTCAGTGTGCTCTAGGGATGGGGTCAGCACAGCCCACCAGGGATCGAATGCAGATCCCTGCATCTGCCCAAGTAGTGCTTTAATCTGCTGAGGTAGCTGTCTGGCCCCCTGTATTTTAAAAATATTATCCATCAATCCCATTGAATTGGCTTTAGGTCTTTGTTCAAAATAAATTAAGTATAAATGTGTGTGTTTATCTTTGTAGTCTTCACTTTCATTGTCTATTTGTTCATTGTTACACCATAATTATGCTGAGAAATTTTTTTTTGTTTTGCTTTGGCAGAACCAGGGATTGAACTCAGACCCTTGCACTTGCCGGGCAAACATTTATTCTACTGAGCCATCTCCCCAGCTCTATGCTGAGAAATTTTTTGTAGCAGCTTTACATTAATGCTGTTTTGATATCTTTATATTTGTAGTCTTTTACTAGATTTTTAAATCAGTGTATATTCTTCAATTTTAATTTTATTTTTAAAAATTCTGACTATTTTGCATAAATTTCTGCTACACATAAATTTTAGAACCAGGCTGTCAATTTCTTCTCTCTTTCTTCTTCTGTGTTTGTCTCTGTCTCTGTCTGTTTCTCTCTCTCTCTCTCTCTCTCCCTCCCTCCCTCCCTCCCTTCCTTTCTCCTTGTCTCTGTCTCTGACTCTGTGAGTTTTTTGTGGCAAGATCTTGCTATTTAATTCAGGCTGACTTTGAATTCCATGTGTAGTCCAGGTTGTCCTAGAACTTGAGGCAAGCCTCTTTCCTGAGTCTCTCAAGTGATGGGATTATGTGCATATGAAATCATGCCTGACTGTGCTCCATATTTTTACATTTAGACACGCACAGTTTATTGAATGTCAGTAAAGCTGGGTTTTTTTGGTAAAAATTCCAGAACTGTGCCTGGGCTGTTCAATATGTCTCTCAAGACATAAAAGTACTTACAACAGTAGCCCTAAGCATCTACCTTGTGCAAATGTGATAGGAACTTCATGTCCTTTCATATTGCCAGTAGTTGCAGGGCATATCAGATGAGGGACCCCCTGTTTCTTTAAGTTTTTGTCATCGAAAATAATGTTCTCATTACAAAAAGAATAGCAGAAGCACCCTGGACTCTTTTCCATGTGACAAGGTCCAAGATGTGGCCTCCTAGGAAACTGCTCCCAAGGCACCAGGACAGGAGGTCAGAAAATCACATAGGGCTCAACTGGTTCAGTCTTCACTTCACAGAAGAGTTAAGTCTCTTGGCAAATGCTACCTTGCTTCACAAGCCAACCCAAGGCTGCCAAAGCTGTCTATAGGTGCTCAGGCCTGTGAGGACCTCGCCTCCCAGCTCAACAGGGCTTGAATTTCTCCACAGAAGATGATGTAGTAGTAGCTGACTCCTCTTGTAGGGAAAAGTTCCGTCTACTTCCACCATTCTGGTAGCTGGAAACCTTAGGTCCAGTAATTCCTTGTGAGAGTCCTTGTAATTTCCATCTGGTGGCAGGACATGCTTTCCATGGAAGGTAGACAAGGTTTTCTATCCAATGGGATGCAGCCTTGGGAAGACTGAGTTGCCCAACTCCACACCATTTGTTAACTGCTGAGCAACCTGTTCCCAGCCAGTATCCAATTATTGCCCAGCCACCACCCAACCAAGAGCCAACCAATGCCCAACCTCCACTCATGCCCCAAGTGGCCCCTCTCAGTCCCGCTCACTATTCTGCTCCATTTAAGAAAAAAGTTTTTTACATGTGAATCTGATTTATTTAAAAATATTTAGGAGAAATTGAGTAGAAAATTTTATAGAAAAAATACCATTAAACTAAAAGTAATATATTTGTTTTTTAAAAGAATACAAAATAGTGATAGGAATAAAAAAAAAACGGCATTAGAAATGATACATGGGGTCAGGAAGATAGCCCAGTGCTCTAAGTGCTTGCCTAGCAAGTGCAAGGACCCAGGTTTGATCCTGGGTACTGTATGCCGTGCCACCATGCTAGCCACCAAAACCAATCATGGTGGTGCATGTCTGTAATCCCACTGCTGGGTAGGCTGATACGGAGAATCACTATAAGTCTGAGCTGTATAGTGAGACCCTGTATCAAATAAATAAATAAGTTTAAAAATTAAAAAAGAAATGATACAAAATTTCACTAGACAAAGTAATAGGAATTCAACAATGGTTGCTGTATTGCGTAATGTTATCTTTGAATTAGTTGTTCAGGTTACCAGATATAAACGTGAAAGATTGTTTATTTTTAATTTTTATTTAAGATTGTTTTGTTTTTTTCTTCAAACCAGTCACAGAAAAGTTGTAAGAAATTCAAAAGAATAAAAAGAAAATGTAAGCATTAAATTTTCCTTTCAAAAGACCTGCAGAAATCAGCAGTACAATTATCCAAAGTATCCTACATATATACCTAAATATCTTTTTTCCCTTCTATTTGTCCTTTTCCTCAACCCAGTTTCTCCTTCACGTTGAACAAATTCTTTCCCTTTCACAGTATCTGCTGTACCTTTCAGATTTTATTTACTCTTTCAGGTTCTCACACTAGCGAGACAATATGATGTTTGCACGTGTGGGTCTGGTTTATTTCAGTTATTAATATAGTCTCTAGCTACTCTATGGTGTAAAAGTAACGTATTTGTTTAATCCATTCCTCAGTTGATGAGCATTTGGGTTATTTCTGAGATTTAGCTATAACAAATTGTGCTGCTATAAACATGGGTGCACATATATCACTGTGGTATGATCATTTCATTGTAAAATAATATATTTGCAAGATAATAGAGACATATTTTCTATCTGCTTCTGTTTAAAAAGCCAACACTCCTCTGCTTCATAGGTGTTCTGCGTTTGAGGTGTAGTGAAATCTTTGCTGTTCACCAGATATAATGTTTTAATTCCTTACAGGGTTGGGGGGAAGGGAGCGCAAACACTTAACACTGAAATTTTAAAACAGCAGCAGAGTATGTGGATTTTAGTTTTTGTTCATTATTGGTTGTTTAAAAAATTTCCCCCATGTAATTATTGTAAACACCTTCCTTTGTGTGGTCACTGTAAACATTTGGGAGATGGGACAGGGAGGAAAGTAACGGTAGTTCACATGTCCCTGGCATCTGTTCAGAGCAGTGTGCAGAATGTAATGGTCTTTTGTAAGAAACATTTTATTTTTAAAATACATTTAGTGAATCTGTTTTGGTGGTCATTTTTAAAATGAAGGCAGTCGTGAGTTCGATCCCTGGTTCTGCAAAAAAAAAAAAAAATTAAATAAAATAAATAAAATAAAATAAAAAATAAATAAAATAAAGAAGTCAGTTTTCAAATGGTGGCTGAATTTCCCAATGCACCCCTAGACTAAACACTAAGTTTGATTTTCAGCTCCTCTGTTAGAAATAAATATAGTATATCTCTTAGATACAGGCAAAATACATTAGCAAATTCAGTTCTGGTGATTTTTTGATGGTATCAGTCATTACTTGGGAAGAAGTTCCATCATACACATGATGCTTATAATAAGCTGGAGGATTTTTGTTTTTGCAAATGCTTGACCCTATATTTTCAGCAGTTTTCTGTTAGTTGTAAAGAACCCAGGTGGGCAGCAGTACTACAAATTGAAAAAATAATATAAGTATATTCTAGAAGCCTAATTGGCAGTGGGTTTAATTAAAATAACATTTGGTTAAGGAAGTGATGGATGATGGATGCTGAATAAATTGTGATTATTTTCATTACATTTCTCACCTATAGACTTATTTTTTTTTAATTTTATTTGTGTGTGTGTGTGTGTGTGTGTGTGTGTGGCCAGCTCAGCCCACCAGGGGGCGGGGCTGGCTGGCATGTGGTGC
>NW_004524639.1:7718463-7721828 GCF_000260255.1 Octodon degus
CCGGAAGGAGGCAGAGCTTCCTACTGGGCCGCGGGGTGTAGGAGGTGCTGCAGAGTGGTGGGGGGCGTCCCAAGGGGGTGGGAGAGGGTCTGGCCCATGCTGTGCCTGGGCTGGGACTAATAATTTTCATTGATTACTTATCTGAATTGCCAGATACTGCCAGATACTACAAATAGAGGGGACAGAATCACTACCATCAGAGCTTAACAGAATAAAATAACTGTAGATAAGTAACAAATTGTAGTTTTTCCAATGTATATATCTACATGTTAACCATCAGATTGATTAGTCCCCTATTGTCCTATTGCACAACAGCAAATACAAGTGTAAGTAGTTTGGGATTTCGTTCCTCAAAATAACTGCACATTGGACATCATAATACTCAGTGGCATATTGTCTGTTTGTCTGTCTCTGTCTCTCTGTCTCTCTCTCTCTCTGTCTCTCTCTCTCCCCCTCCCCCCGCACCCAGAGATTGAATCCAGATTCCTTACATTGAGCTACATCCCCATTCTGTTTTGTATTTTTAATTTTCTAACAAGGCTCTCGCTAAGCTTGCCAGGATGGACTCAAATTGGTAAACCTTCTACCTCAGACTCCCAGATTACTGGCATCACAGGTATATGCCAGCACACACATCTTTAATTTCCATTTAAACTGTGTGGATGATGCTCAGAAAATTAATTAGGTTAGTAGTTTATGTTTTGAAGTGATAAATGGCTATTGGAAGTAATTTTGCATCATTCTGGGTTTCGTTTGACAGCGCAGTTGTGGAAATAATGCGATGAATGGTAACTCTTTAAATTTTGTATTCAGTCCTTTTACCTGAGGTATTATGTGGCAAAGATATGTGTGGTAGTTTCTGTTTGTAAACGAGAAGACAAAAGCTGTCCAGGGTCAGGCTAATCATGACAAGACCTGGTGAACTTTCCCTGTCCCAGGTGTCATTGGTCCTGCCCTTTTGCTCATAGTGTTCCGGCTAAGCATTATTATTATTATTATTATTATTATTATTATTATTATTTTGTATCGTGGATTGAACTCAGGACCTTGCACTTGCCAGGAAGGTGCTTAAGCTGCTGCTGAGCTATCTCCCTAGCCCAAGTATTAATCTTTAATGTGTGTACATATTGGTTTGTAAAATAGACCTTTGACTCCCTCATTATATTCGTAATGAAGCTTCCATCTGTAATACCTAATGTGTATTCAAGGAGACAACTACAATAGAGGCAAACTCCTGTTTCTCTCAAAAATAATTTAAGTGTTGTTTCCTAGGATTCACTCAGGCAGCTTAGTGGTCAGCCAACTGTTGATCAGAGTCCCGTGGGGTAGTATTGCTTCCACTCTTCTACTTCCTTGGGAATTTGCCTGTGTGTTGTTAACTCAGAGGACACAAGTATTCACTGGTTCTTGTTTCTGCTTGCACAAGGCCTCAAGGAAAGCCTTGAGTATGTAAATCACTGGGCCCATCTCTAGTCTCCCCTGTGCATGTGTGAGTTCTCTGTACAAGGTATGATCAAAATATACAGCAAATGTTTCAGTTTCAAAAATCTTTACAGCAAATGACACAGTGGAGTGATCACCTTTAAAACACTGCCCTTTTTAAGGTCCCCCTTCATCTCAGAGACATGTATTCATTGTTCTTGCCACTTTGTGAAGGTCCGCTTTTGTGAGTGTCTTTAGCAGCTGTGATAGAAACATGGCAAATGCTGCTGCCAAGTGCCATTCAATGAAAGGCAACTTTATAAGAATGATACAGTGTGTCCTCATTCACCTACATGTGGCATCATGAACGTTGTGGCTCTCCTGGTAAGTCAAAATGGCCACAAAAGGTAGACATTTCTCATCAGATCAAGACATCAAGGCAGACAGGAGAGCACAATTAGAAACACTCACTTAAAAGTACTTCCAGAACTGCTTCAGAAAGTGGCAAGAGGGATAGGATGAGTGTGTCCTAAAAGCGAGCAGGTGTGTTGAGGGAAATTCCTGGCAGTGTGTCTCTTACTGTAGTAAACGTTTCAAAACTGTAGACATTTATTATATATTTTTCAATCACACAGCAAGTATATATAGACTTCTGGATTCTTGGGATTATGTAAAAGCTTATCAAATTCCTTCTGATTCTCTCATTTTCCAGATCATCTTTTATGACTTTTGATGGTGCTGTGCTGTTTTCTTTTTTTTTCCCCCTCTTCAATTTTTTTTTAACTTTTTTTCCTGTATTTTAGGGAAGGGTCTACAGGGTGTTCAGGGTCTCACTACTAGATCGGACTCATAGTGATCCACCCTTTTACAGCCTCCCAAGAGCTGGAATTACAGGGGTGTACCACCACGCCCAGTTTCAATTGCTGCTTCAGCGCACCCTGGGGGCAGGGCCAGCATGGCAAGCCTGGGGATTGAACCCCCAGCCCCTGCGCCTGCTTGCAGGCACTTTAATCTGCTGAGCTATTTTGCTGCCCTTGTTTTCTGACCTGTACTGCACTCTTAAGCAATTGTGAATGCTGGTTTCCCCTGAGACTATTATCACACAGGAGCTTTCTGCAGAGGTCTACTTAGTCCACTTTCTATCAACTACAAGTCCTTCTATCCTAAAGAGGTTGCACTGTGAAACTACAGGCATGGCAGAGGCTCCAAGTTAGAATACTGCGCCCAGGTCCTGATGTTCTTGCTAAAGTTCTTTAGGTTTTCTTGTATGAACATTTTTTAATTAGCAATAATCACACCTCAGATAAACTATATTGGATATAATACTACTACTGCACAATGCTATGCACATTTTTCTTTTTTTGTTTTTCTGAGAAAGCCTTTATTTCTCCTTTATTTTAAAAATCAGCCTTAGACATAATTACATTGCCATAAATTCAGCATATGAAGTATAAATTCAATAATTTTAGTGCATTTAGGGTTGTGTAAACATCAGCATAAGCCACATTTTAATCCCCAAGTGTCGTTTCAATGTGTTCCACTCTTTTGGTTTTACCTGGGCTCTTAAATGGTTAATTTAGACTCTTTTTCCACTTTCATTATTCTCTTTTAGGGAGAGGATCCAGCAAGGTCCTCCTGGGCCATGTGAAAATTCACCCCAGTTTTTAGCAGCTTTTGGAGATGTAATCCATGTATAGCATAATCCACTGAAATGTTTTGCATGGGGTGCTTCAACAGTCACCACAGTCACATTTCAGAACATCTAGTAAGTTTTGATTAGACACTAGATATTGTGAATTTTATTTATTTATTTTTTGCGTTTTAAACATTTTATTGCTACATTGAAGGTATACATAGTGTTCACATTCATCAGAGGGAATTTGTACCTGTGCATCATATATTTTGCTGCTTTTTTCCATTCCCTTCTCCTCTCTTCAGCCCCT
>NW_004524639.1:7723834-7734873 GCF_000260255.1 Octodon degus
CACACACACACACACACACACACACACACAAATAAATAAATAAATAAACTGAAAATTAAAAAAAAAAGATACAAGCAAAACAACAAAAAACAATAAAAATGGTACAGAATTTCAAAACAAGGTAATAGGAAATTAACAATGGTTTCTATAGTACATATTGGTATCTTCAAAGTAGTTGCTCATATTACCAGATGTAGGTATAAGATTGATCAAACAAACATTAGCTGTTCCTTCAACAAACCAACACATATTGGTAGTACAATTATCTTAGCTATCGTGTGTGTGTGTGTGTGTGTGTGTGTGTATTTCTCTTTCTTCTTTTATAATTTTTCCCATCCCAGTTTTTCTTCCCTTTAAAAAGAGTAGAACGTAACAATGAAACCGAATTTCAAACAAGTTACTAGGACACAAGAGTTGCTACATTGTATATTGTTGTCTTCCTAGTAGTCATTCAGAGTAGAACATATATGCATCCTATCTTTTTAAATTATTTTAATTTATATTTTTATTTTTAAGGAGAAAAATAGTAAGAAACATTAGAATTGAAACAGAATTTCACTAAACAACATAATAGGAATTCAGCAGTGGTTGCTATGTTGTATATTGTTGTCTTTAAACTAGTTGTTCAGATTACCAGATATGAGATGCAAAATTGTTCAGAAAAAAGTTACAAAAGATTAAAAAGTAGAGAGAAAAAAATTAAAGCATTAACTTCTTCTTTTAGCAGAAATCAGCTGTACAGTTATCCAAGCTCTCCTGTGTACATACATATATATTTCATTTCCCCTGCCTTCCTTCTTCCTTTTTCCGTTCTCCATCCCAGTTGTTCCTTCTTTTTGAACAGTTTCTTTGCTATTCACAGTATCTACTATACCTTTCAGATTTTATTTACTCTTTCAGGCTCTCACACTAGGAAGTCAATATGATGTTTTCACATGAAGGTTAGATTTATTTCACTTATGTGCATGGTCTCTAGTTGCATCCATTTACCTATAAAAGCCTCAATGTTATCTTTTTTATACTTGAATAATACTCTGTTGTATAAAAATACCACATTATCCATTCCTCAGTTGATGGGCATTTGGGTTGTTTCCAAGATTTAGCTATGATAAATTGCACTGCTATAAACATGGGTGCACATATATTGCTGTGGTATGATGTTTTGAGTCCTTTTGGAAGAATACCTAATAGGAGACTAGCTGGCATGAATGGGAACTCCAATCCTAGCTTTTTGAGAAATCTCCACAATTATTTCCATAGTAGTTTTACCAGTTTACACTCCCAGCAACAGAGGAGACACATTCCTTTCTCCCCACAGCCCCTTCAGCATTTGCTATTGGTTGACTTCTTCATGATAGCCATTCTTTCTCTTCATTTAATTTAAATGTTAAATATACTTCCTCTTTCTCAACATTTCCACCTTTTCCCAGTGAATTTAGTACTGAATGTAGCATTTTTAAATGAAAATTTCTCTGCCTTTAGGGCCAGCCAAATAGCTCAGTGGATTAAAGTACCTGCAAGCAGGCTTAGGAGCTGGGGGTTCGATCCCCAGGCCTGCCATGCTGGCCCCACCCCCAGGGCGACACAGCAGTTGAGACTGGGCGTGTTGGCGCATGCCTTTAATCCCAGCTCTTGGGAGGCTGTAAATAGGAGGATCACTAAGAGTCTGACCTAGTAGTGAGACCCTGAACACTCTGTAGAACCTTCCCTAAGAATAAAAGAAAGAAACTGAAGAGTCTTTAACATGAAGATATATTCCTTCTTTATTTGACCTCCCAGGTCTTCCTGAACTTGATGATGTCTACTAGACCTTTGACGGCTCATGGAAAATTCCCTTTATTCTGATGGATCTTCTCCAGGCTACCCCAGAGGTGGCCTTGCATCTCCACTGGTGAGCCTTACCCTACTGGTACCTCCCATCACATCTTTCTTCCATTCATTCATTCACTCACTCAGTACTGGGGTTGAGCCCAGGACCCAAGCATGTTATACAAACACTGTACAACTGAGCTACATTCACAGTATTTTTGGATAGGCAGGGCCTCACTAGACAGTCCAGGCTGGCCTCAAACTCATAATCCTGCTCAATCCTCTGAGTAGCAGAGATTGCTGTTGTGTGCCACTGTGCCTGGACCACACCTTGCTTTCAATCTCTGAATTCACTTGCACAGAAGCTAAGATGAAGATTAATTTTCAAGGGTAATATATATATTTTAAAAGAATATGTTTCTTGAAAGCCTTCTTGCACATGGGGGAAGGAATTGGGCCATGCTGAACTTCAGCCAGGCTATCTATTTACTGGAGCTATTCAGTATCCTCTCTGTCCCTCTGCTCTCTAATGCCATCCTGGGTTGAAGAGATATCATATCAGTCATTACATTTATCTTTGAAAATTTAGTCTCTATTATTCTAGTATTTAAGAATCATTTCTTTACCTGTACAAAGTCCATTCCTCTCTGATAACAGAGTAGTTGATTGTGCAGACACACTGCTATATTAGTTAACTCAGGCTGTCATATAACAGAATAGCATAGACTAGGGGGATTAAACAATCAACATTTATTTTCTCATAGTTCTAGAGGATAGATGTCCCAGGCCAAGGTGCTGGCCACTTCAATTCCTCATGGGAGCTCCTTTCCTGACTTGAAGGTAGCTCCCTACTTGCAGAGCCCTCACATGATCTTTCTATAACCAGCATAGCACAATGAAGTTATTAAATTTAGAATTTATTTTTTACAGAAAAGCTGCTCAGGTCTGGGATATAAACCACAATACCCTCTTCTCATCAGCCCAGATAAATGGACAGAATATGGAGATACTGACCCCAGGAGATCAAAGTCAAATTTCATTTCCATGGGGACAAGAGGGAGAAGAAAGGGGCTAGAGGAGAGACAAAGCGAGCTTGAGATAGTTTATTGTCTCCTTGTGTTCCCTGTCCCCTCTTTTCCTTAATATAGAACACCTGGGACACACACCTGAACACAGAAGATGGTAATTTAGATGCTGAGGCCCCCTCCACCACCTTTGACCCAGCATTGAATAAATTTGTCTTCTTTTTCACCAAAAAAGGTCTCTTTTAGCTGAGGATGGTGGTGCATGCCTGTGACTCCAGCACTCAGAAGGCAGAGGCAAAGGGCAGGCAAAATAGCTCAGCAGATTACAGCACCTGCAAGTGGGTGCAGGGTCCGAGGGTTCAATCCTCAGGCTTGCCATACTGGGCCCGCCCCTGAGGTGCGCTGAGACAGTAGTGATTGAGACTGGGCATGGTGGCATGTGCCTATAATCCTAGCTCTTGGGAGGCTTTAAACAAGCGGATCAAAAAAAAGTAAGTGGATCACTATGAGTCCGATCTAGTAGTGAGACTCTGAACACCCTGTAGACCCTTCCCTAAAAAAAAAAAAAAAAAGAGGCTGAGGCAGGAGGTTTGCTGCAAGTTTCAGGCCAGCCCAGGCTACAAAGTGAGTTTAAGACCAGTCTGAATTACATAGTGAAACCCTGTCTCAAAAAGTCAAATAAATGGCCTCTTTTGATTTGGTTAGTTATGAGCAAATGAACCTGATGAATCTGAGAATGTAGACTTAAGTGGCCAGTAATATTTCATTTGTGTTGCAATGAAAGAGAGCGATCTCTGGTATCTCTTGCTTTTCCCAGAGTTCTGTGCAATGAGGATCCCAGTTTTATGACCTCTCAACCTTTGTTACCTCTTCATATGCTGTATCTCCAAAAACAGTCACCCTGGGAGTTAGGACTCAAGTAGTACGAATGTGGCAGTACAGTTCAGTCCACAACAACTGTGTTAGTAAAACAGAACTTTTCATTTTTTACTAAACTAACAGGTTATCTCAGAGCTATGTGGAGAGCAAGTATCTGCCTACATGTATACAAACATTTAGAACTGACCGAGAGGAGAAGCAAACAGGTTGTTCAATTGGAAGGTGCAGAGAATGCATTTGGGGAAGGAGAGCAGAATATGTTAGGAAGGAATAGGGGAATTCATCCAGTAGAACAGTAAAGAAGGGGAAACAGCGTCTTATACTTGCAGAATTCAACTCAGGTAGTGGTGAGATGTTAGCAAAATCTCATGCCAAAGCAAAAAAATTCCACAGGATTAAGTCAGCTTTTTTTTAACTCCCCACTTCTCCCAATATCCCTTGCGTCAAAACTCTGCCTGACAGACTGGACTATGAACATTGCTTAACCTGTCCTATTCTGATTGCAGGCTCATGAGAAATGGCAACTATGTCCATTTAACTCACTCTCTACAGTATTATTGGGCAGAGAACCATTTAAATGCTTTTGATATGATGATTATAGGGAAAAGTGCACTATAAAGGGCTGCTGACAAGTTTCATTGTAACAACTTTTATAACCCCATTATTAAAGAGATGAATATCTTCATATTCCTAAACAAGAGGTAATCACACATCTAAAGCCTCTTTGTCCCACACTTATTTTGTTAAAATGTTATTCTCATTCGTTCTCCATCTTTTCCTCATTCGTGTGCATTAGTTACTATGGAAACATCAAGATACCATACTTCTAATATATCAGCATTCCCATGTTCTATTAGAATGTGCAGGCAATTTATATCAAGGTATTGGGGGAGGGAGTTGTTGCTGAGGGTTTCACATGAAGGCTAGATGAAAAAAAAAATGGCATGGCACTGCCAGACAAATGCAAGTTTTATTCATACAGCACTAGAAAAGATTTAGAGTTCGTCTCACCTAGCCAGTGTTTATACCAGGGTCCTGGCTGTAGTTACCAAATATTTTTCTATTAATATATTAATATTAATAATAATTTATTATAAATTATAAATATTTATGTATATCTTCAGCATGGGTTAACTCAGAACATTAGAAGAACAGTTTTAAAAATTATTCAAGAGTGACTGAACCATAATATGAAAGTAACACATGACTGAACAACTAATTTTATGATCAGCAAATATAATACACACATTAACTCATACCTCAAATATGAAGTCCATATTGCAATCATGAAATTAATGGAGCTACAGGGATCTGCACCTATTGTTTCTACCTTTCCTCTTACTTCAGTACACGAGAGTCCTAGAAAAGTTCAATCACTTGTGTGATTTCAACTGTGCCCCATATATTGAGCATTCCCAAATGCATATTTCAATCTCAGACCTTCATCCTCTTCTGCATAGGTACCTACTATATATACATCTCTGCCATCACAATGTTTTACATACAATTGAAACTGAACTTAGCATCTGTATTAGTCAAGGTTCTATAAAGTTCCCTAGATAAGATATAGATTCAGATACAGATACAGATATAGATATAGATACATACAGATACCTGAAACTTTAAGATTTGTTATAAGAAATTGGCTTCTCTGATTGTGGAGGCCAAATGGTTCCATGATAAGCTGTCTGCAAGCTGGAGAATCAAGAGAACCAGCTCTGTAGTTCCAATTCAAGCCCAAAGCCCGAGGACCAGGAGAACCAGTAGTATAAATTTCAGTTCAAATGCAGAAGAAAACCAATGTCCTACCTTTTAAAAAAAGTACAGAAAAGAAATTCTCCTGTGAGTTGCCTTTTCTAGGAAGGCCTCACATAGATTGGAGGAGACCCCTCTTCAAAGAGGACAATCCATTTTCTTCAATCTACTGTTCAAATACTAATCTCATCCTGGAACATCCTCACAGCAACATTGTTTTGGTCACTTCTTTCATCGCTGAGACTCAATACCCAACCCCCACAATTTAAGGGAGAAGTTTATTTTTGCTCACATATCAGTCACTAGCTGGTTGGCTCCAATGCGGAACTGCATGGTGCAGGAGCTCAGCAAAGGAGAGCTACTCACAGCAAGGTAGGCAGGAAGTGGAGAGGCGAGGAGGGAGTCAGAACCTTCCTGTTCATGCCAGCAGGGCGTGGTCTCTTCCAGCCACAACCCACCTTGGCCCAGTGTGTCAGCTAGAGGCCCCTACAATCCAGTCACCTTCCAGAGGTCTCACTTATGCTCACATGAGGCTTTAGGGGACCATCGAGATCTAAATATAATATACACCCACAATAATGTTTAGCCCAATATCTTGGCACCCCCATGTCACAGTCAGGTTCACCCACATATAAAATTGACTATATCACCTTTCCTCTTTTTTTTAATGCAACATACAAACTTTAACAAAAGCAGGTAACATCAAGCAGGCACTTTTATTAAAGGAAAAACTGTCTAGAAGAAATGTCTTTTTTTTTTTTTTTTTTGCGGAACTGGGGATTGAACTCAGGCCCTTACACTTGCCAGCAAAGTGCTTATTCCACTGAGCCATCTCTACAGCCCCTAGAAGAAATGTCTTAACCGCCTTACAATAACTTACTTGTAGTTGCATTTAACAGAGCTCTGTTGCTGTGAAGAATACAGCTCATGTATGGAAGAATGATTTGTACATTTTTCAAGTATTCACTGAATACTACCTTATATACACATATACATTAAATTTGAAAAAGATTTAACTGTTGATCCAAGATACATTTTATTTGTTGTTCTTTTGAAAGAGGTCGTCTGAACAGAAGAATATGTGGTTCTGGCTCGTGAATCATGTAATGAACCCAGCCTAGACTCTGCTGGACACCAAGTCTTCTCCATTCCTCTTCAGATATCAGATGAGTTTTGGGTACTTGTTTGGACAGTTCTCTGGGCAACATAACAGTACTTGTAGTGCTGTCAAAATACTTGTCCGAGTAGTAAATCTGCTCATGGGCCATTCTGCCGGCGCGCAGTGGTGCAGAGAACAAAGCAAATGCAAAATCGACTGCAGCTCAGCCAGACACGCGTCTCCTCCGGGCCAAGGCAATGACCTGACTCACCTTTCCTCTTGAGCTGGGTACTGTTCCGTATTATTTCAGTTGTGATACCACATAATCCAATCACTTGAGCTAGAAAGCTGTAGACCTGTGTCTTCTACATCTTATTGACTATGTTATTATTATTTTTTGTATTTACAAGGGTTTGTACAGGGTTTACAGGATCTCACTACATAGACCAGACTAGTAGTGATCCTCCTGTTTACAACCTCCCAAGTGCTGGGATTACAGGTGTGGGCCACCACACCCAGTCTCAAAGGCCGTCTCAGCGTGCCCCAGGGGTGGGGCCGGCTTGGTAGGCCCGGGGATCGAACCCCTGGCCCCTGCATCTGCCTAAGTAGGTGCTTTAGTCCGCCGAGCTATCTGGTCATCCCTGTATTCACTATATTAAATCAATCAGCATGTCCTGAGAATCTTACCTTCTGAAACAAAACTAAACAAAAAAGGAGGATATAAATGAAGAACCATTTTGTAGTGGAAAAAGAATATATATCTGTATATACAAAATAAGATAGATATACAGCTATTTTCTCTTAATTCAATGAGAAGAAAGATTTGTACTAATAGTGCTTGGACAGGATATCATGTCTGCATCTTGGGCTATGAATAACTACTATGAAGAGAACAATATGCAATATAGTAATTATTGTAACTGTCCTACTAACGTGTTTTGAAACTGTCTCATTGCTATTTGTTTCTCAATAAAATTAATAAAAATCTTCCTCGAATTTGTCCACTTCTCTATGTTTCTTTTTAAAATATTATGTATTAATGCCATGAAGCCCTGTAAACCCCACACTGTGGGCAGATCAAAAGTGCTAGCCCAGCTTGTGCCCACTTCTGTGTAGCCACCTACTATATATACATCTCTGTCATCACAATGTTTTACATACAATTAAAACTGGACTGAGGGCTGGGGAGATAGCTCAGTAAAATAATTGCCTGCCTGGCAAGCACAAGGTCTTGAGTTCAATCCCTACTACCAAAAACAAAAACAAAACAAAACTCAAAACAAAACAAAAAACAAAAAGCAAAAACACTGAACTTAGCATCTGTATTAGTCAGGGTTCTACCAAGTTCCCTAGAGAAGATATAGACATAGTTACAGATGCAGATATAGCTACATATAGATAGCAACTTAGCAAGGCTCTTGAGTTCAATGGAAAGGCCTTGAGTTCAATCCCCAGTACTGATGATAATAATAATAATAATAATAATAATAATAATAATAATGATACCATGAGAGACGATGAAGCTCACTTCTACCACTACCAGACCCTAACTTCCTTTACCAATAGTTATATAATTTTTAATTTTTTTTCTAATAGTTATCCTCTTCACTTTATTTTTGACATTTATTTATTTTTTAATATTTATTTACTTATGTTTTGTCTTTTTGAGATAGGATCTCCCTATGCAGTTCAGGCTGGCTTTGACCTCACTTTGTAACCCAGGCTGATCTCGAACTTGCTGCGATCCTTCTACCTCAGCCTTCCCAGTGCTCAGATTGCAGGCATGCACCGCCATGCTTGGCTGCTCACTTTAAGTAATATGCATACATTTATATTTTCTGTCTGATTCATGATAGAATATGTCTCCTAGTTGCCTATTTGCACAATGAAGTCACTAGTGTCATACGTTGGCCTCCACTTTTCCTTACCCCTACATCCCAAAGTATACTGACTTCTCCACATCTCTATCTTCATCCTTGTCTAAGACGACATCTCAACAAGCAGGTTCGCTAGTCTTTACGTCCACCCAGTCCCTCTATATCAGCAGTGGCAAACCTATGGCACACATGCTACAGCCAGCTGTTCGCTACCATTGAAAGGTTCCCTGTTACTGCTCTACGTGGACTCTGCACACAATAGCCAGAGTAATCTATTTTTTTTTGTAGTGGGCACCCTACCACTGAGCTGTAGCTTCAGCCCTTTTAATTTTATTTTTTTAATTTTTGGGACAGGTTTGGCTAAGTTGCTCAGGCAGGATTTGAATTTGTGTTCCTCATGACTCACCCTCCCTCAGGGTTGGGATTATAGATATGGGCCACTATGCCCAGGTGAGAGTAATCTTTTGAATCTAAACCAATGTCTTGTGTTAGGCAGGTTAGTTTCAAATTAACCATCCCACTGAAAATAACTAAAGGCTGAACAACATATTGAAGTGCTACTAAGGGAGCAAGGGATTGAGAGGTCAAAATTCTGGAGAGAAGGGAAACCCAGAGAAACAGTGGAAAGAAGGGTGGGAGGAGAAAGAAAAGAAGAAGGGGGAGAGAGATCTGGTTGCACTTTAGCTTTCACCGAATTTGTCAGTTTGAAATCTGTGGATGAACAGTCAACAATCTGTGCAGTAAACTATGCAAAACAATGGCTTAGTGGCAAATGTCTATAATCCCAGCACTTGGGAGGCTGAGGCAGGAGGATCTCCATGAGTTTAAGGACAGCCTGAGCTACATTATGAATTCAAGGCCAGCTTGAACTAGATAGGTGAGAACCAGTCTCAAAGAAACAAAAACAAAAGCAAAGCAAAACACAACAACAACAACAACAACAATTAACAGTGGTTTAGGGTCTAGAAGCTGAACAGAGTAGGAAAGGCTATTTCTAAGAACTGGAACATGGAAAGAATAAGATGAGCTTGAGCCTTATTTGTCTTTACAAATAGATAAATGCTCAAAGAATTATAAGAAAATGACAAAAAGACACAAAAGCCAGCTTGAAAAGGCTCCCACTGGAAAAATGGGAGCATCAAAATAACAGATTAAAATCTACTGAATAAAGCAGGAAGCTAGAAGTCAATATGATGTGAGCAAATGAATGAGAAAGCTGATGGATATGAGAAGCCTGTTGAGTCTGATCGTTTCAAACTTTCCCTTCACAAGATATTTTATTTCACTACTAGGATTGAAACAGTGAGCTCTGAGCTATACCCCAGCCATTTTTATTTTTTTAGTTTGAGATAGGGTCTCCTTGGGTTGCCAGGGTGGCCTTGAACTTGGGATCCTCTTGCCCAAGCCTCTGAGTATCTGGGGACTGCAGCCATGTGCTACTATGCCCAGCTCCGTATGGCTTTTTAAAATTTCTTTTTTCATTTTATGTATTTGGTACAGGGTCTCACTACACAGCTCAGACTCTTAGTGATCCTTCTGTTTTCAGCCTCCCCAGTGCTGGGATTACAGGCGTGCATCGCCATGTCCAGGCTTGGCCAACAGCTCAATGTACACTGGGGGCAGGCCAGCACAGCATGAAAGACCCGAGATTGTACCCTGGTCCCTGAGCTTGCCGAAGCAGTTTCTTAGTGCACTGAGCTATCTCACCAGACCTTCTGATTGGCTTTTAATTGCTATTTTGTTAGTTCTTTTTTTGCACATGTATAGTTACTGGGGATTGAATCCAAGGGTACTCTACCACTGAGCTACACCACTTTTTGTTTTTTATATTGAAATAGACTTACCATATTGCCCAGACTGACCTCCAACTTGTGATTCTCCTGCCACAGCTTCCCAAATAGCTGAGATTATAGTCATGTACCACCGTGCCTAACCAGATAAAAGATAACTATACTATGGGAAAGTCCCAAAGATATCACCTGAATCAAATGAAAAGAGGCCATCAAAATAAAACACATTGAGTATGTATTCCCTATTAGGATGCAATGAAAGAAACATACATCAGTTCTTTGGGTTTTCTGCCAGAAAATTAAAAACCTGAATATTAATCATGAGATACTATCAGACACATCAAACTTATGTGACATTTAACAGAATAATTAGACTGTAATCTTCAAGTGTCAAAGTTATGGATGTCAAAGAAAGACAGGGAACTGTTGGAAACTAGACACTAAATACACATGATAAACCAAATACACTTGATTCTGAAATAGATTATTTGGTTACAAAAGGCATTAGTGAAAATTGGCTAAATTTGAATGGGATCTGAGGATTGGGTGGTAACAATGTGTCAATGTTAATTTTCTGATGTTTATGGTTATATAATTTTGTAAGAAATATTCTATTTTAGTAAATATATATGAAATATAAAAAAGTGATGGTGTTACTAGGTTCTGGAATTCTGGGGACCCCTAGAGACTGTCTCTAGGTTCTTCTTTTTTTTGTTTAATGGTTAGTACATTGTGTATTGTTATTGCCAAAGTAGTTTCTCATATTACAAGATATAGGCAAGAAATAATAAGCAAATAACATAGG
>NW_004524639.1:7737206-7745224 GCF_000260255.1 Octodon degus
GTGCAAATGGTAGTGAGGTTCTCTCTCTCTCTCTCTCTCTCTCTCTCTCTCTCTCTCTCTCTCTTTCTCTCTCTTTCTCTCTCTCTCTCTTCCCCTCCCTCCCTCCTTCCCACCCTTCTTCTCTCCCTCTCTTTTCTTTCTTTAATGATACCAGGGATCAAACTCAGGACCTTGCACTTGCTGGGGAGGCTCTTATGCTGCTGAGCTATCTCCCTCGCCCTCATTTCTTAAAGATAGGAAAAGGAGAGTGTGGACCAATTAAAGATAGAAGAGGTATGACAGGATGAGAGCAGACCAGTGTGAAAGAGAGCCCAGTGACCAAGAGCTTAATGGCGACCCTCTTTTTCTATCTCCCTCTCCCCAGGCTGATGTCAGATCTGAGACATTGTATCAAAACCTTGCTTGAGTTCTCAGGAGAACTAAAGATAGCACTTCCTGCTTGTCTCTGGTGTAGGGCTTTGGGAACTGTTTTTCTTCACATTCCCTGGCTCTCCGCTACTAACAGGTCATGCCTTCTTGATCAGCTGGTTTGCCGCGCCATAGTCTCCAGCCTCAATAAGACACCATGGCAATGACTTATTGTCAAAAGTTTTGTGGACAAAGTATTTTGTGCTGAATTAAAAATTCTTCTGTAGGCTTCAGATTGTTTTAAGGAGTTTTTAAATGTATTGTTGGGATTTTAAAACATGAAGTTCAGATTAAATATATGACAGAATAAGACAGGCAGCAAAATTAGCTTCTGTTTGATCTGGAATTTAAAAAAAAAAAACAACATATTGGTGAAGAAAAAAAAAGGTAGATCTCTTGAAATTGTGAGGGAAGTAACAGGTAAACTAGAAACTACAGAGAAAGTAGAGAAATTGGCCAGACATGATAGCACATGCCTATAATCTCTGCTCAGAAGACTGAGACAGAAAGATCACCATGAATCTGAGGCCAGCCTTGACTAAACAGTAAGTTCAAAGGCCAGCCAGAGCTACAGTGATACCCTCTCTTAAAACAAAACAAAACAAAACAAAACAAAACAAAACAACAACAAACCAAACCAAAACAACAGTAATAACAAAATACACAAAGAAATGGATCACAATACAGAAAAAACAATGAAGCAGTTCTCCAGGAGGGGCCCTGTAACTACAGACCCAAGGTGAGCCCTGAGTGGTTCAGGTGCTCCAGACAAAAGACATTGACTGGGTCAGTAGCACTAGACCCAAGAAAAGCCCATGATATATTGTTTTTGTTTTTGATTTGAAACAGAGTCTCACTATGTAGTTCAGGCTGGCCTTAAATTCAATGTGTAGCTCAGGCTGGCCACAGACTGACAGTGCTACTTCTGCCTCACCTACTCAAGTGCTAGTACCACAGGTGTATGCCACCACATTCTGGCAAAGCCCATGAGTACTGTAAACTGCAAAGGTCAGTGTGATATTTCACTCTGAAAGTGACTCCTTTACCATGTCAAGGTAGAGTCAGGGCAGAAAGCCAGTCACTGCCTGTTAAATTTGAGAGTGTTTAAACAGGAACTATTTAGGAAAAGGGTTATTGTTTAAGACCCAGCAAACAGAACAAATTCACTCCAGGACTTCTGGGATCAACAAACCTACTTTTAAAAATGATTTAGTTAGCTTATGAGTAAGGCAGCTAGCTATGGAATGGTCCTGAGATAAAGCTGGGTGATCAGCTATATTGATAAGCATTAAAACAAGAATAGACAATGAACTAGGACACAGTATGAAGTTCCTTGGGCCATATGGAATGCACTCCCCTCTCCTAAAAGAAGTTGCAGCTAGTCCCTACTAAAAGAAGTAGCAGCTCCTCTCCACTAAGTTCCTAAGGCCCCAGGAACTTAAAATGCAAGATAACCAATTTTTCTTTAAAAATCCTAGTTTTCTTTAAGCCCTACGTGCTAACTAACTGGGTTAAAGAGGCCAAGTTGCAAATGGTTATTTTAAATTCACAGAGCCCCGGGTGACAGGTGAGCACTAAGCAGCTGAGCAATCCCTGCGCTCTGCTTATCCATAAAAGGCTCTAGATGGACAAGCCATGTGGAAATCCCACTTTCAGATTCCCTTCCCAGGAAAACCAAGAGTTTTATCTATTTCCTTCTCCTTATTTCCAGTAAGAACTCTTCACTTCCTGCTTTTGGTTCACATTTCATTCTCTGATTTTCATAAAACCACAAGCTTGCTTTGTATAAAGTTAACTGTTTCACTACCATAGCAACAGGGTAGGAGATGACTGTAAGAGACAGTTGAAGGGAGGACTCAAGCTAGACACAGACTCCCTGAGAAGTTTAAGATAAAGCTGGGAAGGACATGGAGTCCTGCCTTCTGAGTTAATGAGCCAAGCTGGTCATGGGCAGGTTTAGGAGGAGGCTGAGTCTGAAAGTGCTGGCGTAAAGGCCAGCAGACTGCTTGACCCCCTCCCCAACTCACCCTGCTGCCTACATTCAACACAGAACTCAGTGATCTCTGTATTCTCCATCTACCTTTGTGATGAGGGTTGGTAACCACAGCCTGGATTGTGTGGAGAAAGGAGCCTCTGGATCTGTCGGGGAGGGCACTCTCACAAATTCACAGGCTCTAAAGCTGGGCAGAGAAATCTGTGACTTGGAGCAAACTGAGGATCATGGAAGCAGAGTGGCCTGAGTAACTACACTCTTAGGGTGTGAGGCAGGAGACTAGGGCATGACAAAGCTGCTTGGAGAAGTATGTGTGGCCTGGTAATTACAGAATCCCAGGACACATGCACACAACAGTGCCCAGAACCTTTCAATGCGGACTTCCTTCAGAAACAAATTTTCAACAGGATGACCTAGACCTGACCTCAGCCTGAGGTGTGGGAGGTACAGAGAGGACAGTTGACACTGAGCTCTCTGCTACTGTGTCTTTCCACAATATTCCATTTTCATATTGTGGAGTGTACTTCACTCTACAGAGAATATTTCTTTTCCTACCTTTAATAAATGTAAAACCTTGATACAGTTTGCACTTATCTTGCCAAATTCTTTACTCAAGACAGAAAGAACCTAGAAACTACCTGTACAAGGAAACTCTACCACCCAAAAACCTGGTATGAGGTAGATACCATTGCCTTCCCATGCCAAGTAGGAAAAGGAGGTCAGGATTCACCATTCACACACAAAAACATGAGTGTGAACCGGGACAGGAAAGGAGTTTGAAATTAGGGAAAGGAAAAGAAGGAAGAAGGAGGAATCAAGATATATCATGTACAGGTATAAATTGCCTATAATGAATGTGATTGTTTTGTATACCTTAAATTGTACCAATGAACTCAAATACTTTTTTTAAAAAAGAAATAATAAAAAATGATTTTGAAGGGGCTGGGGAGGTAGCTAAGTAGAATAAGTGCTTGCCTGACAAGCGTAAGGGCCTGAGTTCAATCCCTGGTTCCGCCATTTAAAAAAAAAAAAAGATTTTGAAAAAGGGGATGAATCATTAGGATAAGGTAAAATAAGAGAATTTGTGAGTTTGAGAAAGGAGCTTGAAAAGATGGCACAGTATGAAAATCAAGTGCAAGTGTAGAGATTTAAAGAGTATAAGTGATTTAAAAAGCAAAACAAATAAATGAAAGACAGATATCAAACACCAAAAATAAGACTTTTTACTAAATAGATTTAATAGAAGAGAGATGGTTTAATAGAATAAGTGCTTCCCTGGCAAGCTCAAGGGCCTGAGTTCAATCTCTGGTTCTGAAAAAAAAAGATTTAGAAAATGAAGGCAAGGGATATTAGCTCCATGACATAAACACCTGCCTGGAAAGTACAAGGTCCTGAGTTTGATGCCTGGTACAAAAACATGGTAGGTTTGAGCAGAGAAAGTGAAATAAAAAATGAAAAGTGAGAGCTTCTATAAACAATGTAAAATAAGGAAGAAAGAATGGGATGCATGCAGACGCAGGTAAAGGACACCTGCAAGAAGATGGTTTGGACAACTGTACTGTGGATTTCTGCTGGTCTGTGGAAGGGAACAGTTTGTACTTAATTTGTTTTGTCTCCTTTTTTGTAATTCTTTGACCTTTTTCTCTTCTTAATTTTTTGTTTGTTTTATGTGTTTGGCACAGATCTCACTACACAGCTCAGACTCTTAGTGATCCTCTTGTTTTCAGCCTCCCCAGTGCTGGGATTACAGGTGTGCACCACCACACCTGGACTCTGTCTCCAGCTCAGCATGCCCTGGGGGCGGGGCCAGTGTTATGTGTGGTACTGGGGATTAAATCCGGGCCCTTGTACTTGCTTAGACAGGTGCTTAGACCACTGACCTATTTCCACGGCCCTCTTTTCTTAATTTCTTATGTATTTCTATCTTTTTTCTTCCAATTTTGCTTGCATATATCTGGTAATATGAACAGCTAATTTGAAGACAACACTATGCAATACAACAACTACTGTGAAATAAATATTATTTTATTTAGTGAAATTCTGCATCATTTGTAATTTTTTCTATTTCAATACTATTTCATAGTCTCTTTTAAAAATAAAAATTAAAAAAAAGAAAAAGAAAACCTGCAAGAAATGATATGGAAGAAGGAGAATCAAGAGACAAAGCAAAACGTTTAAATGTTATAGGTAAGTAGAAAATAAAGGAAACCAAGACAATGAGAGTAGTAGAAATAAGAAGAGGATATTGAAAAGCAGCCATTAAAACAATCAAATGCAGTATGCTGAAGAAGGAGAGGGATATACAAGAAGTTAGTAGATAAGAGCGTTAAATGATAGAGATAGAAACAGTTGATAGAGACATAGTTGTGTGGACAGGTAGACAAAGACTGTAGAACTAGAGAAGAGAAAAAATTAAAACAAGTTAGAAAAACAAGAATAGGTGAGAAGGTCATAAAGAAGGAGGAAAGAAAATAGATAAGGTTATAAGGTCTTGAAAAGAGAAAAAAATATAGATATATACAGTAGAGAATTGGTGCATGATGGGTGAAGGAATGGAGGGAGAGGGAGGGAGGAAGAAAGGAAAGAAGGAAGGGATGGAGGGAGGGTAGGAGGGAATAAAAGGTAAAAGTCAGTACAACTTCTGTAAAGACTGTACCAAAAGAAATGCAAAGTTGGAAAGGATTGTACAAAAATGATAGAGTTAGAATGCAGAGAAATGAATGGCAAGCAGAATACAACAAATCATCAAAAATATCACACACTGATGACCAAGTAGGCTTCATCCAAGGGATGCAAGGATGGCTCAATATAAGTCAACAAAAGTAATATATCATATAAACAGAAGCAAAGACAAAAATCACTTCATAATCAATAAATACAGAAAAGGCCTTTGGCAAAATCTAAAATCCATTCATGATTTTTAAAAATGGAAGAAAATAGATATAGAAAGATCTTATCTCAATCCACTTAATTCTCACAAAACCCATCTATAAGAAACTTACTGCCAATATCACATTACATTGGGAAAAATTGAAAGAAAAAAAGATAGAAAGAGGCATGGCTTCCTCTCTTCTCTTGTTGCTGTGCTGCCTTCTGACTGCCATGAACTGGCTCCTTCTTATTGCTTTTTCTACCCTCTGCCACCATGCATGGTTTTGCTGTCTTTGGCTGCCATGTGCCACCCTGTGTTGCAGCCAGCTGATATGGACTGAAATTCCTATGAACTGTAAGCCAAATAACCTTTTCCTCCTTTAGCTTTAGGTGTCAAGTATATTGTCACAGAAACAAAAAATGTAAGTAATAAAGTAGTTAACCTCAGCTTGAGTGTTTACTTCTTGCTTTCTGTCCTTGGATTTTTCTGGGGCCACTTTGTAGGATGCTTACTAGAATCTTCTCAGTTATTTTGGTCTTCATGTAAACCTAGAAATGTAAGGATGTTAATACCTCATTGGATCAATGAAGAGAAATCCATGGATAATTTTTTTTCTGCTCACTTGATGGACAATTCTAAGTTTCCCATGTTCTGGTTTGTTTTTGATTTTTATTAGCCAGCCACATATCTAGTTCATATGGTTAAAGGTGATAAATTAACAGGTACTATAGTTTATCATTCTCTAGGCTATATCTGATGCTGTTGTTCTTGCTCATTGTACTACATTGCCAAGGTGACATAAATGTTCTAATTAGTTGTTTTTCCTGGTATGTCAAAACTG
Source organism: Octodon degus (assembly GCF_000260255.1). Lineage (NCBI taxonomy): Eukaryota > Metazoa > Chordata > Mammalia > Rodentia > Octodontidae > Octodon > Octodon degus. The sequence goes on from NW_004524639.1 coordinate 7,743,321, forward strand.
AGATTGTATAAGGGTCATAAACAATACTACACAAAACTGACAAAGAACCAGGGGCTGCACTAAATAGGCAGAAACTTCTCATTCCCAATAAATTGAAGAGGTGCAATCTTAGAACAAAATCAAAACTCAAAAACAGGGCTGGGGAGATACCTTGGTGGTCTAACTGCCTTCCTGGCAAGTGCAAGGACCTGAGTTTGATCCCCAGTACTGCATGTGGGCCACTGAAACTGCGAGCATGACAGCAGACACCTGTAATCCCAGCACTGGGGAGGCTGAGACAGGAGGATCACTATAAGTCTGCACTGCATAGTGATACCCTGTACCAAATAAATGAATGAATAAATAAATAATTAAAAACTTAAAAAGCCTCAAAAGCACTTGAAGATCATCTCTAAGTAGTCATTTCCTAGTAGTTCTAAATACTAGCAATAAATCTACTTGCTAGGGTTGGGGAGATAGCTCAGTAAAATAAGCGCTTGCCTGGAAAGCGGCAAGCGCAAGGTCCTGAGTTCAATCCTTGGTACTGCAAAAGCAAACAAACAAGAAACAAAATAAAACCCCCCAAAACAAAAAAACTACTCACTGCATGCGATTTATAAGCATCAACTTAGGAAATATATTTTTAAAAAAGCACAAATGAGAAGACAATTAAGCAAGATGCCACCCCAGATTTTCAGTTCACCAAAGGCAAACCTAAGGGGCAATGAAGTGCAACAATTTGAAAGCAACCATCTGGACACCGAATCCACAAAAGTGGCAGTAACAGGGCAGATGAGTGAGGTTTTAAAATAAAGTAAAATCAGAAATAATTTCTCAGGTGATTACAGAGATGGTGACCTTAATGAAAGACATAGTGTTGCTGGAGCAGACACAGATAAAAAACACAGGAGCTCAGGAAAATGATGAAAACCCAACACAGAAAAGAAATAGAATCCATGAAAGAGATTCAGAGAGTCAGGAGATTAAAATTTTATCGAAAGTATGCATGGCAGAATGAGCAAATGTGAGGACAGAATATCAAATATAGAAGACAGGATCAGGGTTAATGATCATAAAAAGAAAGTTTTCTTGGAAATAACATGGGGCCATAAAACATCAATCCATCAGCTGCTAGACGATACAATGAAGAATCACATAAGATCAGAGTCAATGAAAAAAGCAGGATGCTGGCCCCAGCCCCGCAGCTTGCTGGGATAGCAATTGAGACTGGGTGTGGTGGTGTGTGCCTGTAATCCCAGCTCTAGGGAGACTGTAAACAGGTGGATCACTATGAGTCTAATCTAGTAGTGAGACCCTGAACACCCTGTAGACCCTTCCCTAAAAGAAAAAAAGGAAAAAGCAGATTGCACAAATGTCATTTAAAAATGGATTCACAGAAGTAATAGCAGAAAACTTCCTAGACAAAGAAAAGAAATTTGATGTAGAGATAAGTGAGGTGTATCTAGATCCAGTGGGCCATGATAAAGAAAAGTCTACACCAAGACATATAATAGCCAAGATTCCAGAAATTCAACATAAGAACAGAATCTTAAATGCTATTAGAGAGAAGAAACAAATCACCTATAAAGGAAATTCCATCAGAGTCACAGCAGATTTTTCAACACAATCCATCAAGTCAAGCAGAGTTGGAGGGAAGTATTTCACATCTTAAAAGAAAACAACTTCCAACCTACATTGATGTACTCTGCAAAACTTTCTTTCAGAATTGAAGGAGAAATAGAATTCTTCCATGAAAAAAACATCTGATGGCCAAACCAACTCTCCAAAATGTTTTGAAGGACATTCTAGAAAGAAATATGATATGACAAGGATAAGTCAATATGTATCAGTTATAAGCAATAAATAAAAGAAACACACTGACAGAATTGATCAAGAAGAAAGATCCGACAACATACTGCACACAA